>NC_139941.1:59336066-59451066 GCF_963454915.1 Gymnoscopelus microlampas
AGGGTTTAGGGTTAAGGTTAGGTTCATAGACATAGTGTTTGTGAGGTTAAAGGTCAGGGTTTAGGCGCCACCTGGGCGACACATCAAAGGAAGAGGGAGTCCTAATCAGTGTGGGCGGTTCATCACATGACTTTGTATAGTTTCTGTCATCGGAAAACAAAAACATAATATTTCAGTTCTAAACTGTATTGAAACATCAAATAAATGATCACACACACAATCAGAGTTCTTCATAACATTAATATTAACTAGATCATACCCGCTGAAGTGCGCAGGCCAAAGTAGTTGCAAACGTGGGGTTATTGCACGTCCTGTCGCGCGTCCCATTGCGCCAACCCCCCCCCCCCCCCCGCGCGGTCAACGGCGTGACATCGTGTGCAATGTAATGGTGGCGAAGCGTCCACCACCTCCCCCGTGGCCGGTCTTCGGAGTGCAGAAGTTGGTGTTGCCATGTTTGCCTATTGTAAGCGGTTTAGGGGCAATATTGGTGGTAGTGTATTTTTGGCGTTGGTTGTGAAAGTGCAGGTGGGTGTGGGGACGCGTTTGTGAGCTTGTAGATCGGCTGTTTTCCAAGAGGCAATGTATATGTGTGAAGGCGCTTCGTTTGGCCTTCTTTTGATAGACCTTGTTGCTTGTAGGGCTCGCTTCATTTGGCCTTGTTTTCATAGACCTTGCTGCTTGTTTCTCGCGCGAAACCTGGCAACCCTGCTCTCCCATTGTTTGACACATGAACGCTAATAATAAGCTGAGATTTGATGACATTGAAAAAAGGGCTTCGCAGTTGAGTTCAGATGGTAATGGTCAATGGCTGCAAATTCAGATCAATTTCTCCAGCCACTGAAGAGAACCTGGCACACATTGTTGCTCTCAGAGGTTTGTCAAATTATAGGAGGATATCCATCTGAATGGAAGTCAGTCAGACATGTTTGTGAAAAAGGTTTTATTATTATTTTATAATCGACCATAAGTCATTGTCTCCGCCAGGAGAGTTTGTTTTCACTTTCCGTCAGCCAAGCCCTAACCCTAACCCAAGTGTCACGTGAGGCTCGACCAATGTTTATTGGTCGAGCCTCACGTGACACATGACAATACGGTGAAATAGTGTGATCTGATTGGCTAGTGACATATAACGGGCTATAAATACATGTGGCACTTTGAAAGAGTCTTTGCCTCTTTCAAAGTGAGGTAAGACGGGAATAATCACGAAATGGCTGAGAAAATTCTGAGACGCGACGCAAATCAAATTACTTAACGCAAAATGCTACGAGACATAAATCACACAAACGCTGGCCGTGACCCAATAATAAAAAACACTGGTCCAGTCCCTTCTTACTTATTCTTCACGAATGACGGGCATTGATACTGTAACAATTGGATAGGACACTTACACAGACAGGACGGATAGGACACTTACATAGACAGGACGGATAGGGCACTTACACAGACAGGACGGATAGGACACTTACATAGACAGGACGGATAGGACACTTACATAGACAGGACGGATAGGACACTTATACAGACAGGACAGATAGGACACTTACATAGACAGGACGGATCGGACACTTATACAGACAGGACAGATAGGACACTTACACAGACAGGACGGATAGGACACTTACATAGACAGGACGGATAGGACACTTAAACAGACAGGACAGATAGGACACTTACACAGACAGGACGGATAGGACACTTACATAGACAGGACGGATAGGACACTTATACAGACAGGACGGATAGGACACTTATACAGACAGGACGGATAGGACAGTTATACAGTAACTCCAGGTGGGGATACCAGTTTTATCCAACTAAGGTTTGGATAAAACAGACGGATAGGACACGGATAGGACACTTGTGTCATGTTACTATGACACAGTAACATGTTCTAATTAGAACATAAGAATTAGAACATTCCCAGCATTTCCAACACAAGTCTGCTGGCGGAGACTTGTGCTCCGAGGAGCACTTTTTCTACTTAATTATGTAATCATTTATAATGTGTGATAATGAATGTGTTACGATCATTATGACATCACTGTTTCCCTGTGATGGGTGGACCTGGTCCCTCTAGGCTGGTCTGAGGTGATGGGTGGACCTAGACCTTCTTGGGTGGTCTGAGGTGATGGGTGGACCTGAGAGCCTCTAGGGTGGTCTGAGGTGATGGGTGGACCTGGTCCCTCTGGGCTGGTCCATGGTTATGGGTGGACCTAAACCCTCTAGGGTGGTCTGAGGTGATGGGTGGACCTGGTCCCTCTAGGGTGGTCTGAGGTGATGTGTGGACCTAGACCCTCTAGGGTGACATTAGACAATGGTGGGCTCCCACAGTCTAGGGCATTAATGGGAAACACTGATGACATGCAATCATTTATATTAAAGTAATACAATGCAGGTCCACAAATAACGATTTGGTCATTACCGTCACTGCAGGTCGTTCGTTTATCCTGCGTTACCCAGAATTCCATTTGTTTTCACCGGACGACGGAAGCGTTTCAAAAAGCGTTCTTTTAATTGTTTTATACTATCTGTGGATCGTTTCTCTTAGCCAGTGGAGCTTTAGTTACCGTAAGCTGTGTTTTCTTTTGCTGTTGTTTTTCGATCTTCAAATCCTACAATCTCTTAAAAACAGCATGAGATTCCTTTTTGTTATTAGCGCGGTAGTTCCTGGCCAAACAGGAAACCGGTGTGGTAGTTCCTGGCCAAACAGGAAACCGGTGTGTTTCCGTTTCCCGGCCAGATGACGTCATTTTCGCGGGAATGACTACCCTAGCCACCGTTTTAATATAAAATTAATATATAATTTTTGGGGGTGAAATTCGTTGTGAAACATTTGCCACTCACAAAAGATATACAATTTAACTTAGGTTTTGTTGAAAAAGTTACCTAGTATTACTTTAAGTAATGATTTATATGTAATACTTTATATGTAATCATGAGCAGGGGAGCATATCTCATTACAATTTAGGAGGGAACCACAAACAAGGAATCTTCTCATAATATCACCAACATAGATTAACGCTAGGATTTGAAACAAACTAATAATTAAATATAGATTTTAAATTATATCATTTACTTTATTAGAGGAACATATCAGACACGTCCCCTCCTTCCCCCCTGGGATCTGAGCCCCTGATCATGAATGGTTTGAAGTTCAGATGTTATATTTTGGCTTTAATTTGCTTGGTTTGAATGGAATGTCACAATATCAATAAAGGAATGAGAAACATAATTGGGCCTCATGTTTTCTTACATTTCACTCATACAGTATTTTCTCTTAACTGTCTGTTAAGAGAAAATACAAGAGAAGCCAACCTCCACATTCACCACATGTGTTTTTCCCCAGGTGTGCTGAACCATGTGTCCTTTCCATGTCCTACCTGAAGAGGCAGCGTTCAAGATCATTGTCTTTACTGAACTCTCCTGAACTTGAATACAGCGTTTTATGTTGAAACAATTGTCCTCTTAATCATTAATCATTACTTTGGCTAATCAAAAATAGGAGATCTACAAGAATTTGTGCAAATCTTTGAATACATATTTTTTAAAGCAAACATTTGTAACTCAAATCTTTACCTCTGGGGATTATACAAATGGACAAACATTTTCTACAAAATGATATGTATTTGGCCACGGACCCCCAAAATATGTTGTTCCAGGGACCCCCATCTCAAAATATGTTGTTCCAGGGACCCCCATCTCAAAATATGTTGTTCCAGGGACCCCCATCTCAAAATATGTTGTTCCAGGGACCCCCATCTCAAAATATGTTTTTCCAGGGACCCCATCTCAAAATATGTTGTTCCAGGGACCCCCAACTCAAAATATGTTGTTCCAGGGACCCCAACTCAAAATATGTTGTTCCAGGGACCCCCAGAAGCACAGATTTTAGTTAAAAATGTTAAGAAAATATACATATTCAGAGATTTGCACACATTTTCACGATTTTTCAAAAATAGCAGATCTACAAGCTCATAGCGTGGCACTCGGTGCCGCGCTATGAGCTTGTAGATCTGCTATTTTTGAATAGCCAAAGTATAAAATAATGGTTAAAGTGGTTACACAGATAGGTTCCTGGTTTTAATGGGTTAATCCATGCCGTATGCTGCATCTCTAGTAAAAGCTTGATACTTAGTTGTGTGTGGTGTCACCGGAAATGGCAGATCTACAAGCTCACAACGTGTCTCAGCACGATGCGTTGTGAGCTTGTAGATCGGCTATTTTCGGTGCACGACACCACGCGCAACGAAGCATATAGAGACAAGACAAACCCATTTATATCTTATGTGTCAAGTAGGGGTCTCTCTCTCTCTCTCTCTCTCTCTCACTCACTCACTCACTCACTCACTCACTCACTCACTCACTCACTCACTCACTCACTCACTCACTCTCTCTCTCTCTCTCTCTCTCTCGGTCTGCCTGACGTTTCTTCCAGTTAAGAGGGAGTTTTTCGTTGCCACTGTCACAAAATGTCTTGCTCAGGGTGGGATTGTCGGGTCTCTTCTCTACATGTAAAGTGTCTTGAGAAAACTTGTTGTGATTTGACACTTTAATAAAATGTAATTGAATTGAATTGGAAAAAAAAACAAGCAAGTTCCACTCCTCCATGGTTTTGTCAGCATTTGGTATATATTTACAGCAGTGTGTCTCTCGGTCATGATGGTAGTCTGGAGCACTCTTTGATCTCCCAGTGGTCTGTAATGTAGTGAGCGCTCACTGTAATATAAGGATCCATAGTGCAAGACGTCCACAGGTCGGTAGTGAGTGAGACACTTTTATCGTCCATCTCCTTGGCAATGTTGTCTCTCACAGTATTATACTGCAGTTCCATAGTTTTCCAAACTGTAGCATGACACGGGATTTTATAGCTTGGCTCGAAAAACGTGATAATTTCTCTGAAGTCTACTCCAGAAAGAGCAGAGACTGGTGGAATATCTTTGACAATGAAATTAACAAGGGCGTTGGGAATAATCTCCATCGTAGTCTGCCGCTGCACAGTGTGCTTCTCAGCAACGGCGCTGCTGTCTAGAGGAAGCAGGTGTTTTTTACTCAGATGGTACTACATAGCAGACGTATTGCTGTTGTACTTCAGTGTAATCTTACACAATTTACACTCATTTCATTGAAATACTGCCATACAAACCAACGACCAGCCTGTTTAGCAGGGACCGCCTCCTCACCTGCTGCTGCTGTGTTTGTTTACCAACGGAAGTTAGGTAGGCAGCTGTGTGTGTGTGTGTGTGTGTGTGTGTGTGTGTGTGTGTGTGTGTGTGTGTGTGTGTGTGTGTGTGTGTGTGTGTGTGTGTGTGTGTGTGTGTGTGTGTGTGTGTGTGTGTGTGTGTGTGTGTGTGTGCGTGTAACATGTGTGTGTGTGTGTGTGTGTGTGTGTGTGTGTGTGTGTGTGTGTGCGTGTAACAGAAGTTAGGTAGGCAGCTGTGTGTGTGTGTGTGTGTGTGTAAGTGTAACAGAAGTTAGGTAGGCAGCAGTATGTATGTGTGTGTGTGTGTGTGTGTGTGTGTGTCACATGTGACTGAATTTGTTCCATTTATAATATTTGTCATTTTAAAAAGATAACTGTGCAGTGGTGGCTATAATCTAGTTGAGATTATCTTGATATGTTGTAGGCCTACCAACATAAAAACAGTAAATGTACAGAGTTAAATGAGGACACATTTCACACCATGTGTATGTAAGGCAGCATCCTATTTAGGTCAGTAGGTGTCGCTGTTGCCAGTTTGTTTCACCTGGTTTCAGCAAACATCACCCTTTTGTCCCTCAGTGGACACCGTAGTTCAGCATGTTTGTCAGTGTTTCTTTCTATTGTGAAAGGTAAGCATGGTGTTTAATGGCTGTCTGATCAATCTTTATGAAAACTTGAGTTAAAAACGGCCATTGATATCATTTGATGCCTTGCAGAGTGAGCTGAGATGTTCAACTGTATTTTGATGTGATTTGGAGAAATGTGCACAACGTTTTTGTAATTAAATACTGAATTTAAGTTTACCAGTGACATAGAAGAGCACTTATTATAAGTTTAATAAGAGCACTTATTATAAGTTTAATAAGAGCACTTATTATAAGTTTAATAAGAGCACTTATTATAAGTTTAATAAGAGCACTTATTATACGTTTAATAAGAGCACTTATTATAAGTTTATCAGTGACATGTGCATAGAAGAGCACTTATTGAGTGGAATTGTGCAAGGGAAACATTTCTATGTTTTGTTTTGTTTTGTTATAGCAGTGCTATGGTGCTATTTGGCATTAGGACATCATTTTAATTAGTGTTTCTTTCTATTGTGAAAGACATTGCCAGCAGCAGAGACAACCACTGTGAGACAATAAATGCAACAAGGTCTCAACCACTGTCCCAGAACCAGTGTGTCCAGTGTCCCTTCTCTCCTCACAACCCCCCATCTCCTAAACTAACACAGTGTCCCTTCTGTCCTCACAACCCCCCATCTCCTAAACTAACACAGTGTCCCTTCTGTCCTCACAACCCTCCATCTCCTAAACTAACACATTGTCCTTTCTGTCCTCACAACCCCCCATCTCCTAAACTAACACATTGTCCCTTGTGTCCTCACAACCCCCCATCTCCTAAACTAACACAGTGTCCCTTCTCTCCTCACAACCCCCCATCTCCTAAACTAACACAGTGTCCCTTCTGTCCTCACAACCCTCCATCTCCTAAACTAACACAGTGTCCCTTCTCTCCTCACAACCCCCCATCTCCTAAACTAACACAGTGTCCCTTCTGTCCTCACAACCCCCCATCTCCTAAACTAACACATTGTCCCTTCTCTCCTCACAACCCCCCATCTCCTAAACTAACACAGTGTCCCTTCTCTCCTCACAACCCCCCATCTCCTAAACTAACACAGTGTCCCTTCTCTCCTCACAACCCCCCATCTCCTAAACTAACACAGTGTCCCTTCTGTCCTCACAACCCTCCATCTCCTAAACTAACACATTGTCCTTTCTGTCCTCACAACCCCCCATCTCCTAAACTAACACATTGTCCCTTGTGTCCTCACAACCCCCCATCTCCTAAACTAACACAGTGTCCCTTCTCTCCTCACAACCCCCCATCTCCTAAACTAACACATTGTCCCTTCTGTCCTCACAACCCCCCATCTCCTAAACTAACACATTGTCCCTTCTGTCCTCACAACCCCCCATCTCCTAAACTAACACATTGTCCCTTCTGTCCTCACAACCCCCCATCTCCTAAACTAACACATTGTCCCTTCTGTCCTCACAACCCCCCATCTCCTAAACTAACACATTGTCCCTTCTGTCCTCACAACCCCCCATCTCCTAAACTAACACAGTGTCCCTTCTCTCCTCACAACCCCCCATCTCCTAAACTAACAACACAACGCAGAGTCCAAGTCTGTGGAGCAGGTGTCTGTAGATGTACTGTAGCAGGGGCATGGGGGGGGGGGGGGGGCTTGGGGGTCATGTCACTATGGCGGGGGCTTGGGGGTCATCTCACTATGACGGGGGCTTGGGGGTCATGTCACTATGACGGGGGCTTGGGGGTCATCTCACTATGACGGGGGCTTGGGGGTCATGTCACTATGACGGGGGCTTGGGGTCATGTCACTATGACGGGGGCTTGGGGGTCATGTCACTATGACGGGGGCTTGGGGGTCTCACTATGACGGGGGCTTGGGGGTCATGTCACTATGACGGGGGCTTGGGGGTCATGTCACTATGGCGGGGGCTTGGGGGTCATCTCACTATGACGGGGGCTTGGGGGTCTCACTATGACGGGGGCTTGGGGGTCATGTCACTATGACGGGGGCTTGGGCGTCATGTCACTATGACGGGGGCTTGGGGGTCTCACTATGACGGGGGCTTGGAGGTCATGTCACTATGACGGGGGCTTGGGGGTCATGTCACTATGACGGGGGCTTGGGGGTCTCACTATGACGGGGGCTTGGGGGTCTCACTATGACGGGGGCTTGGGGGTCATGTCACTATGACGGGGGCTTGGGGGTCATGTCACTATGACGGGGGCTTGGGGGTCATGTCACTATGACGGGGGCTTGGGCGTCATGTCACTATGACGGGGGCTTGGGCGTCATGTCACTATGACGGGGGCTTGGGGGTCATGTCACTATGACGGGGGCTTGGGGGTCATGTCACTATGACGGGGGCTTGGGCGTCATGTCACTATGACGGGGGCTTGGGCGTCATGTCACTATGACGGGGGCTTGGGGGTCTCACTATGACGGGGGCTTGGGGGTCTCACTATGGGCCGGGCCCTGAGAGTGGTGTTGGCTCTTAGTATCAACACTAAACGTTGAGCCTGGTGATCCAGAGGCCCAGCAGTGAGCAGGACCTCACAGTGAACTGTGGTCAGTAGCATATCGGCCTCAACACTAAATGAGGACAAAATGGACATTTTCTTCTTTTATAAGACAGACATGTGTCCGTCACTCACCGGCCTGCTGGGGAACAATGACAATATGGAATGCATGCCCCGCCCTGTTATGCAATACTGTTGTCATAGCACCCGTTTTACCGTCTGTCTGTCGGTGTCCCTTTTGTGCCCATATATGGAGATCCCTGTATCTGTCTATATGCCCATATATGGGTATGACCATATATGGGCGTATATGGGGGGGTGTTGACAGTTCTAGAAAGTCCTTGCTCAGTGGGTCTGTGGAGAATGTGAGCAGTGAGCACCTGCAGAGTTAGGAAACCTAATGTTGTCCTAACTAGAGTTCTCAAATTCTGCCCGAACCCGAGGGTACCCGACAGGTTCGGGCCGAGCCGGGCTGAAATATATGCCAATTGCTAGGGCCGAGCCGGGCTCTCGGGCTTGGCGCTGCTGATTTTCTTCTGTCAATCTGTCTTTGTGTATTTATTTATTAATTAATAATGAACAGCAGTGCTGTCAGTGTGTTGTGTTGTGCTGCGCTGACAGTGACTGGACTGGACTGGACTGGACTGGACTGGACTGGAGAGAGAGAGAGAGAGAGAGAGAGAGAGAGAGAGAGAGAGAGAGAGAGAGAGAGAGAGAGAGAGAGAGAGAGAGAGAGAGAGAGAGAGAGAGAGAGAGAGAGAGAGAGAGAGAGAGAGAGAGAGAGAGAGAGAGAGAGAGAGAGAGAGAGAGAGAGAGAGAGAGAGAGAGAGAGAGAGAGATACAACAGGGATTTAACATTCTAGTACTATACCTATTTCGTAGCCTACTATAACCTATTTCAGGCAGAAGAGAACTTACTAAGTTAGCATGATGTTTTATGAACAACTGAACATGATTGTGATGTTTCCATTTAGAAAACTATTATAATGTCCGTTGACTCCATTCTCTCTCTCACTCGCGAGTCTCAACATGGCGCTGCCTGCGCACACTGGCAATCTTTTTTTATTTATTTATATTCTCTCTGGTTTTGTCTGGTTTTCGGGCTTAAAATGTTGAGAACTGTTCGGGCCGAGCCTGGGCCCAGTTAGAGCCGGGCTTTAATGTTCAGGCCCGTTGAAAACTCTAGTCCTAACTCTGCAGGTGCTGACTGTCCCCCCCCGAGCTGCTCCCGGTGTTTTGTTTTGTTAGAAGCTCTGTTTACCTCTGCTGTTTTTGTTCTTGATGTTCTTGATCTGGCAAAATCTATGCATGATTTGCATGATGAAATCAATCTAGACAAAGGATGCCGCTCAGATTTATGCTTCTGGTCACTGAAATGACTGGAACGACATTTCTTTCTTTTATAATGATTTAGTTGAAACTTCTGTCTCTTTAGGGTTTTACACGGACGCAGCTCCTTCTTGCGGCTTTGGGGGAGTGTACAAAGGGGAGTGGTTTTCAGATAAATGGCCAGTAGAAATAATATCTTTACCAGCAGATGTGAAGTAGTAGTAAACGTTTTTTATTTGAGACTAAAAGGAGATGTACAAGTAGCAATCATAGATAAAATCATAGATTGGATCAAAGACTGAGGCATATAACTTGGACCGGTGTTATGGATCATTTCATTCTAAGGGCTGCTTTTATTCCAGGGTTTAACAACAACATAGCTGATGCTTTGTCCCGTTTTAAATGACAGGACTTTCATGCCCTGTGCCCAGAGGCAATGCCGACGGGTTTGAAGTGCCCAGCATTCAGTCAAACAGTGCTAGACTACATTGTGTCTGTCAACTTATTTAACTGCAGCAGCAAGTTATATAAGGTTAGGTCTGTCAAAATCGACATTAAAAGCCTATGACTCTGCATGGTCCTACTTTTCATCTTTCTGTGCTGCTTTCTGTGTATCTCCTCTCCCCGTCAACATGTCTGTAGTATGCGCTTTTTTAGTCTCTCAAAATTCAGCCTTCCTCCATCAAAGGCATTTTAGCCGGGATTCAGTTTCATCTCAGAGATCCTACAGTGAGTAGTTTACTTGGCAATCCGTCCGTCCGTCTCCTCCTTAATGGTTTTAAAAAACAAAACCCAAGAGTTAAAGATAAACGCCTTCCTATTACACTTTCAGTACTCCACACATTGGTGCTCAAACTCCATCAAGGTTTTTTTAGTCCATACTTAGATCTTTTCTCAGTTTTTCTCACTGCTTTCTATGGGTTTCTGAGATGTGGTGAATTGTTTTATACGGCTACTTGTTCATTTAATCCCACGCATGATCTTTTCACGTCAAGATTTTTGATGCTCACTATTTCACCATCAAATTAAAACACTCTAAAACGGACTATTCTGGTAAAGGCATATCTGTGGTAATAACAGAAACTAACACTGATCTTTGTCCTTTCTCTTCCATGTCGCGTTATCTGCAATGCCGTTCACCTGCCAATGCCAACGAGCCACTGTCCATGTCTGGTCTTTGGTCTTATAGAGCCACTGTTCATGTCTGGTCTTTGGTCTTATAGAGCCACTGTTCATGTCTGGTCTTTGGTTCTGCAAAACACTTTGACTTCTGTGTCAAGGCTGTGGGCTGCCTCCTGATCGCTACACTTCTAACTCCTTCAGGATCGGCGCCGCTACCACAGCGGCATCAAAAGTAGTCGCTGCAACGCTCAAAGCTTTGGGCCGGTGGTCCTCTGCAGCTTATGAAAGCTATGTCAGGCTGGTGGTCCTCTGCAGCTTATGAAAGCTATGTTAGGCTAAACACAGCTTATGAAAGCTATGTTAGGCTAAACACAGCTTATGAAAGCTATGTTAGGCTAAACACAAAGGACATCATTCAGGCTCCAAAACTGATGAGTGAATAATGTTGTGGCCTCGCTATTACTGCTTATTACCATTTACTACTGCTGTTATGCTGTTATGGGTATAATAAATACTCTTAAACTTGCTATCGTAATACTCGTTCAATTGCTGCTCCAGGTGGTGCATGGGTACTGATTTCAGATTTCTTTATCTAAGAGATAGAATGTCCTTTTTGATCCTACTAGCGGTGCGGCACCGTACGGTGGACATGGCTTTACGCCACCGTTTAGGACACCTGAAGTTCAGGATCAGCAGGCGCTCTGCTGAACACATTATGTGAACATACAGTAATGTGTTCATAAAAACATTATGTGTTCATCTTTGTGCCCTATAATACATTATATTTTACATGACATAAGAGCCAAGATGTCTACAAGCTCATAGCGCGGCACCATGCCATGCTATGAGCTTGTAGATCTGCAGATCTACAAGCTCATAGCACGGCACCATGCCACGCTATGAGCTTGTAGATCTGCAGATCTACAAGCTCATAGCGTGGCGGCAGTGGCTCAGGGGTAGAGTGGCCGAATGGAAGCCGGAAGATTCCCAGTTCGATCCCGGGCTCCCCCAGAGTTAGTGTGGAAGTGTCCTTGAGCAAGACACTGAACCCATAATTGCTCCCGATGTCCCTCCACCGTCGGTGTGTGAATGAATGAAACATTGTATAGCGCTTTGAGTAAGTGAGCACTTAGCAAAGCACTATAAACATGCAATTCATTATTATTATTTATATTAATAATTAAATTATTGTACTGACAATAAGGTTCCATTTGTACATTCTCAAAGTTTGACCTGTAAGGATCCATTTGCCAATCTTTACCAGCTGTACCATAAACAATAGCCATCAGGCCTAGGAGAGACACCGTGGCTCTTATGTCATGTACAATGTAATGTATGGGAGTTTGTTCCAGATATGTGGAGCATAAAAAAAACTACACGTTCCTGATCTGCTGCGAACAGAGAACACATTTCTGTTCAATGGAGCTCGTACGGACATTCTCTACAATACTCACTGGGCGGTTAATAAGGGCCTTTTCCATATAGAATGCTGTTTTACTGAAGTCAAAGTATCAATGCTGCAATGTAGAAATACTCTGTTACAAGTAAAAGTCTGGAATTCAACATTTACTTGAGTAAAAGTACAAAAGTATTGGCAT
Source organism: Gymnoscopelus microlampas (assembly GCF_963454915.1). Lineage (NCBI taxonomy): Eukaryota > Metazoa > Chordata > Actinopteri > Myctophiformes > Myctophidae > Gymnoscopelus > Gymnoscopelus microlampas. The sequence goes on from NC_139941.1 coordinate 59,348,433, forward strand.
GAAAATGTACTTAAAGTACCAAAAGTACTTATTACGCAGAATGTCCCATTTCACAAGTAAAAAAAAAAGATAAGCTCACAATGTGTTGCGACACATTGTGAGCTTATCTACTTTTTTCAAAAGATCTTTTTTTTTTGTAGATCTTGTAGATCTGCTATTTTAGTACTTTTACTTTTGGTAGGTATATTTTGATATCAATACTTTTGTACTTTTACTCGAGTAACATTTTGAACACAGGCCTTTTACTTGTAACAGAGTATTTTTATATTGTGGTATTGTGGTAACATATATGAGTACTTCTTCCACCACTGCTTAAATGTAAGGACAGATTAAACCAGCTGCTCTGGTCAACTCACTCAGTCCAGTGGTTTTGCCTCTAGGACAGCAGAGGGCGCTCTTGAAGCCTAAGACTGTTGATGCATGTACTTGCCATTCATTGTCTCCACCAGGCCGAAAGGCATGGCGAGAGAGTATGTTTTACACTCCGTCCGTCCGTGTGTGTGTCCGTCCTTCTGTCTGTGACCAGCTAATCTCCGTCACCGTTGGCCCGGTCGCTGTGAAACTGTGCACACACACACACTCCCTGGATACCACAGCAGAACCTCTGCCCAACATTTTTCAGATCAGCCTGTCATAGCGCCACCATGAGGCCGACTTTTGCAAAACTATTTTCTTGCTATTACAGATTTTGTCCAAAAAACACACAACTCGGTACACAGTATCTCTATAGTCATGTGATCAACACGGATCTGTCTGATTTTCCATATTCTATCATGATTGGCTAAAATTGGCTTCCAAAGTTTGCAGGATTGGTTTATTTTGAACAAAATGCCTCAAATCATGAACGCAGCATGCTATTTCCGTGAAATATTCCACAGAGATTCCCACTTGGCCCAGGAAGAAATTCCACTTGAAAACGTTCACATCAGCCTCATGGTGGCGCTATAACAAGCCGATTCACGTTTTTAGCTACTGTATAACTGCACCGATCTGTGTGAAACTTTGCATGCAAACTCCCTAGAGGCCAAGGAAAAACCTTTGCCCTGCATTTTTCACATATGCCTTTTAGAGCGCCACCAGGAGGCTGAGTTTTGTAACACATGAACGTGTGCGATTTCCGTGAAATTTTGCACGCACATTCCCACTAGGCCGAGGAAGAAATGCCACCCTTTTCACATTGGCCTGTTATAGCGCCACCAGCAGGTCTAATTTAGCAAACCACATTTTTGGAACAAAATGCCTCACATCATGAATGCAGTGTCCCATTGTCGTGCAAGGCCTAAGAAGAAATGCCACCCTTTTCACATTGGCCTATTATAGCGCCACCAGGAGGCCACAATAACCTACCTGACCTGGTGGAGACTTGCGCTCCGAGGAGCACTTGTTCTAGTTTGTAATGGTTTGGTATGGGTGATGGGAAGTGACAAACGGGTGCCAGTGAGGGTGATACCAGACTGTGGATCATTAGATTCTTTAGTACCAGAGTCTGTGTTACCTTTTACACCTGAAAGTGATACAGGGAGAGCCTTTAGTTTCAGGGAATGAGGATGTTTGTGTTTCCTGTTCCAGTGCATGAAATGTCTCTCCTTTCAGAGCTGCTTCATGGAGAAGTTCACACGGGGGCAGTGGTGGAGAAAGTACTCAAATCTTAAGTAAAAGTATCAATACTGCAATGTAAAAGTACTCTGTCACAAGTAAAAGTCAGGAATTCAACATTTAATTGAGTAAAAGTTCACAAGTACTGAAATCAAAATGTACTTAAAAATACCTCAAAAGTGTACTTAAGTGCAGTACTTGAGTAAATGTACTTAGTTACTTTACACCACTGCATGGGGGTGCAGCCGGAGTTGTAGGTTAAAGGTGTGGACATGGTTCTCTGTAACGACCTTTGTGGGGAACGAGTATCAGGTACCAAATGTAATCTGGTAAAAAGCTCAATAATACTGATGACTGTTTCACACACACACACACACACACACACACACACACACACACACACACACACACACACACACACACACACACACACACACACACACACACACACACACACACACAACACCCCTCTCATGTGACAGTTTGATCACATGACCAGTGTGTTTTTAAAGACATTTGATGGTTTCAGCAGTGAGATGTAATGAGGCTTAGATTGATGTTTAATGAACATGAACAGCATTTCACACACACACACACACACACACACACACACACACACACACACACACACACACACACACACACACACACACACACACACACACACATGAACAGGAGTGTAACCTGAGACGTTCTGGTCATTTCAAAGTCTACACCAGGGGTCTTCAACATGTGGTCTGGGACCCCTAGAGGGTCAAACACCACGTCCTGTGAGCTTGTAGATCTATAGCTTGTAGATCTATAACTTGTAGATCTATAACTTGTAGATTTATAACTTGTAGATCTATAACTTGTAGATCTATAACTTGTAGATCGACTATTTTCTACAAAGAGGCTTTGGTGGAGGGAAGAAAAGAGTGAACCAAGTACAGAGGTCAAGGTCAAGTTTACTAAGTAGCCTATTGAGGGTTTAAGTCACACATGGGCAACATACGGCCCGGGGGCCGGACCCGGCCCTTTGACCATCTCATTCTGGTCCTCATAGTCCTCAAAGAAAAACTGAATGACCCCAAAAATATACATACATTTACATACATTTACATCTTAAAGACAGCATTTTATATTCATGGTTTTGAGGGAAATGAATTTAACTTGACTCCAATGAATTAGTATTATTTAATATTGACCATTAGAGTACATATACCTGCATTCCATATTCCGTCCGTATTTATGTCTCCGCCAGTATGGTGGAGAGTATTGTGGGGAACTGATCAAAGCCAAACACAAAATGCAGGGTACAAGCCCAATTAAGGGTATTTATTCAACACCTTTCGTATATGGGACCCGCAGGTCCTTGGTAATACTTTTCAAATAACTTCAAATAATAAAGATCAAACTCAAAGTTCGCCCCGCGTCGGGGTATTTTCATGCATCACAATGTCTCTGTTTGGAATCCATGCGCCTCAGCGTCATCGTCATTTATCCATGCATTGTGTCGGGTAATGTGATTAACTCCCACAGGTTGCCTAGGAGTAAACAAAGAGTATCCTTTTAATACTACAATTCACAAGCATTCATCAATGTGCGGGAATAGTGGAGAATATTGCCTTACCGCCTGTAGCACCCGTCCAGTCACCAGGAGAGCCAATGCCAGACTGAGACAGAGTAGCCATACTTGTAGCCAGGTGCCACACCTAACCTGTCGCCGCAGCTGCGCTGAGTTGGGGCTGATTCATGATGGTGAGTGGCAGGTAACGCCCTTCTATGACGCTGCCCAGGCTGGTGCGCTGCCTGCGCGGTCTCACTCTGTCTCTGTCCCATGGCCGCTCCCTGGTGTGGTGCTTACCTGACAGGCGGTATTGTGGCGATACTCCACATATCCCCCCCCTAAGCCCGCCGCTTGGTCCGGGGGCTTCCAGCTCCTCTACTTCATACATTCGGGACAGTGCGTCTGCGTGTGGAATCTCCTTCCCGGGCCGGTGCTCCACCTTAAAACAGTAGTCCTGCAGCTCCAGGAACCACCGCGTCACTCTGGCGTTCCGGTCTTTATTGGTGGCCATCCATTTTAGGGGTGCATGATCTGTAATGAGGGTAAAGGTACGGCCCCACAGGTAATAGCGCAGGTGGTGAATTGCCCATTTCACCGCTAAACACTCTTTTTCTACTGTTGCGTAATTTTTCTCATGGTCTAGTAATTTTCTGCTCACGTAGGTAATTGGATGTTCCTCTCCATCAAATACCTGTGCGAGGACCGCCCCCAACCCGGTGCCCGACGCGTCTGTGTGGAGGACGAAGGGCCGGCTGAAGTCGGGGGCTTTCAATACTGGCTCCTCACAGAGCGCGCTCTTCAAGGTCTGGAACGCGGCCTCCGTCTCGGCCGTCCAGACAATGTGGTTGGGGCGTTTTTGACACGTCAGCTCATACAGTGGGGCTGCAATGGTAGAATAGTTTTTCACAAATTTTTGATAATAAGCCATAAGGCCAAGGAACGATTTTACTTGCTTTTTCGTGACAGGATGGGGCCATTCCCGAATCCGCTCCACTTTACGCGTCTGGGGCCGCACGCATCCTCGTCCGATCGTAAACCCCAAGTAGTCGGTCTCCGTCAGGCCGATGCGGCACTTTTTTGCATTCGCTGTCAGCCCGGCTCGTCTGAGCGCCCCAAGGATGGCGTGGAGGTGCTGCAGATGGAGGCTCCAGCTCGGGCTGTGGATCACGATGTCGTCTAGGTACGCGGCAGCGTAGTCTCGGTGGGGGCGGAGTACACGGTCCATCAGCCGTTGGAATGTGGCGGGCGCGCCATGGACTCCAAACGGCAGCACCGTGTATTGGAACAGCCCGTCGGGCGTGGAGAAGGCCGTCTTCGCCTTGGCCCGGTCCGTCAGCGGCACCTGCCAGTAGCCCTTGGTCAGGTCCAGCGTGCTGACGAACCGGGCAGGACCCAGGCGCTCGATCAGTTCATCCACTCGGGGCATCGGGTATGCGTCAAAGGCGGAGACGTCATTCAATTTTCGGAAATCGTTGCAGAAGCGCAGCGTCCCGTCTGGCTTCGGTACAATCAACGATCGGGCTGGACCATGGACTGTACGACTCCTCGATTACTCCTAACTCGATCATCTTGGCCACCTCTTCTTTGATGGCGATTCGTCTGGCTTCTGGGATGCGATATGGCCGTTGGCGCACTACCTTCCCCGGGTCCGTGCGGATGTCGTGCCGGATCAGCGTGGTTCGGCCGGGGAGTTCGGAGAATATGTCTAGGTTCCGCCCCAGCAGGTCCTTGATGTCCTGGGTCTGGGCTGGGACGAGGTCTTCTCCGATGGGCACCGGGGGCAGCGTCTGTGCGGGCACGGCGGTCATCAGCGCTGGCAGCGGTAGTCGGGGGGCTGAGATCCACTTTTTCAGTATGTTCACATGGTAGATCTGATGGCCTTTCCGTCTGCCGGGCTGGCTCACCCGATAGTCCACGGGGCCCACCTTCTCCACGACCTCGTATGGTCCTTGCCATTTTGCGAGGAACTTGCATTCCGAGCTGGGGACCAACACCAGGACCTTCTCTCCCACCTGGAACTCGCGGAGCGTGGCGCCTCGGTTGTAGGTCCGGGCCTGGTCTCGCTGGGCTTTCTCCATATGTTCTCGTACCAGGGGCCAGATGGTCTTCGCCCGGGCCTGGAGACGCTCCACGTGTTCCACCACACTGCGGTGGGGAGAAGGCTGGCGCTCCCAGGTCTCTTTGGCGATGTCCAACAAACCACGGGGCCTCCGGCCATACACAAGCTCAAATGGCGAGAACCCCGTGGACGATTGCGGTACTTCCCTGATGGCAAAGAGCACATACGGAATCAACTGGTCCCAGTCTTTCCCGTCCACATCAGTTAGTTTCTTCAACATTTTTTTTAAAGTCTGGTTAAACCTCTCGACTAAACCATCCGTCTGTGGGTGGTAGACGGAGGTGCGAATGCGCTTCACTTTCAGCCATTTATACAATTGTGACATCACTCGGGACATGAAACAGGTGCCTTGATCCGTTAGTACTTCTTCAGCTATGCCCACCCGGCTAAACAGCATCAATAGTTCGTGGGCCACCGCTTTCGCCGAGGCCGCCCGCAGGGGAATGGCCTCGGGATATCGAGTGGCATAGTCTAGTATCACTAAGATATAGCGGTGACCGCGACTGGATTTTGGCAACGGACCCACAATGTCCATGGCAAGGCGTGAAAACGGCACTTCAATTATCGGCATTGGTACAAGAGGGTTATGAACCGTGGGCCGCGGAGCGGTCTTTTGACATTCAGAGCAGCCTTTGCAAAAGTCCTCTACTGCCCGTTTAACCCCGGGCCAGTAGAAGCGGGCCAATATGCGCTCGTATGTCTTTTGGCTTCCCAAGTGCGCTCCTAGTTGGTGCGTATGTCCTAAATATAACACCCGTGACACATATTCTTTTGGCACAAGTATCTGCTCGACTAGGTCCCCCCCCTTGTCCAACACACCCCGATATAACAAGTCTTTTTTTACAAGGAAGTATGGGTGACTCAATGCACTCACCCCCTCACATTTCTTCCCGTCGATGGCGGCCACGTTCCGGCGCGCCATGTCCAGGTTCGGGTCGGTCCACTGCGCCGTGGCGAACCCCCCAGCCCGGGGTGGTTCGAGAGCTTCGGCGCCGGGGAATTCGGCGAAGGGGTCCGCAACATCAGCGGGGCCCGCGGCCCCCTGGCTTGACGTGGCCTGCATGTCCTCCGCCTCCCGTCTCTGGTCTTTTCCTCTCCTCTCCTTTTCTTTGTCTCTCTCGTCTCTCTCGTCTCTCTCATCTCTCTCGTCTCTCGCGTCTCTCTCGTCTCCCCCATCTCCTGCCGGGGAGCTGTCACTCAGGCCAGCTGGTGTGGTGGCGCGGAACGCAGGGCAGGCGTGGAGCGCGCCTGGGGGCGCCGGGCGCGGGACGCGTCGGCGACGGTGGCGGGCGGTGCCGCGCAGTAGGCCGGGGTCCCAGTACCGGGCGAACAGGACACAATCAGCGCCGATCAGCAACGGCACGGGCAGGTTGGGCACGACCCCGGCTGGTACCACGGCGTCTCCCCGGGGCGTCTGGACGCGGAGCTGGGTCACCGGATAGTGGCGCACATCGCCATGGACACAGGTTACAGGCACGGTGACGGCGCTGAGCTTCCCGGCCAGGTCCGCTCGTACGAGAGTCACCGCGCTGCCGGAATCCAGCAGGGCGTGCGTGTCGGTCCGTCCAATCTTCACGGGCAGGCGTGTCTGGCGGTGCGGGCTGGTGCCGGTGTGCAGGCAGGGCCGCGCGCTGTCGGAGCTGGCTGCGGTCCCCATGGATACGTCGCGCTCTCTCTCGGGGCACGACAAGGAAATATGGTCCGCCTGCCCGCAGACATAACAGCGGCGTTGATGTGGGCCTCGGGTGGGCCCTTCGGCAACGGCGGCCTCAGTCCGGGCGGCGGATGGGTTCGGTGGCGTCGACCTTCGACGATCGCGGCTGGGCTTCTCCTCCCCAGGGCTCTTGGCTGCTTCGGTGCGCGTGGTCCTCATCATGTCCACGCTCACTTGGTGGTTTTCTAAGAGGGCCACGAGTGCCTCCAGTGAGCTTGGACTCACTTGTGAGGCGTATCTCCGGGCGTCAGGCGGCAACGAACGTATACATCTGTCGATCACTAAGCGGTCGATGATAGGTGGATCTCCCCCGGTGGTAAGCCAGCTATGAGCGCTGCGCAGAAGAGCCGCTACCTGCGGGCGAGGTGGAAAGGCCGAGTTGTAGGCCCAGCTGTGGTAGCGCTGCGCTCGAGCTGGGAGGCTGTATCCCTGGGTGGCGAGGATGGCGTCCTTCAACTTCCTGTAATCTCTGGCGTCGGCGAGGGTTAAATCCCGGCACACCCGCTGGGCCTCGCCGGTGAGGAACGGGGCCAAGAGCGAGGCCCAGTCTCCGACTGGCCACCTCTCTCTGGCTGCGGTGCGCTCAAACACTTCCAGGTATGCTTCAATATCATCTTCTGGTGTCAATTTGGTGAGTACTTCTCTAGGTGCGCGTGTGCTAGCCACATCACGGCTAATCCTATCAATTCACTTTTGTACCGCTGTCTGCAAATCGGTTTGGCTCCTCAACAGGGCCGTCAGGGCGTTGGCATGCTCCATGGTTTTTTGGGTTTGGCGTGGATCAGTGTACCCGTATTCTCCACCATATGTGGGGAACTGATCAAAGCCAAACACAAAATGCAGGGTACAAGCCCAATTAAGGGTATTTATTCAACACCTTTCGTATATGGGACCCGCAGGTCCTTGGTAATACTTTTCAAATAACTTCAAATAATAAAGATCAAACTCAAAGTTCGCCCCGCGTCGGGGTATTTTCATGCATCACAATGTCTCTGTTTGGAATCCATGCGCCTCAGCGTCATCGTCATTTATCCATGCATTGTGTCGGGTAATGTGATTAACTCCCACAGGTTGCCTAGGAGTAAACAAAGAGTATCCTTTTAATACTACAATTCACAAGCATTCATCAATGTGCGGGAATAGTGGAGAATATTGCCTTACCGCCTGTAGCACCCGTCCAGTCACCAGGAGAGCCAATGCCAGACTGAGACAGAGTAGCCATACTTGTAGCCAGGTGCCACACCTAACCTGTCGCCGCAGCTGCGCTGAGTTGGGGCTGATTCATGATGGTGAGTGGCAGGTAATGCCCTTCTATGACGCTGCCCAGGCTGGTGCGCTGCCTGCGCGGTCTCACTCTGTCTCTGTCCCATGGCCGCTCCCTGGTGTGGTGCTTACCTGACAGGCGGTATTGTGGCGATACTCCACAGTATGTTTTCGTCTCCATCCGTCCGTGTGTGTGTCCGTCTCAGCCAAGCTAACATTGGTCAAGCTTCACGTGACACGTGACAATATGTTGTCACCAATGCTTTGATTGGCTAGCGAGACGCATGATGAAATAAAAACCTATAAATATCAACACGCACTTCAAAAAATCATTTATATTTTTTGAAGTGAGCTTCCATCACTGTGATGACCACTGTTGTTTCTAAATATGAATGGGATGTGATTTTCTGTCTCCGCCAGGAGAGTTTTACCCTCCGTGTGTGTGTCCGTCTCAGCCAAGCTAACATTGGTCAAGTGACACGTGACAATATGTAATATAAATAGGTAAGACAGGATTAATCAGGAACAGTACTGGCGGAGACCTGTGCTCCGAGGAGCACATTTTCTAGTTAAATTATTATTTAATCACTTCAATATGAAGTGATGAACTTAAACATTTAACCTTCTCATCATGTCTCATCTGAAAACGTTTAACTGATTACAACATTTTACTTTTATAAACATATTTCTGTCTTTATTTCATTCTAACATTGTTTTTCTTAAAAATTCACCACCATCGTCTTGCCGGAAACAGATGATGTAACATCATATCTTTAATCTGATTGGCTGATTTGTCTAAACTACAGAACGAGTCCTCCTTCATTCTCTTTCAGACTCCAGAACTTCTCTTGAGGTAAACATCTGTTTATTCTGATGTGTTTATTCTGATGTGTTTATTCTGATGTATTTATTCTCATCTATTAAATTCAGTTCAGTTCTGATCAGTGATGATGAAGATTACAGCCACCCTCCTCATCCTCTCCTCTGTACTTCATGTCAAAGCGATCCCAGGAAGTAAGTACATTATATTTATGTTATTATATTAAAAATACTGTTATGAATCTACTCTTATTATATAAAATATGCATTCATAGATGTACTCTTGTTATATAAAATACATGCATATTTGTATTGTTATTTTTATATTATTAAAACGCACAGTATATTTAGAGAGGGAGAGAAAGAGGGAGAGAGAGAGAAAGAGGGTAGATTATCACTAACACGCACGCACGCACGCATGAAAGCACGCACGCACACACACACACACACACACACACACACACACACACACACACACACACACACACACACACACACACACACACACACACACACACACACACACACACACTGCTGATTCTATATTAATCACTTTCGTTATATTATATTATGAATATCCTGAAATAAATCATTATGAATGTGTTATAATATTATAAAAACATTTAAATCTGTTGAATAAAATGTTTGACAGGAAGATATTTATAATATTCACCTTTAGAACCAAATATGACTGTTTAACATGATGATGATGATGATGATGATGATGATTGTTGTTTGAATTTATTTTAATCTTTGTTTTATTTCCAGTGTTTCATGAACACATTAGACTCAGTGTCTGTTCAGACACAGTTAAAGACTCTTATAAAGAGTTCATGCAGGGACTGGATGGTGAAGTGATGTTCTACGCAGACTTCAACAAAGGGAAGGGGGTGGAGCCTCAGCCTCCGTTTGTAGATCATAGCACCTGGCCAACAGCTTATGAAGAAGCTTTGAATCTTCAGGCGTGGTGCAAAGCCAACCTGGACACCATCCGCACTGCCTTGAAGAAACCACCAGTGAAAGGTACATGAATACTATGAACACAATAGTTATTATAACTAAAACGGTTGAATATATTTAACATGAATGAAGATGTTTAACCCATTCAGTCCAGGAACACATATTTGTCATTTTAGATTTCTTTGGCTGTTCAAAAATAGCAGATCTACAAGCTCATAGCGCGGCACTGAGTGCCACGCTATGAGCTTGTAAATGCTATGAGCTTGTAGATCTGCTATTTTTGAAAAAAAAAACATGAAAAAACTTTGAGAACCACTGATATTATAGCAACTTTATTTTAGGATTTAGAAGACATTGTAGAATCCCCAGAAGCAAAGCATTGAGTTACAAATGTTTGCTTTAAAATATGTATATATTCATAGATTTGCGCAAACTTTTATGATTTTTCGGAAATATCAGATCTACAAGCTCATAACGTGGCACTGAGTGCTGCGCTATGAGCTTGTAGATCTGCTATTTTTTAATAGCCAAAGAAATACAAAAATGACACAGATTACTCACAGTGTGTGGGCTGATAGCAGTGGTGGAAAGTAGTAGATCAGCCCTATATACATTTTGGCCATTTTAAAATCTACAAGCTAATCAGATCTACAAGCTCACAATGTGTCGTGATGCGACGCATTGTGAGCTTGTAGATCTGCTGCACAATGAGTAGGCTACTTTTACTTTTGGTACTTTTCTGTATATTTTCATACCAATACTTTTGTACTTTTACGTATATACGTATATATTTTAAGTATATTTTGAATTCTGGACTTTTACTTGTAACAGAGTATTTCCATATTCCAGAATTGATACTTTTACTGAAGTAAGACATTTGAGTACTTTCTCCACCACTGCTAGTAGCCCCGCCTGCCTCCTATTACTCTGTGGCTCACACACACACACACACACACACACACACACACACACACACACACACACACACACACACACACACACACACACACACACACACACACACACACACACACACACTGTTTTAGACATTCCGATGGGGGGCAGGCAGCCTAGTGTTGATATTATACATGATAATAAAACTGAACATTAATGACATTTTTAATTGTGTATTTCCAGATGGATATGTGTTCTATCAGGCTCACCGCTGTGTGTTTAACTCCAGTGAGCTGAAGGACATACAGTACATAGTGTCATATAATTTTGATGGTGATGAGCTGGTCAGGTGGGACAGTAGAGTAGATCAGTTTGTTGGATACACTGAGTTTGGTGTGAAGAACGCAGAGCGCCTCAATAAAGATCCTGGAACACTGGCTGCGATCAGAGCAGACAGAGAGGCAGTCTGCAAACACAACATTGAGATCTACTACTCCTCTGTTCTGAACAAGAGAGGTGAGCTGATCTCAGAGCAGCACTCAACACTCATCACCTCATAAACTATAACATGACATCATCATAAATCATTCTATTCAGAGATGATTAATGGTGTTAATATTGATCTGATAATGATTATAAAACATTCCTTAACCCATTCAATCCGGGGACGCATCTCTGTAATTTTAGATTTATTTGGATATTCAAAAATAGCAGATATACAAGCTCATAGCGCGGCACCGAGTGCCGCGCTATGAGCTTGTAGATCTGCTATTTTTGAAGAATCGTGAACATTTGTGCAATCTTTGAATATATATTTTTTAAAGTGAACATTTGTAACTCAAATCTTTGCTTCTGGGGGTCCCTGGATCAAGATAGTAGATTTATTTTTGCTTTAAACTATATATATTTAAAGATTTTCACACATTCTCAAGATTAAAAAAAAACACTCATAGTGCAGCACTCGGTGCCGCACTATGAGCGATTGTAGATCTTGTAGATCTGCTATTTTTGAATAGCCAAAGAAATGTAAAATGACACAGATATGTTCCTGTTTTGAATGGGTTAATATTCTGAGAAACATTTCAGATCCTCTTAACCCTTTAAGACCGGGAACGCATCTGTGTCATTTTAACATTTCTTTGGCTATTAAAAAATAACAGATCTACAAGCTCATTGCACGGCAACGAGTGCCGGGCTATGAGCTTTTGAATATATTCTACAAACAGCTTTTTTTAAATTGCTATATCAGTGGTGCTCCAACTGTTCCATGTCAAGTACAGATCAGAGTTAAAAATGTCCGCTTTATAACTTATATATATATTCAAAGATTTGCCCACATTTTCAAGATTGTTCAAAACATAGCAGATCTACAAGCTACAAGCTTGTAGATCTGCTATTTTTGAACAGCCAAAGAAATGTAAAAATGACACAGATGCGTTCCCGGTCTTAATGGGCTAAAAACACTTAAGCTTGATTCATACTGTATCCTAACACGCTGTCACACAGTGGAAATAGCAGATCTACAAGCTCACAACATGTGGTGTCACCATGGTACAGCCAGTATAAATGAAACATATAGATCTATTTCTACATATAATGACATTCCTAAAATAGAGACACCAGGATGAATGTTTTTAAATGAACTTTAAAAAGAACCATGCAGGATAAAACACACCTCTATACACTTCATTTACCCTGCTTTTATATTTAATTATTGTCTTTACTAGTTTGTTGTCTATGTTTTTAATCACTTTAGTCATATTTTACAGGACTATGTGTTTTGTTTGTTTCTACTCTTGTTCATTTGAACTATTTTCATTAAATGTTATTACTTGGTTTATTGTTGTTTATATAAAGCACTGTGTAACTGTGAATGATTTAATATGTTTAAATGACGTTATATAAATGCATTCTATGTTGTAGAAAACTGTAGAATATTTTAGAATCTACAGTATTCTATGAAACGTTGTTCTACTGTGCCATCTAGTGGCCAAACACTGACATTTACAGTTACAATTTACAATGTAGTCATTTATCAGACGCTCTTAATCCAGAGTGATTTACAGTAAACAAGGAAAACACAAGGTAATACATCAGATGTATAGAAATAGTAATCTAGAATCACAGGAAAAAAACAAGAACTTATCATCAGTCTACACAGTATGACTGGTAAATATGTAATAATAATAATAATAATAAGGGTAATAATAATAATAATCATAATAATAATAATAATAATAATAATAATAATGATAATCTTTTTTAGGAGTGGAGCCCAAAGTGAGGCTGAAGTCAGAGACTCCCCCTCGTCGTGGTGAACACACTCACATGCTGAGGTGCAGCAGCTACGACTTCTATCCTAAAGTCATCCTGGTGACCTGGTGGAGAGGTCAAGAACCTTTGACCTCTGGTCTCTCCTTTGCCGATGATCTGTCTGATGGAGACTGGTACTACCAGTACCACTCCTACCTGGAGTACACACCCAGGTACACACCTAACAGACACCTATACATAGAAATACACACCTCTACTGGTACTACCAGTACCACTCCTACCTGGAGTACACACCCAGGTACACACCTAACAGACACCTATACATAGAAATACACACCTCTACTGGTACTACTACCAGTACCACTCCTACCTGGAGTACACACCCAGGTACACACCTAACAGACACCTATACATAGAAATACACACCTCTACTGGTACTACTACCAGTACCACTCCTACCTGGAGTACACACCCAGGTACACACCTAACAGACACCTATACATAGAAATACACACCTGTACTGGTACTACCAGTACCACTCCTACCTAGAGTACACACCCAGGTACACACCTAACAGACACCTATACATAGAAATACACACCTCTACTGGTACTACTACCAGTACCACTCCTACCTGGAGTACACACCCAGGTACACACCTAACAGACACCTATACATAGAAATACACACCTGTACTGGTACTACCAGTACCACTCCTACCTGGAGTACACACCCAGGTACACACCTAACAGACACTTATATAGAAATACACACCTCTACTGGTACTACCAGTACCACTCCTACCTGGAGTACACACCCAGGTACACAACTAACAGACATCTATACATAGAAATACACACCTAATAGACACATATACATATTCTTTCAAAATAAAACAAGTGTTACTCACTTGCTGAAAATGGCCCATTAATTGGTAGGCTAATGTTAAATCACACACACACACACACACACACACACACACACACACACACACACACACACACACACACACACACACACACACACACACACACACGCAGCAAGCTCGTCGTCGTGCACGCATGACGAACGCACAAGGAGACCCGCTATAACGTGTGTATCTCGTTACTAAGTTTCTTCTGTCTCTTGCCTTCCTATTTTTCCTGCAATGGGGAGGAAATAGTGGAATAAACAATAAACACTAGAGCGGAGGAGAGCCCAGCGGAGCATTCATGCTCCTACACAAAAATAGTCCAAAATAGTTCAATGTGTTGAATCGTGGTGTGTTGCAGCGTGTAGATCGTCTACTTTCTCAATCTGTCCTAATGTTAGTGTTAATTAACAGCTGCTCACTCACTGCCAGACCGGGCGGGGAGGAGGGGCCGCTTCAGCTCTGAGCAGATCCACATGGACACACATTCTACTTGAGGACGCACGGCATGATTATTTTAGACGGAGAAAATATCAGTACAAGCTTATCTTATTGTGTGTGTGTGTGTGTGTGTGTGTGTGTGTGTGTGTGTGTGTGTGTGTGTGTGTGTGTGTGTGTGTGTGTGTGTGTGTGTGTGTGTGTGTGTGTGTGTTACAGATCAGGAGAGAAGATCACATGCATGGTGGAACATCCCAGCCTGACCGCGCCTATCAAGATGGACTGGGGTCAGTTACTGTAATCTACTGTAATCTACTGTGTTATACTGTAATCTACTGTACACTACTCACCTACTCCTGCTTAAGTGTCTTGTCTAGATGAGGTCCATCATCTTAGTTTAATAATGGCTGCAGGTACAAAGACATTTAATCAGGTCTGTCAAGTCTCACCCTCTGAGAGAGAGAGTCACACAATGTAACCTCTTCTCACACAATGTAACCTCTTCTCACGCCTCACTTTACATTTCTCACACTCATTCAGTCATTTTCCCTCTCACTTCTATATAGTATTTATATAACTTGCTGCTTGTCGTTAAGGCAGTAGTTGGAGGGTTAGGGCGTGCTTTCAAATGCCACCGCAAACCAGTCAGAGGCCACACCCCTGGAATCCAAAACACTGTTTCCATTGGCTCATCGTCCCGTGACTGACAGAATGTTTTGTCTGCGAGATCGCAGCTGGATGACAACATTAGCAGATCTACAAGCTCAACTTGTAGATCTGCTCATTTAGAAAAATCTTGAACATTTCGTGCAAATCTTTGAATATATTGTGACGTTACAGCGTGGTTAGAAAGACGATGCGAGGAGACGGTGTGCAAGTTGTTAACTCAGAAGACTGAGCCCAGGTTTATTCTCTTGCCGCAGCACAGAGCTAACCTGAGGTTGAGGGTCACTGAACATAAAACAATAAAGAGGGCGGGGCTACTAGCCCAAGGCTAGTCATAATGAGGACGTTGTGCTGTCTCTCAGTTCACTCAGTCGCTTACAGCTCCCCAGAACAGCCCAACTTAACTAACTCTTTTCCCTCCCCGGCACACGTGTAGCCACACCCCCACATCAGTGACACCTCCCTCAATCAAAGCAACAGGACACACATGTGTAATAGTACCCTCCCCAGCGTTACAATATATATTTTTAAAGCAAACATTTGTAACTGTCAATTATCTCAACAAATGTCTTCATTTGTTACTGAAAAACTATTGTCGCTATAATATCAGTGATGCTGTTGTTATGTAATGTAATGTAATGTAATGTAATGTAATGTAATATGTTGACAGATTTCTCCATGTCAGAGTCAGTGAAGAACAAGGTGGCCATGGGAGCATCAGGTCTGGTTCTGGGTCTGGTCTTGTTCCTGTCTGGATTCATCTACTTCCAGTGGAAGAAACGAGGTGATTAACATGTTTATTAACATGTTTAATTAACATGTTTAATCAACATGTTTATTATTATACTACCAGTGGAAGAAACGAGGTGATTAGCATGTTTCATTAACATGTTTCATTAACATGTTTCAGTAATTATTATACTACCAGTGGAATAAATTAGGTGATTAACATGTTTAATCAACATGTTTCATTAATTATTATACTACCAGTGGAAGAAATTAGGTCAGATCAACAGAGGATCACATGACATGTGGAACCCTCACAGAAATGCAAACAAACAAACATGTAAAGCCACAACCTAAACTGGTTTATATTGGTTTAGAACCTGAACCGGTTTAGACCAGTTTAGACGACCTAGTTAGAGGTCAAAGTGTGTTCTATGTCGTCACATTTAGCTTTAATACATCAGTGTTACATTTAGTCCTAAATAAGAGTCAAATGTTCACATTAGTTCTGATGCAACATGTGACCCTGATGACTGAACCCTAATGTTGTGTTGTTGTGTTGTTGTGTTGTTGTGTTGTTGTGTTGTTGTGTTATTGTGTTATTGTGTTATTGTGTGTACATGTATGCATTTTATGTAGAAATACACACAATACAATAGAATTTATATGTGTGTGTGTTTTAACTGTCTCTCTCTTCTTCTATCAGGTCGTATTCTGGTGCCGACAGCCAATGACGATCTTTAGACTCCTCCCACACACCCAGGTTCACTTCCTCTTTCTTTGTACTACTACTACTTTTTTACTATTTTTTACTACTATAAAACATACACAAAACAACATGCTTGTGTAAGAAGTGAAACAAGTCTGGGTCAGGTGATCAAGTCCGGAAGTGGAGAGACGACACAATGCAGACAATTAAGTTCAAATGAACTTCAATCATTTGAACACAACATGTCAGTGAACTGAACCCAATGATTCAGTTCATTGAACACAACATGTCAGTGAACTGAACCCAATGATTCAGTTCATTGAACACAACATGTCAGTGAACTGAACCCAATGATTCAGTTCATTGAACACAACATGTCAGTGAACTGAACCCAATGATTCAGTTCATTGAACACAACATGTCAGTGAACTGAACACAATGATTCAGTTCATTGAAACACTGATCATTCCATCACTAGCAGGATCAAAGACACATGAACTAATACTTTGGTAATGATTCATGTACTATTATAAGGGAAGGTTATTCTAAAGTGTTAACATGTTCACACAGTTAATACATTCTGATTCTTATTGGTTTATTGTCTTTTCACAGAACACCTGGGTGTGTTTTCAGAGAAGCAGAGAGTCTACGCTGCCCCTGGTGGAGAGAGGATGAAATACATGTGTGTCAATTCAGCTTTTAAATACTATAGGTTATATAGTAAAGGGTTAAGGTTAGGTTTATAGACATAGTGTTTGTGAGGTTAAAGGTCAGGGTTTAGGGTTAAGGTTAGGTTTATAGACATAGTGTTTGTGAGGTTAAAGGTCAGGGTTTAGGGTTAAGGTTAGGTTTATAGACATAGTTTCTGTGAGGTTAAAGGTCAGGGTTTAGGGTTAAGGTTAGGTTTATAGACATAGTGTTTGTGAGGTTAAAGGTCAGGGTTTAGGGTTAAGGTTAGGTTTATAGCATAGTTTATGTGAGGTTAAAGGTCAGGGTTTAGGTTTAAGGGTTAATGTTTATAGCATAGTGTTTGTGAGGTTTAAGGGGGTCGGCAGTGGCTCAGGGGTAGAGTGGCCGGGTAGAGCGAACTGGAAAACCTCATGGTTCCCAGTTCGATCCCGGGTTGGGGTGCTCCCCCAGAGTTAGTGTTGAAGTGTCCTTGAGCAAGACACTGAACCCCTAATTGCTCCCGATGAGCAGGTTGGTGCCTTGCATGGTTTCCTCCTCCATCGGTGTGTGAATGTGTGTGTGAATGGGTTAATGGCACAATCAATGTAAAGCGCTTTGGATAAAAGCGCTATATAAATGCACCATTTATCCATTTTAAAGGTCAGGGTTTAGGGTTAAGGTTTGGTTTATAGACATAGTGTTTGTGAGGTTAAAGGTCAGGGTTTGGCGTCACCTGGGAGACACATCAAAGGAAGAGGGAGTCCTAATTAGTGTGGGCGGTTCATCACATGACTTTGTATAGTTTCTGTCGTCAGAAAACACAAACATAATAGTTCAGTTCTACACTATATTGAACACACACACACACACACACACACACACACACGCACACACGCACACACGCACACACGCACACACACACACACACACACACACACACACACACACACACACACACACACACACGTTCAGAGTGCAGAAGTTGGTGTTTTTGCCTATTGTAAGCAGTTTAGGGGCAATATTGGTGGTAGTGTATTTTTGGCGTTGGTTGTGAAAGTGCATGTGGGTGTTGGGACGCGTTTCTGAGCTTGTAGATCGGCTGTTTTCCAAGAGGCAATGTATATGTGTGAAGGCGCTTCGTTTGGCCTTCTTTTCATAGACCTTGTTGCTTGTAGGGCTAGCTTCGTTGCTTGTTAGGGCTCGCTTCGCTTGGCCTTGTTTTCATAGAGCTTGCTGCTTGTTTCTTGCGCGAAACCTGGCAACCCTGCTCTCACATTGTTTGACACATAAACGGTAATAATAAGCTGAGATGTGATGAAATTGAAAAAAGGGCTTCACAGTTGAGTTCAGATGGTAATGGTCAATGGCTGCAAATTCAGATTAATTGCTCCAGCCACTGAGGAGAACCAGGCACACATTTTTGCTCTCAGAGGTTTGTCAAATTATAGGAGGATATCCATCTGAATGGAAGTCAGTCAGACATGTTTGTGGAAAGGGTTTTATTATTTTATAATTGACCATAAGTCATTTATTATGTAATCATTTATAATGTGTGATAATTAATGTGTTACGATCATTATGACGTCACTGTTTCCCTGTGATGGGTGGACCTGGTCCCTCTAGGGTGGTCTGAGGTGATGGGTGGACCTAGACCCTCTAGGGTGGTCTGAGGTGATGGGTGGACCTGAGAGCCTCTAGGTTGGTCCATGGTTATGGTTGGACCCAGGTCCACCCAAATTAGACAATGGTGGGCTCCCACAGTCTATAGGACATTAATGGGAAACACTGATGACATGCAATCATTTATATTAAAGTAATACAATGCAGGTCCACAAATAACGATTTGGTCATTACCGTCACTGCAGGTCGTTCGTTTATTCCTGTGTTACCCAGAATTCCATTTGTTTTCACCGGACGACAGAAGTGTTTCAAAAAGCGTTCTTTTAATTGTTTTATACTATCTGTGGATCGTTTTTCTTAGCTAGTGGAGCTTTAGTTACCGTGAGCTGTGTTTTCTTTTGCTGTTGTTTTTCCATCTTCAAATCCTACAATCTCTTAAAAACAGCATGAGATTCCTTTTTGTTATTAGCGCGATAGTTCCTGGCCAAACAGGAAACCGGTGCATTTCCGTTTCCGTTTTCCGGCCGGATGACGTCATTTTCGCGGGAATGACTACCCTAGCCACCGTTTCAATATAAAATGTAATATAAAATTCAAATTTCGGGGGTGAAATTCATGGAGTGGGTGTTGTGAAACATTTGCCACTCACAAAAGATATACAATTTAACTTAAGTTTTGTTGAAAAAGTTAACTAGTATTACTTTAAGTATTGATTTATATGTAATACTTTATATGTAATCATGAGCAGGGGAGCAGATCTCATTACAACTTAGGAGGGAACCACAAACAAGGAATCTTCTCATAATATCACCAACATAGATTAACGCTAGGATTTGAAACAAACCAATAATTAAATATAGATTTTAAATGATATCATTTACTTTATTGGAGGAACATATCAGACTCGTCCCCTCCTTCCCCCCTGGGATCTGAGCCCCTGATCATGAATGGTTTGAAGTTCAGATGTTAGATTTTGGCTTTAATTTGCTTGGTTTGAATGGAATGTAACAATATCAATAAAGGAATGAGAAACATAATTGGGCCTCACGTTTTCTTACATTTCACTCATACAGTATTTTCTCTTAACTGTCTGTTAAGAGAAAATACAAGAGATGCCAACCTCCACATTCACCACATGTGTTTTTCCCCAGGTGTGCTGAACCATGTGTCCTTTCCATGTCCTACCTGAAGGCAGCGTTCAAGATCATTGTCTTTACTGAACTCTCCTGAACTTGAATACAGCGTTTTAGGTTGAAACAATTGTCCTCTTAATCATTAAGACCGGGAAAGTATTTTAGATTTTAACCACAACAACCATTATCTTATACTTCGGCTATTAAAAAATAGCAGATCTACAAGCTCGAGTAATTTTTGGAAAAATCATGAGAATTTGTGCAAATCTTTGAATACATATTTTTTAAAGCAAACATTTGTAACTCAAATCTTTGCCTCTAAGGATTTTACAAATGTACAAACATTTTCTACAAAATGATATGTATTTGGCCACGGACCCCCATCTCAAAATATGTTGTTCCAGGGACCCCCATCTCAAAATATGTTGTTCCAGGGACCCCCAACTCAAAATATGTTGTTCCAGGGATCCCCAACTCAAAATATGTTGTTCCAGGGACCCCCATCTCAAAATATGTTGTTCCAGGGACCCCCATCTCAAAATACGTTGTTCCAGGGACCCCCATCTCAAAATATGTTGTTCCAGGGACCCCCAACTCAAAATATGTTGTTCCAGGGATCCCCAACTCAAAATATGTTGTTCCAGGGACCCCCATCTCAAAATATATTGTTCCAGGGACCCCCATCGCAAAATATGTTGTTCCAGGGACACCCAGAAGCACAGATTTGAGTTAAAAATGTTAAGAAAATATACATATTCAGAGATTTGCACACATTTTCAAGATTTTTCAAAAATAGCCAAAGTATAAAATAATGGTTAAAGTGATTACACAGATAGGTTCCTGGTTTTAATGGGTTAATCCATGCTGTACGTACGCTGCATCTCTAGTAAAGGCTTGATACTTAGTTGTGTGTGGTGTCACGCACCGGAAATGGCAGATCTACAAGCTCACAACGCGCAACGAAGCATAATCAAGACAAGACAAACCCGGCTGCACACATGTCCAGACCAGAGGTCCATCTTCATCTGAGAAAACTAAGTATTATATAGACTACTGTTCATTTATATCTTATGTGTCAAGTAGGGGTCTCTCTCTCTCTCTCTCTCTCTCTCTCTCTCTCTCTCTCTCTCTCTCTCTCTCTCTCTCTCTCTCTCTCTCTCTCTCTCTCTCTCTCTCTCTCTCTCTCTCTCTCTCTCTCTCGGTCTGCCTGACGTTTCTTCCAGTTAAGAGGGAGTTTTTCGTTGCCACTGTCACAAAATGTCTTGCTCAGGGTGGGATTGTCGGGTCTCTTCTCTACGTGTAAAGTGTCTTGAGACAACTTGTTGTGATTTGACACTTTAATAAAATGTAATGTAATTGAATTGAAAAAAACAAGCAAGTTCCACTCCTCCATGCTTTCTGTCAGCATTTGGTATATATTTACAGCAGTGTGTCTCTCGGTCATGATGGTAGTCTGGAGCACTCTTTGATCTCCCAGTGGTCTGTAATGTAGTGAGCGCTCACTGTAATATAAGGATCCATAGTGCAAGACGTCCACAGGTCGGTAGTGAGTGAGACACTTTTATCGTCCATCTCCTTGGCAATTTTGTCTCTCACAGTATTGTACTGCAGTTCCATAGTTTTCCAAACTGTAGCTCGAAAAACGTGATTATTTCTCTGAAGTCTACTCCAGAAAGAGACTGGTGGAATATCTTTGACAATGAAATTGACATCTCAGCAACGGCGCTGCTGTCTTGAGGAAGCAGGTGTTTTTTACTCAGATGGTACTCTGCATAGCAGACGTATTGCTGTTGTACTTCAGTGTAATCTTACACAATTTACACTCATTTCATTTAAATACTGCCATACAAACCAACGACCAGCCTGTTTAGCAGGGACCGCCTCCTCACCTGCTGCTGCTGTGTTTGCTGCCATGTTTGTTTACCATCGGAAGTAAGGTAGGCAGCTGTGTGTGTGTGTGTGTGTGTGTGTGTGTGTGTGTGTGTGTGTGTGTGTGTGTGTGTGTGTGTGTGTGTGTGTGTGTGTGTGTGTGTGTGTGTGTGTGTGTGTAACAGAAGTTAGGTAGGCAGCAGTATGTGTGTGTGCCGGTGCCTGCCCGTGTGTCACATGTGACTGAGTTTGTTCCATTTATAATATTTGTCATTTAAAAAAGATAACTGTCAGTGGTGACTATAATCTAGTTGAGATTATCTTGATATATTGCAGGCCTACCAAAAAAAAACAGTAAATGTACAGAGTTAAATGTGAGTTAAATGAGGACACATTTCACACCATGTGTATGTAAGGCAGCAGCCTATTTAGGTCAGTAGGTGTCGCTGTTGCCAGTTTCTTTCACCTGGTTTCAGCAAACATCACCCTTCTGTCCCTCACTGGACACCGTAGTTCAGCATGTTTGTCAGTGTTTCTTTCTATTGTGAAAGGTAAGCATAGCACTTATTATAAGTTTACCAGTGACATGTGCATAGAAGAAGAGCACTTATTGAGTGGAATTGTGCAAGGGAAACATTTCTATGTTTTGTTTTGTTTTGTTTTGTTATAGCAGTGCTATGGTGCTATTTGGCATTAGGACATCATTTTAATGAGTGTTTCTTTCTATTGTGAAAGCCATTGCCAGCAGCAGAGACAACCACTGTGAGACAATAAATGCAACAAGGTCTCAACCACTGTCCCAGAACCAGTGTGGGTAGTCAACATTTCCATAAGTCACATTCATAGGGATGGACACAGTAGTGCTGTGGCCCCATGAATGCAACAGAGGCAGATGAGGGCTTGGGGGTCCTCTCACTATGACGGGGGCTTGGGGGTCATGTCACTATGACGGGGGCTTGGGGGTCATGTCACTATGACGGGGGCTTGGGGGTCTCACTATGACGGGGGCTTGGGGGTCTCACTATGGGCCGGGCCCTGAGAGTGGTGTTGGCTCTTAGTATCAACACTAAACGTTGAGCCTGGTGATCCAGAGGCCCAGCAGTGAGCAGGACCTCACAGTGAACTGTGGTCAGTAGCATATCGGCCTCAACACTAAATGAGGACAAAATGGACATTTTCTTCTTTTATAAGACAGACATGTGTCCGTCACTCACCGGCCTGCTGGGGAACGATGAAAATATGGAATGCATGCCCCGCCCTGTTATGCATGTCATACGGGTGCTATGCTTGTCATAGCACCCGTTTTACCGTCTGTCTGTCTGTCTGTCTGTGTCCCTTTTGTGCCCATATATGGAGATCTCTGTATCTGTCTAAATGCCCATATATGGGTATGGCCATATATGGACGTATATGGGGGTGTGTTGACAGTTCTAGAAAGTCCTTGCTCAGTGGGTCTGTGGAGAATGTGAGCAGTGAGCACCTGCAGAGTTAGGAAACCTAATGTTGTCCTAACTACAGTTCTCAAATTCTGCCCGAACCCGAGGGTACCCGACCCGACCCGACAGGTTCGGGCCGAGCCGGGCTGAAATATATGCTAATTGGTAGGGCCGGGCCGGGCTCTCGGGGTGGCGCTGCTGCTGTTTTTCTTTTTCTTTTTTCAATAATAATAATGATTTTTTTCTGTCTATCTGTCTTTGTGTATTTATTTATTAATAATGAACAGCGGTGCTGTCAGTGTGTTGTGTTGTGTTGTGTTGTGTTGTGTTGTGTTGTGTTGTGTTGTGCTGACAGTGACTGAACTGGATTGGGAATTTGGGATGTAAAACTTTTGGAGAGAGAGAGAGAGAGAGAGAGAGAGAACAGCACACGTCACGCTGCTCGCGCAGCATAAAGTCTGTCAGACTGAGAGTGAGTGAGGCTGAGGGGCGCCTGATTTATACTTCATTGCAATCTGGTGTTGCGCACAAAATACACATTCAATCTACAAACCCAGTGAAGTCCACAATGCATCATGAGCTAACACTTTTTAACTTGTAGATCGTTTTTTTAAAAGGGCCATAACTCATAAATGACTAAAGGTTTTACAGCCGTGGTGCGGTGGTGCTCAGCAGCACACAGCAGAGCAGACGCACAGATTCAAGGCAGACAGAGACAGACAGATAAAGCATTGATTGATTGACTGAATACTTTATTAACAGTTTACATACAAGCACAAGACAGTATAGGCTACAGTTCAACATACAAGGTCTGCTTGTGCTTGTCTTGTTCTCATACTAGAAGATGATTTGTTTTGTACTACTGCTACTACTGCACAGTGACAGTGCATGCATGGTCAGTGGCGTCTGTCGCTCAGCGAACATCTGACTGCAGTAGAACACGCTATGGGTTTGTAACTTAGTTTAACTTTGTAGACTAGGATAGATCTCTGAGAGAATGAGAGATACAACAGGGATTTAACATTCTAGTACTGTAACGTATTTCGTAGCCTACTATATTCTATTTCACACAGAAGAGAACTTACTAAGTTAGCATGATGTTTTATGAACAACTGAACATGATTGTGATGTTTCCATTTAGAAAACTATTATAATGTCCGTTGACTCCATTCTCTCTCTCACTCGCGAGTCACAACATGGCGCTGCCTGCGCACACTGGCAATCTATTTATTTATTTATTTTCTCTCGGGGTTTGTCGGGTTTTCGGGCTTAAAATTATGAGAACTGTTCAGGCCGAGCCGGGTCTCGGGCTGGCCCAGTCCAGCCCAGTTAGAGCCGGGTTTTAATGTTCAGGCCCGTTGAAAACTCTAGTCTTAACTCTGCAGGTGCTCACTGCTCACTGGTAAGGCAGTTGCGCTGCGCACATTGTAGTTTTTGCAGTTGCACGGTACCATGCCACGCTATGAGCTTGTAGATCTGCAGATCTACAAGCTCATAGCGTGGCGGCAGTGGCTCAGGGGTAGAGCGGCCGAATGGAAGCCGGAAGATTCCCAGTTCGATCCCGGGCTCCCCCAGAGTTAGTGTGGAAGTGTCCTTGAGCAAGACTCTGAACCCATAATTGCTCCCGATGTCCCTCCACCGTCGGTGTGTGAATGAATGAAACATTGTATAGCGCTTTGAGTAAGTGAGCACTTAGCAAAGCACTATAAACATGCAATTCATCATTATTATTATCATTATTTACGTTCCTGATCTGCTGCGAACAGAGAGCACATTTCTGTTCAATGGAGCTCGTACGGACATTCTCTACAATACTCACTGGGCGGTTAATAAGGGCCTTTTCCATATAGAATGCTGTTTTACTGAAGTAAAAGTATCAATGCTGCAATGTAGAAATACTCTGTTACAAGTAAAAGTCTGGAATTCAACATTTACTTGAGTAAAAGTACAAAAGTATTGGCATGAAAATGTACTTAAAGTACCAAAAGTACTTATTACGCAGAATGTCCCATTTCACAAGTAAAAAAAAAAGATAAGCTCACAATGTGTTGCGACACATTGTGAGCTTATCTGCTTTTTTCAAAAGATCTTTTTTTTTTTGTAGATCTTGTAGATCTGCTATTTTAGTACTTTTACTTTTGGTAGGTATATTTTGATATCAATACTTTTGTACTTTTACTCGAGTAACATTTTGAACACAGGCCTTTTACTTGTAACAGAGTATTTTTATATTGTGGTATTGTGGTAACATATATGAGTACTTCTTCACCACTGCTTAAATGTAAGGACAGATTAAACCAGCTGCTCTGGTCAACTCACTCAGTCCAGTGGTTTTGCCTCTAGGACAGCAGAGGGCGCTCTTGAAGCCTAAGACTGTTGATGCATGTACTTGCCATTCATTGTCTCCACCAGGCCGAAAGGCATGGCGAGAGAGTATGTGTTACACTCCGTCCGTCCGTGTGTGTGTCCGTCCTTCTGTCTGTGACCAGCTAATCTCCGTCACCGTTGGCCCGGTCGCTGTGAAACTGTGCACACACACACACACACACACACACACTCCCTGGATGCCACAGCAGAACCTCTGCCCCACATTTTTCAGATCAGCCTGTCATAGCGCCACCATGAGGCCGACTTTTGCAAAACTATTTTCTTGCTATTACAGATTTTGTCCAAAAGACACACAACTCGGTACACAGTATCTCTATAGCCATTTGATCAACACGGATCTGTCTGATTTTCCATATTCCATCCTGATTGGCTAAAATTGGCTTCCAAAGTTTGCAGGATTGGTTCATTTTGAACAAAATGCCTCAAATCATGAACGCAGCATGCTATTTCCGTGAAATATTCCACAGAGATTCCCACTTGGCCCAGGAAGAAATTCCACTTGAAAACGTTCACATCGGCCTCATGGTGGCGCTATAACAAGCCGATTCACGTTTTTAGCTACTGTATAACTGCACCGATCTATGTGAAACTTTGCATGCAAACTCCCTAGAGGCCAAGGAAAAACCTTTGCCCTGCATTTTTCACATATGCCTTTTAGAGCGCCACCAGGAGGCTGAGTTTTGTAACACATGAACGTGTGCGATTTCCGTGAAATTTTGCACGCACATTCCCACTAGGCCGAGGAAGAAATGCCACCCTTTTCACATTGGCCTGTTATAGCGCCACCAGCAGGTCTAATTTAGTAAACCACATTTTTGGAACAAAATGCCTCACATCATGAATGCAGTGTCTGATTGTCGTGCAAGGCCTAAGAAGAAATTGCATCCTTTTCACATTGGCCTATTATAGCGCCACCAGGAGGCCACAATAACCTACCTGACCTGGCGGAGACTTGTGCTCCGAGGAGGAGCACTTGTTCTAGTTTGTAATGGTTTGGTATGGGTGATGGGAAGTGACAAACGGGTGCCAGTGAGGGTGATACCAGACTGTGGATCATTACATTCTTTAGTACCAGAGTCTGTGTTACCTTTTACACCTGAAAGTGATACAGGGAGAGCCTTTAGTTTCAGGGAATGAGGATGTTTGTGTTTCCTGTTCCAGTGCATGAAATGTCTCTCCTTTCAGAGCTGCTTCATGGAGAAGTTCACATGGGGGCAGTGGTGGAGAAAGTACTCAAATCTTTTTTTTTTTCCATTTATTTTTTATTGGATTTTTCAGAACATGAAAACAAAAATTCACAGAAAAGAAAAGACTAACACATTAACAACAAACAAACCGAACATACAAAACATACAATTACAAACATATAAGGGGAGGAAACTGTCTCTCTTCTACTTGGTCACTTATTGACTACTATGCATAGGCATAATCCATACACTTGGTCACATTTCAGAAAATAGAAAACAAAATGTCCATTAATGGGACAAATCCAACATACACTTTGTTCATTATGGTCAATCAAAGAAGATAAAGAAAATTAAATTAACTGAATTCAAATAAAATCTGGTCTTAATGTAGAGACATACATAAGCCATTTAAACCAGTTGTCCACAAAGACTTCAGTCCGACCTCTAAAGCTGAATGTAATTCTCTCCATAACAAATATATTATAGATTAAATCAATCCACTCATTTATAGTTGGTATAACATTTGTAAGCCATTTTTTAGTTAAGGCCTTTTTTGCCGCTACTAGTAATACCCTTAACAAATATTGATCTTGCTTAATACAATGCAGATCTTCTAGGTCAGCAAGATACATGGTTTTAAAATCAAAATTAATTTCGATTCCTATAACAGCTTCCAGGACACTGTGGACACTTCTCCAAAATGGGACAACAGAAGAGCAACCCCAAAAAATATGAAAATGGTTCGCCATCGTCTCCCCACAAGATCTCCAACAATCAGATATTGAATATCTTCTTTTCTGCGCTGGAGTGCAAAAGAAACGAGTCACATTCTTCCAGCTGAATTCTCTCCATGTGGGGGAATTAGTCATTTTCCATTGGTGTTTGCATATCCTGTCCCATTCTTCCGTAGTTATTGTAAGGTTGCTCTCTGTTTCCCATCTTGCCTTAATATTCAGAGTGTTATCTCCTTTCAAATTTTGAAGGATCACATATATTTTTGATACTATCTTTTGATAAGTAGAGTCTTCATACGCATTTTGGAAAAGATCAATGATCTCTACTCCCAGTGTACCTTCTCTTCCTAATAGTTTCCTATTTATAAAGTCTCGAATTTGCATGTACCTGAAAAGGTCATGGTTCTGTAGATTAAACTTATCTTTCAGGTCCTGGAAGCTCATAACATTACCCTGCTTTAAAAGTGTACAATATGCAGAAAGGCCCTTAGTACTCAAATCTTAAGTAAAAGTATCAATACTGCAATGTAAAAGTACTCTGTCACAAGTAAAAGTCAGGAATTCAACATTTAATTGAGTAAAAGTTCACAAGTATTGAAATCAAAATGTACTTAAAAATACCTCAAAAGTGTACTTAAGTACAGTACTTGAGTAAATGTACTTAGTTACTTTACACCACTGCATGGGGGTGCAGCCGGAGTTGTAGGTTAAAGGTGTGGACATGGTTCTCTGTAACGACCTTTGTGGGGAACGAGTATCAGGTACCAAATGTAATCTGGTAAAAAGCTCAATAATACTGATGACTGTTTCTCACACACACACACACACACACACACACACACACACACACACACACACACACACACACACACACACACACACACACACACACACACACACACACACACACACACACACATACACACACCTCTCATGTGACCGTTTGATCACATGACCAGTGTGTTTTTAAAGACATTTGATGGTTTCAGCAGTGAGATGTAATGAGGCTTAGATTGATGTTTAATGAACATGAACAGCATTTTACACACACACACACACACACACACACACACACACACACACACACACACACACACACACACACACACACACACACACACACACACACACACACACAGGGGTGTAGCCTGAGACATTCTGGTCATTTCAAAGTCTAGACCAGGGGTCTTCAACATGTGGTCTGGGACCCCTAGAGGGTCAAACACCACGTCCTGTGAGCTTGTAGATCTATAACTTGTAGATCTATAACTTGTAGATCGACTATTTTCTACAAAGAGATTTTGGTGTAGAGGGAAGAAAAGAGTGAAACAAGTACAGAGGTCAAGGTCAAGTTTACTAAGTAGCCTATTGAGGGTTTAAGTCACACATGGGCAACATACGGCCCGGGGGCCGGACCCGGCCCTTTGACCATCTCATTCTGGTCCTCGTAGTCCTCAAAGAAAAACTAAATGACCCCCAAAATATACATAAATCTCCATAAATCTCCATACATTTACATCTTAAAGACAGCATTTTATGTTCATGGTTTTGAGGGAAATGAATTTAACTTGACTCCAATGAATAAGTATTATTTAATATTGACCATTAGAGTACATATACCTGCATTCCATATTCCATCCGTATTATTGTCTCCGCCAGTATGGTGGAGAGTATGTTTTCGTCTCTGTCCGTCCGTGTGTGTGTCCGTCTCAGCCAAGCTAACATTGGTCAAGCTTCACGTGACAATATGTTGTCACCAATGCTTTGATTGGCTAGTGAGACGCATGATGAAATAAAAACCTATAAATATCACCACTCACTTCAAAAAATCATTTATATTTTTTGAAGTGAGCTTCCATCACTGTGATGACCACTGTTGTTTCTCAATATGAATGGGGTGTGATTTTCTGTCTCCACCAGGAGAGTTTTACCCTCCGCGTGTGTGTCCGTCTCAGCCAAGCTAACATCGGTCAAGTGACACGTGACAATATGTAATATAAATAGGTAAGACAGGATTAATCAGGAACAGTACTGGCGGAGACCTGTGCTCCGAGGAGCACATTTTCTAGTTAAATGATTATTTAATCACTTCAATATGAAGTGAAGAACTTAAACATTTAACCTTCTAATCATGTCTCATCTGAAAGCTTTTAATTAATTACAACATTTTACTTTTATAAACATATTTCTGTCTTTATTTCATTCTAACATTGTTTTTATTAAAAATTCACCACCATCGTCTTCCCGGAAACAGATGATGTAACATCATATCTTTAATCTGATTGGCTGATTCTTCTAAACTAAATAACGAGTCCTCCTTCATTCTCTTTCAGACTCCAGAACTTCTCTTGAGGTAAACATCTGTTTATTCTGATGTGTTTATTCTGATGTGTTTATTCTGATGTGTTTATTCTGATGTGTTTATTCTGATGCGTTTATTCTGATGTGTTTATTCTGATGTGTTTATTCTGATGTGTTTATTCTGATGTGTTTATTCTGATGTGTTTATTCTGATGTGTTTATTCTGATGTGTTTATTCTCATCTATTAAATTCAGTTCAGTTTTGATCAGTGATGATGAAGATTACAGCCACCCTCCTCATCCTCTCCTCTGTACTTCATGTCAAAGCGATCCCAGGAAGTAAGTACATTATATTTATGTTATTATATTAAAAATACTGTTATGAATCTACTCTTAATATATAAAATATGCATTCATAGATGTACTCTTGTTATATAAAATACATGCATATTTGTATTGTTATTTTTATATTATTAAAATGTACAGTATATTTAGAGAGAGAGAGGGAGAGAGAGAGGGTAGATTATCACTAACACACACACACACACACACACACACACACACACACACACACACACACACACACACACACACACACACACACACACACACACACACACACACACACACACACACACACACACACACACACACACACACTCACTGCTGATTCTATATGAATCACTTTCATTATATTGTATTATGAATATCCTGAAATAAGTCATTATGAATGTGTTATAATATTATAAAAACATTTAAATCTGTTGAATAAAATGTTTGACATGAAGATATTTATAATATTCACCTTTAGAACCAAATATGACTGTTTAACCTGATGATGATGATGATGATTGTCGTTTGAATGTATTTTAATCTTTGTTTTATCTACAGTGTTTCATGAACACATTCAACTCACTGGCTGTTCAGACACAGTTAAAGACTCTTATAAAGAGTTCATGCATGGACTGGATGGTGAAGTGTTGGTGTACGCAGACTACAACAAAGGGAAGGTGGTGGAGCCTCAGCCTCCGTTTGTAGATCATATCACCTGGCCAACAGCTTATGAAGCAGCTTTGAATCGTCAGGCGTGGTGCGAAGGCAACCTGGACAACATCCGCACTGCCTTGAAGAAACCACCAGTGAAAGGTACATGAATACTATGAACACAATAGTTATTATAACTAAAACGGTTGAATATATTTAACATGAATGAAGATGTTTAACCCATTCAGTCCGGGAACACATATCTGTCATTTTAGATTTCTTTGGCTATTCAAAAATAGCAGATTTACAAGCTCATAGCGCGGCACCGAGTGCCGCGCTATGAGCTTGTAAATCTGCTATTTTTGAAAAAAAAAAACATGAAAAAACTTTGAGAACCACTGATATTATAGCAACTTTATTTTTTTAGCAAAAATATTCTTTTGAACTGTTAGGATTTAGAAGACATTGTGGAATCCCCAGAAGCAAAGCATTGAGTTACAAATGTTTGCTTTAAAATATGTATATATTCAAAGATGTGCGCAAACTTTTATGATTTTTCGGAAATAGCAGATCTACAAGCTCATAGCGCGGCACTGAGTGCTGCGCTATGAGCTTGTAGATCTGCTATTTTTGAATAGCCAAAGAAATACAAAAATGACACAGATTACTCACAGTGTGTGGGCTGATAGCAGTGCATGGTGGAAAGTAGTAGATTTACTTAAGTACTGTACTAAGTACATTTTGAGGTATTTGTACGCTACTTGAGTATTTCTGTCAATACTTTTACTTCTACTCCACTACATCTCTGATATTACATTCCTCAGTAGATTTTGATTATTATTACAAAAAACATACATTAACCACTTCAGCCCTATATACATTTTGGCCATTTTAAAATCTACAAGCTAATCAGATCTAGAAGCTCACAATGTGTCGTGATGCGACGCATTGTGAGCTTGTAGATCTGCTGCACAATGAGTAGGCTACTTTTACTTTTGATACTTTTCTGTATATTTTCATACCAATACTTTTGTACTTTTACTCAAGTATATTTTGAATTCTGGACTTTTACTTGTAACAGAGTATTTCCATAATCCAGAATTGATACTTTTACTTAAGTAAGACATTTGAGTACTTTCTCCACCACCACTGCTAGTAACCCCGCCTGCCTCATATTACTCTGTGGCACACACACACACACACACACACACACACACACACACACACACACACACACACACACACACACACACACACACACACACACACACACACACACACACACACACACACACACACACACACACTCCGATGGGGGTCAGTTAGCCTAGTGTTGATATTATACAGATGATAATAAAACTGAACATTAATGACATTTTTAATTGTCTATTTCCAGATGGATATGTGCTCTATGAGGCTCAATGCTGTGTGTTTAACTCCAGTGAGCTGAAGGACATACAGTACATAGTGTCATATAATTTTGATGGTGATGAGCTGGTCAGGTGGGACAGTAGAGTAGATCAGTTTGTTGGATACACTGAGTTTGGTGTGAAGAACGCAGAGCGCCTCAATAAAGATCCTGGAACACTGGCTGCGTTCAGAGCAGACCGAGAGGCATTCTGCAAACACAACATTGAGATCTACTACTCCTCTGTTCTGAACAAGAGAGGTGAGCTGATCTCAGAGCAGCACTCAACACTCATCACCTCATAAACTATAACATGACATCATAATAAATCATTCTATTCAGAGATGATTAATGGTGTTAATATTGATCTGTTAATGATTATAAAACATTCCTTAACCCATTCAATCCAGGGACGCATCTCTGTCATTTTACATTTATTTGGCTATTCAAAAATAGCAGATCTACAAGCTCATAGCGCGGCACCGAGTGCCACGCTATGAGCTTGTAGATCTGCTATTTTTGAAAAATTGTGAATATTTTTGAAAAATCTTTGAATATTCTATTAAAGCGAACATTTGTAACTCAAATCTTTGCTTCTGGGGGTCCCTGGAACAACATATTTGACAAATGTTAAAGATTTGCATAAATGTTCACAATTTAAAAAAGAAAAAAAAATCTGCTATTTTTTCAATAGCCAAAGAAAACAGATATGTTCCTGTTTTGAATGGGTTAATGTTCTGAGAAACATTTCAGATCCTCTTAAACACTTAAGCCTGATTTATACTGTATCCTAACACGCTGTCACACAGTGGAAATAGCAGATCTACAAGCTCACAACATGTGGTGTCACCATGGTACAGCCAGTATAAATGAAACATATAGATCTATTTCTATACATATAATGACCTTCCTAAAATAGAGACACCAGGATGAATGTTTTTAAATGAACTTTATAAAGAACCATGCAGGATAAAACACACCTCTATACACTTCATTTACCCTGGTTTTATATTTAATTATTGTCTTTACTAGTTTGTTTTCTATGTTTTTAATGACTTTAGTCATATTTTACAGGATTATGTGTTTTGTTTGTTTCTACTCTTGTTCATTTGAACTATTTTCATTAAATGATATTACTTGGTTTATTGTTGTTTATATAAAGCACTGTGTAACTGTGAATGATTTAATATGTTTAAATGACATTATATAAATGCATTCTATGTTGTAGAAAACTGTAGAATATTGTAGAATCTACAGTATTCTATGAAACGTTGTTCTCTAGTGCCATCTAGTGGCCAAACACTGACATTTAAAGTTACAATTTACAATGTAGTCATTTATCAGACACTCTTAATCCAGAGTGATTTACAGTAAACATGGAAAACACAAGATAATACATCAGATGCATAGAAATAGTCATCTAGAATCATATAACCTATCATCAGTCTAAACAGTATAATATAAAACAAATAAATACATAATCTGTAAATGGAAACCAACAAACTATAGGAAGCCAGGTCTACAATGAACCTGACATCTGTCTGAATGCTATGGGAGGGGTTGTAGGGTTGGGTCAGGCTTGAAGATATGGGGGGGGGGGGGGGGGGGTCATACCTTTGGTTGCCTTGTAGGCAAAACGTGAACATTTTGGCTGGTTGAAGATCAAATGTGTTTTGGCTTTCTGGATCATTTGGATCTCATTTATACAATTATTAATGATAATGACATTTTCCTATGACTGGTATAATAATAATTTTTAATAATAATAGGTTTTTACGGACACACGGAAGGACGGAGACGAAAACATACTCTCCACCTCTGGCGGAGACAATAATAATAGTAATCTTTTTTAGGAGTGGAGCCCAAAGTGAGGCTGAAGTCAGAGACTCCCCCTCGTCGTGGTGAACACACTCACATGCTGAGGTGCAGCAGCTACGACTTCTATCCTAAAGTGATCCTGGTGACCTGGTGGAGAGGTCAAGAACCTTTGACCTCTGGTCTCTCCTTTGCCGATGATCTGTCTGATGGAGACTGGTACTACCAGTACCACTCCTACCTGGAGTACACACCCAGGTACACACCTAACAGACACCTATACATAGAAATACACACCTCTACTGGTACTACCAGTACCACTCCTACCTGGAGTACACACCCAGGTACACACCTAACAGACACCTATACATAGAAATACACACCTCTACTGGTACTACCAGTACCACTCCTACATGGAGTACACACCCAGGTACACACCTAACAGACACCTATACATAGAAATACACACCTAACAGACACCTATATGTGACAGGGTCAAAGCAGGGGGGTGAAACCAAATTGTAACATTTTTTATTGATGATGAAAAACCTGTATTACGCACTTAAAAACATCATTCTCTTAACTATATTTCTGCACTGCATGTTTTATGGTTGACAATGTATTTCCCCCCGGTCCCCGAGCCACTTGACATTGGACTCCCCTATAGGCTGTGTGACATTGGCCTTGTGACAGCAGACGGCCAATGTCCCCAGGTCACGCTGGTGGCAGAGCGAATGAGGGCGGAGTAGGGTGTGGCCCACCTTATTCAAAAGTGAGCGCGAGCCACTTGGACAGCAGAGAGACAGGCATACAGGGCAGTGTGGAAGTGACAGCCAGAAGGGACGGTTGTGCACAGGAGGAGCAGACATACCACGGAGCAGAGGTGGGGAATACAGTGATCGCGGCACGTACCAAGCCACCAGCAGCGGACGGTGAGCAGACGGCGCAGTAGCAGCAGAGACGGGGAGGACAGACAGACGAACCAAGGAACGGAGGAGAGGTCCAGTGGCGATAACGTTGCGCGCTTCACACCCTCAAAGCCAGACGTACAGTCTGGCGGGCGAGTAAGTGTCCTTCTATGCAACGTTACCTTTATAAACCCACGGTCCTAAACCTCATATGTGAAATATACCTGAACAGATGAACTGGTTCTAGTTTCTATGATTGCAGGCAATACGCACGAAGACAAGAAGAGACAGTGATTCCTGGCCTAAACCCCCGCTCCAGTTAAACCCCATATAAGGACATTCCCACCTTTTGCATTGAACCGTGATGAGTATATGACATATAGCAATTGAATTGGCACTTGGCACTTTACTGCTTCAGTAATAGTTGGCACTTTAACGCTAAATTCATTATTTATTTGCTATAGTTTGCACAAGCCCTGTCTGTTTTTAGTGTTTGGTGATTGTCTGTATTCCTGTATTTTAGTTAGTTAGTGGGCGCATTAGGAGGTTGAGGTTTTAGAATTAGTGTTATATTTTGTTTATGCTTTTCAATATTTTATGGCTTATAGACGCCACTGTATTAGCTTAATAAAATAGATTACCTTTTTATACAAACCTGTTTCCGTCCAGCTTTCTCCAAGGGATATGTGTTGAAGTGTTGTTCTCATTTAAAAGTATTGTACTTACCTGGGTAAACTCGAACCTGTGAATAGCCTAAGAAAGAGTGTTACAGAGGACCCTACCTCTTAAATAAAAAGGTGGCGTAGTCTTGCAGTACCTAACAAACAGTATTATTCTCACAGTAATTACGCACCCCGCACTTTACCGTGCAACTGATATTTTATTGTTGTGAGTTTAATGTGTATTGTTATTTATTTATTATTGAGACAAAGTAAAGAGTGTCAGCATTCTAAAAAGAAGTGGCAAGTTACATGTGACAACCTGGCCACCGTCACATATTTGGCGTAGCGCGGCAGGACTGGGTAGAGAACAACACAAAATCCCTAAGAGAAACTGTATTGAAATTTTGCTGTTTTGCTGCTTTTTGTTTTGTTTTGTTTGGTTGAATCAAGAAAGTAATGATGATGATGCCAGTGTATCCAGGGGCACCGTGGCTACCTAAGTTTTCGGGCATAGAAGGTGAGGAGAAATACAGGGAATGGAGAGAACAGATTAAAGGATTATTGGGCACTCAGGATTTAACAGAGGAGAAAAAAGTTGCTTTTGTAGTACAGACCCTTACTGAGGAAGCTAAGCGACAAATTAGTGTAATTGACAAGGAAGATCGCAATACAGTGGCCAAAGTCTTTAAATGTTTAGACACGTTGTATAAAACATCTGTTTCTGCTTCCCAAGCTCGTGCCTTGTTCTATGGCTGTGCGCAACGCGCAGGCGAAAGTGTGCAGGCTTATATTTTGAGGCTTAGAGAGTTGTTCTGCGGGCTGCGGCGGCTCGACCCAGACACCGCTCCCTCCGATGCCATTCTGCGAGAGCAGTTACTTGTAGGACTGTCTGAAGGCCCTCTGGGTCAAGCCTTAAGAATATATGCCCGTCGAAACCCCACAGAAGACTTCGCCGCCCTAAAAAATGAGGCCTTCCTACTAGACACTGAACATAGAAGAGAAGGGACTGCTGAAATCTTGTGCCATGCTGTTAAACCTGTCTCTATCCCAACACCCTCACAGGAATCTGAATGGAGAGAGAAACTGAAACAGGAGATTATGGAAGACGTCAAATCGCAAATGCAGGGGTTTACGCAGGAGCTCATGAAAGAGATCAGACCGCTCCTTCGACCCAACACCACCGATACACGACCTCGCGGTTCGCCTCCATCTGAACGACGCCGGGAGCCGTACCAACGCAACGAGTGGGATGAGGGAGGTAGGCCGATCTGTAGGAGCTGTAGGCAGTCTGGGCACATTGCTCGCTTTTGTAAATCTGACCCCAATCATTTAAACTAGTACGCCCTGTCGCCGAGGTCCGGGAGACAGGGGTGCAGCGCGCACTCGCCAGATCAAGGGCTAATGAAGTGTTTATTGGGGACTGTCCGACTATTGGGATCACTATGGGAGGAGTCCACTTAAGGGGGTTACTGGATACTGGGTCACAAGTCACATTAATGCAGCAAAGCTTATTTGAGGAAAAATTCTCACACCTAACGTTGGGAAATGGGCCCCTTGTTTTTAAATTACGCGCCGCTAATGGTCTTGACTTACCGTACACTGGCTATGCCATATTGGACCTAGAGCTGGAGGGAATGAAGATCCCAGGGAGAGGAGTTGTAATCGTGAAAGATGAACATTGTACTCAACCGCTGATTATTGGGATGAATGTCGTGAACGCTGTATGGCATGCCCTCTTTAAATGGCCTGGGAGGCCTGTGTTTCCATGTCAGCAGGGAAGGACGCTGTGGAAGGACGCATTCGCCACCTGTAGGAGGGTGGAGGCAGTGACGAACGAAGATGGGTCCATCGGTTATGTGTGGCCGGTCGGCCGGCGGAAGATTCGAATCCCCGCGCAGAGTGAAGTGATGATCTGGGGCCGCGCTTGGAGAGGACCAAATGGAGCAGACTACGAGGCCTTGATGGAAGCCTTGCCGGATGGAAAAGATTTGGGAGTGGCCCGTGCCCTCGTCACGGTGCGCCACGGACGTGTTCCCATACGAGTGTGCAACCCACACGCATATAGTCTGGTCCTGGACCGCCACCAGAAGCTGGGGAGGCTGTACCCGGTGGAAGAAGCGGATGTCCGAGGCGGCAGGGACCTGAGCCTGTCCCTGGGGACCGACGGAGAGGTGGAAGTGGCCGTAATCAGTGTGGAAGATGATGGACCACTGAAGACCCTGCCCGAAGAGATGGAAGTGTTGACGGAGCGTGATGACCTGCCGGAGGCGCAGAAGAGAGAGTTACACGAGATGTTGTGTCGGTGGAAGAAGGTGTTCGCCATCCATGACGAGGATTTCGGACGGACGGACGTCGTGCAACACCAGATACCGACCGGAGACGCGGCACCCATACGAGAGCGACACCGGCCGTTGCCGCCCTCCATGTACCGGGAGATGAAGACCCTCCTGAATGAGATGCTGGAGAAGGGAGTCATCAAGGAGAGTTGCAGTCCGTGGGCGGCACCTATCGTACTGGTCAAGAAGAAAGATGGCAGCTGGAGGTTCTGCGTCGACTACAGGAAACTTAACGCCGTGACGCACAAGGACGCCTTCCCCCTACCCAGGATAGAAGAGACGCTCACCAGCCTGACGAAGGCGCAATGGTTCTCCACGTTAGACCTGGCCAGCGGGTATTAGCAAGTAGGAATGGATCCCCGGGACCGGGAGAAGACCGCCTTTACGACCCCGCTGGGCCTGTTCGAGTTTCAACGCATGCCGTTCGGGCTTTGTAATGCGCCCGCGACGTTCCAGAGGCTGATGCAGCAGTGTCTGAGTGGTCAGGTGACAGAATCCTTGCTGGTATATCTTGATGACATTATAGTATATTCACCTGACTTCTCCTCTCATCTACAGCACCTCGAGCTCGTCTTCCAACGCCTGTGGAGACATGGACTGAAGCTGCGGTTAGACAAATGCAAACTTCTGCGGAGGGAAGTGCAATTTCTGGGCCATGTCGTGGACAAAGAGGGAGTGCGGCCCGATCCGGAGAAAGTGGTGGCAGTGCGGGACTGGACACCACCCTCAACGGTCCGCGAGGTCCGCGCGTTTCTAGGTCTAGCGGGTTACTATAGGCGTTTCGTGTCCTCTTTTGCTGCTATAGCACGACCCTTAAACAACTTATTGATAGGAATCCCAAATGACGTAAAATCCCACCAGTGTAAAGTCGAGTGGACTTCGGAGTGCCAGCGGGCGTTTGATGCGTTAAAGAGTGCCCTCACACAAGCCCCGGTGTTAGCGTATGCGGATTATACACAGCCTTTTGTGGTTTACACTGATGCGAGTGGCCGTGGGTTGGGAGCGGTTCTAGCCCAGGTCCAAGACGGTCACGAACGTGTAATAGCTTATGCAAGCCGCAGTCTCCACCCGACCGAGCAGAATGACGCAAATTATAGCTCGTTCAAATTGGAGCTTTTGGCCCTTAAATGGGCCGTGACCGAGAAGTTTAAAGATTATCTCACTGGCGCTCGATTCACAATATTCACGGACAATAACCCTGTTGCGCATCTCCAAACGGCTAGATTGGGAGCTGTGGAACAACGGTGGGCTGCTCAACTTGCGTCGTTTACTTTCGACATCAAGTATCGACCGGGCAAAAACAACGCCAACGCTGATGCCCTATCGCGGTTCCCAGTGCAGCCTGTAGATGTGGCGGCTGTACAATCGACGCCAGCAGCCCGGGAGGATGAGTGGAGAGAGACGCAGGATCGGGATCCAGATGTGCAGGTGGTGAAGAGGTGCGTGGAACGGGGGAGAGCCCCTAATATGGTGGAGAGGAAGAATTGGACTCGGGGAGCGCGGCAACTGTTACGCCAGTGGAACAAACTGATTATACGAAATCATGTGTTATATAGGAAGGTGACCGATCCTTATACCAAAGAACAATACTCACAGATCATTTGTCCAGGTTCACGCAGAGAGGAGGTATGGAGAGGACCTTGGCCCAGCTGCGACGTCGGTTCTATTGGCCAGGCATGGAGGGAGCGGTGCGTCAGTTACAACAGGGTTGTGTCGCCTGCAGCCTGCAGAGGAACAGGTCAGAGCCTCGGGCCCCCTTACAACCCTTTGAAGTCTCATATCCACTAGAAGTAATAGCCATTGATTTCCTCACATTAGGTAGGCCTGCTGATGCGTGGCAAAACATTCTGGTAGCTACTGACTTATTCACCCGTTATAGTTGGGCTATTGCCACCCGAGACCAGACTGCGCACACCACTGTCCGTGCGTTATGGACGCATATTATCCAGCCGTTCGGCTGTCCGGCCCGGTTCCACTCAGATCGAGGCCCCAACTTCGAGTCCGAGTTAATGCACCATTTATGTCAGACTTATGGTATTGCAAAAAGTCGCACCACTCCGTACCACCCGGCTGGGAACGGTGGAGTGGAACGATTTAATCAGACATTACTGAACATGTTGCGATCACTAGACACTGATAAACAAGGAAGATGGAATGAGCACTTACCCGAGTTAGTTCATGCTTATAACAACACGATCCATAGTGCTACGGGTTATGCCCCCGCCTACTTAATGTTTGGCCGACATTTGAGGCGCCCTATAGATGTCCAGTTAGGAGTGCAGTCAGCGCAAGAGCGCATGGGAGTGGGTGGCTGGGTACAGGACCACCAACAGAGAATGGCGACAGCTTATAGGACCGCAGGGGAGAGGATGGGAGAAACGGCCAAGAGGAGAAAGCAGGTTTATGACCGTAGGGCCGGTATTACACCCCTATTACCAGGAGAGAGAGTGTGGATTCGAAATAGGAAGAGAGATGGCCAGGGGAAATTGAGTACGTGGTGGGACCCCGAGCCTTACGCAGTGATGGAACAGGTGGGAGCTACGGGGTTGGTGTACCGAGTCAGACCCGAGAAGGGGGGGCGAGAAAAGACCATACATAGAAATGCGTTGAAAGTGTGTGTAGCCCCCAGGTCGCCCCACGAGGACCCCCCAGCTGTAGTGCAGCCCGAGCAGGTAGAAGCAACAACGCCGCAGTATTATGGGTTTCTCTCCGTCCCGAGAGCACCAGATGAGCCACGGCGCTCGGGAAGAGCAAATATAGGCCAGCCACCCCAGAGGTATGGACATGATTAGGGACAGTTGCAGGGACTGGCAACGGAAAAGTGGGGGGGGATGTGACAGGGTCAAAGCAGGGGGGTGAAACCAAATTGTAACATTTTTTATTGATGATGAAAAACCTGTATTACGCACTTAAAAACATCATTCTCTTAACTATATTTCTGCACTGCATGTTTTATGGTTGACAATGTATTTCCCCCCGGTCCCCGAGCCACTTGACATTGGACTCCCCTATAGGCTGTGTGACATTGGCCTTGTGACAGCAGACGGCCAATGTCCCCAGGTCACGCTGGTGGCAGAGCGAATGAGGGCGGAGTAGGGTGTGGCCCACCTTATTCAAAAGTGAGCGCGAGCCACTTGGACAGCAGAGAGACAGGCATACAGGGCAGTGTGGAAGTGACAGCCAGAAGGGACGGTTGTGCACAGGAGGAGCAGACATACCACGGAGCAGAGGTGGGGAATACAGTGATCGCGGCACGTACCAAGCCACCAGCAGCGGACGGTGAGCAGACGGCGCAGTAGCAGCAGAGACGGGGAGGACAGACAGACGAACCAAGGAACGGAGGAGAGGTCCAGTGGCGATAACGTTGCGCGC
The DNA here is from genome assembly GCF_963454915.1 of Gymnoscopelus microlampas. Classification (NCBI taxonomy): domain Eukaryota; kingdom Metazoa; phylum Chordata; class Actinopteri; order Myctophiformes; family Myctophidae; genus Gymnoscopelus; species Gymnoscopelus microlampas. The sequence continues at coordinate 59,389,892 of NC_139941.1, forward strand.
TTCACACCCTCAAAGCCAGACGTACAGTCTGGCGGGCGAGTAAGTGTCCTTCTATGCAACGTTACCTTTATAAACCCACGGTCCTAAACCTCATATGTGAAATATACCTGAACAGATGAACTGGTTCTAGTTTCTATGATTGCAGGCAATACGCACGAAGACAAGAAGAGACAGTGATTCCTGGCCTAAACCCCCGCTCCAGTTAAACCCCATATAAGGACATTCCCACCTTTTGCATTGAACCGTGATGAGTATATGACATATAGCAATTGAATTGGCACTTGGCACTTTACTGCTTCAGTAATAGTTGGCACTTTAACGCTAAATTCATTATTTATTTGCTATAGTTTGCACAAGCCCTGTCTGTTTTTAGTGTTTGGTGATTGTCTGTATTCCTGTATTTTAGTTAGTTAGTGGGCGCATTAGGAGGTTGAGGTTTTAGAATTAGTGTTATATTTTGTTTATGCTTTTCAATATTTTATGGCTTATAGACGCCACTGTATTAGCTTAATAAAATAGATTACCTTTTTATACAAACCTGTTTCCGTCCAGCTTTCTCCAAGGGATATGTGTTGAAGTGTTGTTCTCATTTAAAAGTATTGTACTTACCTGGGTAAACTCGAACCTGTGAATAGCCTAAGAAAGAGTGTTACAGAGGACCCTACCTCTTAAATAAAAAGGTGGCGTAGTCTTGCAGTACCTAACAAACAGTATTATTCTCACAGTAATTACGCACCCCGCACTTTACCGTGCAACTGATATTTTATTGTTGTGAGTTTAATGTGTATTGTTATTTATTTATTATTGAGACAAAGTAAAGAGTGTCAGCATTCTAAAAAGAAGTGGCAAGTTACATGTGACAACCTGGCCACCGTCACATATTCATATATTCTTTCAAAATGAAAGCAAGTGTTACTCACTTGCTGAAAATGTCCCATTAATTGGTAGGCTAATGTTACGTCACACACACACACACACACACACACACACACACACACACACACACACACACACACACACACACACACACACACACACACACACACACACACACACACACAGTCAAAAATAGTTATTTTCCCTGGATTTTTTTCAACAGATCAATGTGTTGAATCGTGGTGTGTTTCAGCGTGTAGATCGGCTACTTTCACAATCTGTCCTAATGTTAGTGTTAATTAACAGCTGCTCACTCACTGCCAGACCGGGCGGGGAGGAGGGGCCGCTTCAGCTCTGAGCAGATCCACATGGACACACTGTGTGTGTGTGTGTGTGTGTGTGTGTGTGTGTGTGTGTGTGTGTGTGTGTGTGTGTGTGTGTGTGTGTGTGTGTGTGTGTGTGTGTGTGTGTGTGTGTGTGTGTGTTACAGATCAGGAGAGAAGATCACATGCATGGTGGAACATCCCAGCCTGACCGCGCCTATCAAGATGGACTGGGGTCAGTTACTGTATTCTACTGTATCCTGTATTCTCTACTGTATTGTTCTCTATTTGCACCTGAAGGTACATATGTTTTGCAGAAAGGAAAAACAGCACAACCCATAAAACATCTAGGGTTGAGACTGTCTCAGTTTCACTTTGAAACTCTGTCTTCAACGAGCTTCTCTAAAGTGTTCATTGTGAGAGAAATGACAATCAGCCTGAAGTCATTCAGACCTTTATTGTTTCTACCTTTAGGAACAGCAGTGATTAATGGCTTCCACATGTTAGCTACCTGTACTAAACATATTATACACAATAAAACATAGTTGGCTGCTACATGACTTCAGTAGTTGGCCACTGATATAGTTGACTTTATTGTAATGTGTTTACTGTACAGTTTAACTGTACTGTACTCTGTCTTATATCACACATTGTGTTTGTTTGGTTGTTGTCATATTATTGTCAGATGACTCCATAGAGTCAGTGAAGAACAAGGTGTTTTAATCTACTGTAATAATACAATATCATATCATATCATTATTATAATATAATATTTGTGTTGACAGATTTCTCCATGTCAGAGTCAGTGAAGAACAAGGTGGCCATGGGAGCATCAGGTCTGGTTCTGGGTCTGGTCTTGTTCCTGTCTGGATTCATCTACTTCCAGTGGAAGAAACGAGGTGATTAGCATGTTTAATTAACATGTTTATTACATGTTTAATTAACATGTTTAATTAACATGTTTATTACATGTTTAATTAACATGTTTAATTAACATGTTTAATTAACATGTTTATTACATATTTAATTAACATATTTAATCAACATGTTTAATCAACATGTTTCGTTAACATGTTTCATTCATTATTATGATATTATTATTATTATTCCAGTGGAATAAATGAGGTCAGATCAGAATATTAACTGGTTTATATTGGTTTAGAACCTGAACCGGTTTAGACCAGTTTAGACGACCTAGTTAGAGGTCAAAGTGTGTTCTATGTTGTCACATTTAGCTTTAATACATCAGTGTTACATTTAGTCCTAAATAAGAGTCAAATGTTCACATTAGTTCTGATGCAACATGTGACCCTGATGACTGAACCCTGATGTTGTGTTATTGTGTTGTTGTGTTGTTGTGTTGTTGTGTTATTGTGTTTTTGTGTGTACATTAATGCATGTTATGTAGAAATACACACAATACAGTACATAGGATTTATTTGTGTGTGTGTTTTAACTGTCTCTCTCTTCTTCTATCAGGTCGTATTCTGGTGCCGACAACCAATGACGATCTTTAGACTCCTCCCACACACCCAGGTTCACTTCCTCTTTCTTTTAACTATGCTTTTTTGTAAATATAAAACTATAAAAAATACACAAAACAACATGCTTGTGTAAGAAGTGAAACAACTAGCCTGGTAAAACATCCCGGTCGCGTGAATTCACATTATCATGTGACTTCTGCTTCATTTCGTATAAGAATGAATCTAATAATCAAATTGAATAATTAAATAATTTGTTGTATCAGACGACACTGGGGGGGGGTTTGGAGTTTGGACCATTCAGCCTGCAGGAGTTTAGATCCCATAGCCTGAGAGGACGTTCAGGTGATTCAGTCAGGAAGTGAAGAGATGACATAATGCAGCCAAATTCTGAACCAATCATTTGAACTAAACATTTCAGTGAACTGAACCCAATTATTCAGTTCATTGAACACAACATTTCAATGAACTGAACCCAATGATTCAGTTCATTGAACACAACATTTAACTGAACTGAACCCAATGATTCAGTTCATTGAACACAACATTTCAGTGAACTGAACCCAATGATTCAGTTCATTGAACCCAACATTTCAGTGAACTGAACCCAATGATTCAGTTCATTGAACACAACATGTCAGTGAACTGAACCCAATGATTCAGTTCATTGAACACAACATTTCAGTGAACTGAACCCAATGATTCAGTTCATTGAACACAACATTTAACTGAACTGAACCCAATGATTCAGTTCATTGAACACAACATTTCAGTGAACTGAACCCAATGATTCAGTTCATTGAACACAACATTTCAGTGAACTGAACCCAATGATTCAGTTCATTGAAAACACTGATCATTCCATCACTATCAGGATCAAAGACAGAACCTTGTGGTCCAAAGGAGAGTGTTCTACCAACTGAGCTGCCCTTCCTACTAAGATACACTATTGACAAAGTATCTGTCAAATGTTGTTTGAATGGACTGAGTTGTTTCTACTTTGATGGTTACTGTAGTTGCAGTTTTAACTAGTTTACTAATAACTTGTTCATGATCTATTAACTATTTATAGCATGGTTTTAAATTATTACATCTTTAACCATTAACAAACATTTAACAAGTTATGACTAACACATTAACTAATCATTTGGGAATTAATTTACTATTATAAGGGAAGGTTGTTCTAAAGGGTTAACATGTTCACACAGTTAATACATTCTGATTCTTATTGGTTTATTGTCTTTTCACAGAACACCTGGGTGTGTTTTCAGAGAAGCAGAGAGTCATCGCTGCCCCTGGTGGAGAGAGGATGAAATACATGTGTGTCCATTCAGCTTTTAAATACTATAGGTTATATAGTAAAGGGTTAAAGTTAGGTTTATAGACATACAGTAGTGTTTGTGAGGTTAAAGGTCAGGGTTTAGGGTTAAGGTTAGGTTTATAGACATAGTTTCTGTGAGGTTAAAGGTCAGGGTTTAGGGTTAAGGTTAGGTTTATAGACATAGTTTCTGTGAGGTTAAAGGTCAGGGTTTAGGGTTAAGGTTAGGTTTATAGCATAGTGTTTGTGAGGTTTAAGGGGGTCGGCAGTGGCTCAGGGGTAGAGTGGCCGGGTAGAGTGAACTGGAAAACCGCAAGATTCCCAGTTCGAATCCGGACTGGGGCGCTCCCCCAGAGTTCGTGTTGAAGTGTCCTTGAGCAAGACACTGAACCCCTAATTGCTCCTGATGAGGTTGGTGCCTTGCATGGTTTCCTCCTCCATCGGTGTGTGAATGTGTGTGTGAATGGGTTAATGACACAATCAATGTAAAGCGCTTTGGATAAAAGCGCTATATAAATGCACCATTTACCATTTTAAAGGTCAGGGTTTAGGGTTAAGGTTTGGTTTATAGACATAGTTTCTGTGAGGTTAAAGGTCAGGGTTTAGGGTTAAGGTTAGGTTTATAGACATAGTTTCTGTGAGGTTAAAGGTCAGGGTTTAGGGTTAAGGTTAGGTTTATAGACATAGTTTCTGTGAGGTTAAAGGTCAGGGTTTAGGGTTAAGGTTAGGTTTATAGACATAGTGTTTGTGAGGTTAAAGGTCAGGGTTTAGTCGCCACACCAAAGGAAGAGGGAGTCCTAATTAGTGTGGGCGGTTCATCACATGACTTTGTATAGTTTCTGTTGTCAGAAAACACAAACATAATAGAGTACAGAAGTCGGGATGTCACTCGTTCATCCCCTGGTTGGTAAAGTCATTTCTCTATAGAGAATAACAATGGGTCATCTTAGAATCGTCTCATATAAGAATTGTGGTCCAAAAATAAACAAACTGTCTCGGCGATATTGTCAGGGAGGAGGTTCTGTATCGTTTATGATAGTCAGTCACTTATATTTGATACAGTCTGTTTCTGGCGTAAAATTTATTAATTCGGCGGAAGTAACATCAGCGTTTTCTCACCGTCAGTTGATGCTTCATATCCATAAGAGTCAAACCGCCGGGATCATTTGTTTATTTCTGGAATACAGTTCTTATTTGACGCGATATTAAATACGTCTCTGGGATTCAGAATGGGGTGGAAAACTGCGAACCAGGTAGACAAACAAAGGATGTGTAAATTACGTCAGACTTCGGTGGTCTATAGTTCAGTTCTACTATACTGCAACATTAAATATGAATTTATTATTGTATTATTATTGTATTATTGTATATATTATTGTACGCCAAAAATTATTGTATTTTTGGCGTTGGTTGTGAAAGTGCAGGTGGGTGTTGGGGCGCGTTTGTGAGCTTTTAGATCGGCTGTTTTCCAAGAGGCAATGTATATGTGTGAAGTCGCTTCGTTTGGCCTTCTTTTGATAGACCTTGTTGCTTGTAGGGCTCGCTTCGTTGCTTGTAGGGCTCGCTTGGTTTGGCCTTGATTTCATAGACCTTGCTGCTAGTTTCTCGCGCGAAACCTGGCAACCCTGCTCTCCCATTGTTTGACACATAAATGCTAATAATAAGCTGAGATTTGATGACATTGAAAAAAGGGCTTCGCAGTTGAGTTCAGATGGTAATGGTCAATGTCTGTGTGCAAATTCAGATCAATTTCTCCAGCCACTGAGGAGAACCGGGCACACATTTTTGCTCTCAGAAGTTTGTCAAATTATAGGAGGATATCCATCTGAATGGAAGTCAGTCAGACATGTTTGTGAAAAAGGTTTTATTGTTTTATAATTGACCATAAGTCATTTATTATGTAATCATTTGTAATGTGTGATAATTAATGTGTTACGATCATTATGACGTCACTGTTTCCCTGTGATGGGTGGACCTGGTCCCTCTAGGGTGGTCTGAGGTGATGGGTGGACCTGGTCCCTCTAGGGTGGTCTGAGGTGATGGGTGGACCTGAGAGTCTCTAGGTTGGTCCATGGTGATGGGTGGACCCAGGTCCACCCAAATTACACAATGGTGGGCTCCCACAGTCTATAGGACATTAATGGGAAACACTGATGACATACAATCATTTATATTAAAGTAATATAATGCAGGTCCACAAATAACGATTTTTAGCAGCCTCTGCTAGTCATTACCGTCACTGCAGGCCGTTTGTTTATTCGTGCATTACCCAGAATTCGTTTGTTTTCACCGGACGACGGACGGAAGCGTTTCAAAAATCGTCCTTTTAATTGTTTTATACTATCTGTGGATCGTTTCTCTTAGCCAGTGGAGCTTTAGTTACCGTGAGCTGTGTTTTCTTTTGCTGTTGTTTTTCCATCTTCAAATCCTACAATCTCTTAAAAACAGCGTGAGATTCCTTTTTTTTATTAGCGCGGTAGTTCCTGGCCAAACAGGAAACTGATGCAATTACGTTTTCCGGCTGGATGATGTCATTTTCGCGGGAATGACTACCCTAGCCACCGTTTCAATATAAAATAGTTTATTAAAGGCTTTCGGGGGTGAAATTCATGGAGTGGGTGTTGTGAAACATTTGCCACTCACAAAAGATATACAATTTAACTTTAGTTTTGTTGAAAAAGTTACCTAGTATTACTTTAAGTAATGATTTATATGTAATACTTTATATGTAATCATGAGCAGGGGAGCAGATCTCATTACAATTTAGGAGGGAACCACAAATAAGGAATCTTCTCATAACATCACCAACATAGATTAATGCTAGGATTTGAAACAAACTAATAATTAAATATAGATTTTAAATGATATCATTTACTTTATTGGAGGAACATGTCAGACATGTCCCCTCCTTCCCCCCTGGGATCTGAGCCCCTGATCATGAATGGTTTGAAGTTCAGATGTTAGATTTTGGCTTTAATTTGCTTGGTTTGAATGGAATGTCACAATATCAATAAAGGAATGAGAAACATAATTGGGCCTCACGTTTTCTTACATTTCACTCATACAGTATTTTCTCTTAACTGTCTGTTAAGAGAAAATACAAGAGAAGCCAACCTCCACATTCACCACATGTGTTTTTCCCCAGGTACTCATTGGCCCCCGATCATTATGCAGGTGGTAAATATGGGGTAAATAAAGTTGGTAAAGGAGGTGGTATTTTTGGTAGGCTACTCACAAACTAGACTGAAAGAAGGAGCCCAATCGATGGTCTTGAAGGGCGGAGCCAAACCCAGCCGCCCGGATTCGTGCGGGGCTTCATATTGCTTCACTAATCTATGTGTAAAGTTGCTTGTAAATATTGGTAGCTGTGGGGTGCGTTTTTTTGGGCTTGTTTCTAAAGTGTAGTTCATTATTTGGGCTTGTTTCTAAAGTGTAGTTCATTATTAGGGCTTGTTTCTAAAGTGTAGTTCATTATTTGGGCTTGTTTCTAAAGTGTAGTTCATTTTTTGGGCTTGTTTCTAAAGTGTAGTTCATTATTTGGGCTTGTTTCTAAAGTGTAGTTCATTATTTTGGACTTGTTTCTAAAGTGTAGTTCATTATTTGGGCTTGTTTCTAAAGTGTAGTTCATTATTTGGGCTTGTTTCTAAAGTGTAGTTCATTATTTGGGCTTGTTTCTAAAGTGTAGTTCATTATTTGGGCTTGTTTCTAAAGTGTAGTTCATTATTTGGGCTTGTTTCTAAAGTGTAGTTCATTATTTGGGCTTGTTTCTAAAGTGTAGTTCATTATTTGGGCTTGTTTCTAAAGTGTACTTCATTATTTGGGCTTGTTTCTAAAGTGTAGTTCATTATTTGGGCTTGTTTCTAAAGTGTAGTTCATTATTAGGGCTTGTTTCTAAAGTGTAGTTCATTATTTGGGCTTGTTTCTAAAGTGTAGTTCATTATGTGGGCTTGTTTCTAAAGTGTAGTTCATTATTTGGGCTTGTTTCTAAAGTGTAGTTCATTATTTGGGCTTGTTTCTAAAGTGTAGTTCATTATTTGGGCTTGTTTCTAAAGTGTAGTTCATTATTTGGGCTTGTTTCTAAAGTGTAGTTCATTATTTGGGCTTGTTTCTAAAGTGTAGTTCATTATGTGGGCTTGTTTCTAAAGTGTAGTTCATTATTTGGGCTTGTTTCTAAAGTGTAGTTCATTATTTGGGCTTGTTTCTAAAGTGTAGTTCATTATTTGGGCTTGTTTCTAAAGTGTAGTTCATTATTAGGGCTTGCTTCACAATTGTTCAATTGTTTTAACCGGTGGTTCTCAAATATTTGTATGTCATGGACCCTCAAGTTAATATGTAGGCTAATTTATCCCTATAAGCCCCATCTGAAAAGGTTTTGTGCCAGCTGGAGGCAGATTTGTGTTGTAGAATGTTTAAAAAATCTTCCAAATATTTCACATTTTATTACAAGATTTTGTTTTAATATAGCAGATCTACAAGCTCACAACGGTTTAATTAAAGTGCTTATAATGGCCTAAGTGCCTGTTGCTTCTTTTGGGCTTGTTTATCTAGACCTGGTTGCTTATTTCTCTCACAACATCTGGCAACGCTGATGCAAGTTTGAAATTCAACTCCGCTTCGTCTAAAGATATCAGATACGTCGCATCGCCATGACAACTTACTGTTCTGTCTGGAAGCGGATCACATAATAAATGCTCTCATGTGTAATGAGAATAAAGACGTTTACAAGGTTTAACCCTATTACCAAATAAAAGGCTAATAAAACGTGGAAAGTATATTATATAAGCCTTTTCTAATGAACATTGCGCACCTTTACCGGGGTAAAAAGATGATGAAATCCAGCATACAAGTGGAACGCTGATATCCGATTATGGACCAGAGCGTATTGATTACTTATTGATTAAATTAGTTCATTTTTGATTAATATATCACTGTCCTACGTCTGATTGGTAATGGATCTTCTGGACACAGCTTTCATCCAATTATAGTTTCCTCATCAGATAGTAATATGTATCAGGCTGTTGTATGTGACGTTCATGTGATCAATATACAGTAGAGTAGCCTACAGTAGGTTAGTACAAAGTAATACTGCGGCACGCGGTATTATACATGTTACACATTACATGTGTAACATGTAATGCATGAGATAACAACATATCATTACTGTATGTTATCTACTACCATGTATCTACATGTTACACAATGCATTACAACAATGAGATAACATCATGTCATTACTGTATGTTATCTACTACCATGTATCTACATGTTACACAATGCATTACAACAATGAGATAACATCATGTCATTACTGTATGTTATCTACTACCATGTATCTACATGTTACACAATGCATTACAACAATGAGATAACATCATGTCATTACTGTATGTTATCTACTACCATGTATCTACATGTTACACATTGTATTACAACAATGAGATAACATCATGTCATTACTGTATGTTATCTACTACCATGTATCTACATGTTACACATGCATTACAACAATGAGATAACATCATGTCATTACTGTATGTTATCTACTACCATGTATCTACATGTTACACAATGTATTACAACAATGAGATAACATCATGTCATTACTGTATGTTATCTACTACCATGTATCTACATGTTACACAATGCATTACAACAATGAGATAACATCATGTCATTACTGTATGTTATCTACTACCATGTATCTACATGTTACACAATGCATTACAACAATGAGATAACATCATGTCATTACTGTATGTTATCTACTACCATGTATCTACATGTTACACATGCATTACAACAATGAGATAACATCATGTCATTACTGTATGTTATCTACTACCATGTATCTACATGTTACACAATGCATTACAACAATGAGATAACATCATGTCATTACTGTATGTTATCTACTACCATGTATCTACATGTTACACAATGCATTACAACAATGAGATAACATCATGTCATTACTGTATGTTATCTACTACCATGTATCTACATGTTACACAATGCATTACAACAATGAGATAACATCATGTCATTACTGTATGTTATCTACTACCATGTATCTACATGTTACACAATGCATTACAACAATGAGATAACATCATGTCATTACTGTATGTTATCTACTACCATGTATCTACATGTTACACATTGTATTACAACAATGAGATAACATCATGTCATTACTGTATGTTATCTACTACCATGTATCTACATGTTACACATGCATTACAACAATGAGATAACATCATGTCATTACTGTATGTTATCTACTACCATGTATCTACATGTTACACAATGCATTACAACAATGAGATAACATCATGTCATTACTGTATGTTATCTACTACCATGTATCTACATGTTACACATTATGGAAATCACACGCTGCGTTCATGATTTGAGACATTTTGTTCAAAACGGACCAATCCTGCCAACTTTGGAAGCCAACCTTAGCCAATAAGGATGGAATATGAAATATCGGACAGATCCGTCTTGATCACATGACTATAGAGATACTGTGTACCGATTTGTGTGATATTTGGATAAAATCTGTAGGAGTAATATCAAAAAATGTGTTTTGCACAAATCGGCCTCCTGGTGGCGCTATAACAGGCCCATGTGAAAACTTTGGGGCAGAGGTTCTGCTGTGGCATCGAGGGAGTGTGTGTGTGCAGTTTCACAGCGACCGGGGCAACGGTGGCGGAGATTAGCTGTTAACAGACAGAAGGACGGACGGACGCACGCACGCACGCACGCACACACACACACACACACACACACACACACACACACGGACAGAGGGTAAAACATACTCTCTCGCCATGCCTTCGGCCTGGCGAAGACAATAAGCTCTGTGATGTAAAACAAAGCTTGTCTTGAGGGTTTTACCAGAAATGTGGTGATTGTGTTTTACTTTATTGTGTGTAGTTGAATCTAAAGGTCTAAAGCAGTCAGATTGATGGCAGCCATTACTGCTGCACACACACACACACACACACACACACACACACACACACACACACACACACACACACACACACATACACATACACATACACATACACACACACATACACACACACACACACACACACACACATACACATACACATACACATACACACACACACACACACACACACACACACACACACACACACACACACACACACACACACACACACACACACAGTATTTTACAGTATGTGTGTTTCTGCCTTTAGTGTTTAAAGCTCCTGTTGTGTGTTTAATCCATCAGGACCAAGAACGCATCTGTGTCATTATTTTTTACATTTCTTTGGCTATTCAAAAATAGCAGACCTACAAGCTCATAACACGGCACCGAGTGCCGCGCTATGAGCTTGTAGGTCTGCTATTTTTGGGAAAAATCGTGGGTCTTTGAAAATATATTTTTAAAGGTAACATTTGTAACTTCAAACTTTGCTTCTGGAGATTCTACACATGTTTTGTAAATCCTAACATATAATCCTAACACGTATTTGGCCGTGGACCCCCAATCTCAAAATATTTTGCTCCAGGGACCCCCAGAAGTTGTAGCAGAGTTAAAAATGTTCGCTTTAAAAATGTATATATTCAAATATTTGCTGAATGTTCACGATATTTCAAAACTTTCTACAGGCTCATAGCGCGGCAATGAGCTTGTAGATCTGCTATTTTTGAATAGCCAAAGAAATATTATAATGACACACAGATGCGTTCCCGGTCTTAAAGGGTTAATATGTTAGTCCACCTTTTGTGTTGATAAATGTTTATTGTTGGTGTTGATAAATGTTTATTGTTGGTGTTGATAAATGTTTATTGTTGGTGTTGATAAATGAGTTAATTCTCTCCAGTAGGGTCTTGTAAAGTGTCTTTCTAGTAAGTCAATACAGTATTAACTGTTGTCAGAGCAGAAGTATGGAATAATGTTAATTCATGTTTATGCATAAATAATAAAAACATGTAATAGTGAAGGATATGAAACATTGTCTTCTCCAGATAGACAGACTGTCTATGAGAGCTGAGATAGAACACTATTTCAGACTCTTGTCTTTTACAATCTTCCCAGAATGTCCACAGAGAACTAGTCAGTGAACGTGGCCCAGACTCCTCAACACATTAAAGCCGGGTAAGCATCTGTGTCATTTTTACATTACTTTGGTTATTCAAAAATAGCAGATCTACAAGTTCAAGTCCATATCTACAAGCTCATAGCGCGGCACAAAGTGACGCGCTATGAGCTTGTAGATATGAACTTGAACTTGTAGATCTGCTATTTTTGAAAAATCGTGGGATTTTGTGCAAACCCTTTTGTCTTTTTCTTTTTTGCAAGCGATCATTTTTAACCCCGATCTGTGCTTCTGGGGGTCCCTGCAACATAACATTGTGAGATGGGGGTCCACGGCCAAATACATATCATTTTGGGGGTCCTTGACATGAAAATGTTTTGAGCACAAAATAATACAGCTCATAGCGCGGCACTCGGTGCCGCGCTATGAGCTTGTAGATCTGCTATTTTTGAAAAATCCCTGGCACAAAATATTTGTGAGATGGGGGTCTGCAGCCTAATATCCTACATGTCATGTTGGGGGTCTTTGACATGAAAAGGTTTGAGAAGTAGCTACTGCTCTAGACTACATGATGGATCTGCTTCATGTACAGCCTCAGTGTTAAGGCTCCCCTAAACAGCCTCAGCATGTCACACACTGAAAATAGCTGATCTACTAATCAGTTGATAGTTATGTTAAGGTTAAAGAGTATTTGAAGTTGTCAAACTAGCAATAGAATACATGTTCAGAAGCATCTTCCATAAACATGAATGGTCTCAGACATTTCATAAAGCAAAGGTTATAAAGCTTCAATCTGTAATTTCTTCAACTGGTTGTCTGTATGTAGAACAGCAGCATCGATAACTAAACATGTTCAGTCATGAGATTCTGTTTTGCTGTACTGTATGTACTGTATTCCTTGTGTACTTTCTACTATTATAACTTTTTTTTCATCATCTTTACTGTCAGGGGTTCCAGATCATTTGGATTTGCATATCCATAGTTGCTCGTCACACCTTCTGTGATCTGTTAACTGTTTATTCTGTGATGTGATACATTGTGATATATCTATCTATCATTTGTTCAGGTCTAGGAGAGTGTCAGCTGGCTAAAGGTTTGATGGAAGATTGCAGAGATGGAGGTGCCACCGAGTGCCGCGCTACGAGCTTGTAGATCTGCTATTTTTGAAAAATTGTGAAAATGTGTGCAAATCTTCTGAATATATATTTTTAAAGCGAACATTTTTAACTCAAATCTTTGCTTCTGGGGGGTCCCTGGAACAACATATTTTGATGGGGGTCCGCGGCCAAATACATATCATTTTGGGGGTCCTTGACATGAAAAAGATTGAGCAAAAAAAAAAAGGTTTTTAAACCCCGCTGTGTTCTCCTCAGAGCCTCGGGTCAGTGGGAGGACGCGGTGCATGTGTACTCCTCCTGACCTCCTGACCTCCTGACCTCCTGACCTCCTGACCTCCTGACCGGCCTGGCTTTGGCCTTCTGCAGGGCGGGACTCATCCCACAGAGAAACACCCTTTCATCACCACAAACAAAAGCCTCGCAGTGTGAGGTGTTGTGATCTTGTAGATCGGCTTTTTACACAATGTTTATCTGTGGAACCAAGTCAAACTAAATGCCTACATTTCCAAGAGCTTGTCAGGGTGGGGGGGGGGGGGGGGGGGGAGTTCAAATATGATTATTTTGGGGGAGTTGCGGCCTGAAAAGTTAGGGAGCCTAAAATGTTTTTATATGTGAGCGGTTACAGTGGTTTGCTACAGACGTCGCGAGTTGCAAAACGACAGAAAATTAGGAAATATGTTTTTTTTTCTCTGGTATTTTTCCATATTAACACAGTTTGAATGTTGGAGAAGGTTTGTATTCCATCAGATAGCTGTTTTAGAGTCATTAAATGAATGGTTACAATTAGATTGTGAACATAGCTTGTTTGTAGAGAGTTTCTGTGTGTATTTTGGGGGTTGAACATTCATGTCACATTCTGTACTTTCATAATATGTTAAAACCTGAAAGGTTACCATGTTGTGTCTCAAACCACTGTAACCGCTCACATGTATAAGCGCTACTCATTTCTCTGTGCGTTCCCGCAGCGTACGAGCGTGCCCTGGCGGTGGCGTCCAATGAGAAGGAGAAGGCGTACATCTTCATAGCACTGGCCCTGCTGCAACACAGGCAGGGCAACCTGGACGCCGCTAAAACCCTGCTCTTCAAATGGTCAGTTCACTGAGGCTTAGCCTCCACTGTCTCTGTCAAAATGGTGGACTTAACCTGTTTAGGGGGCCAATAGCCGAGTGGGTAGAGAGGCTGTGTGGTACCGTGAATGTGTGTTCAAGTTTCTTTATTAGGATAAACCATAGAGTTATAATATATCTAAAGTGCGGATTCCCCAGCTATTCATTTCTATGACATTGCGCAGTGGCGTTTTGAAGCCCCCGGATGTAAGAAATATTGGTTCAATATTGTTTCTGAGCAGGTGCGTGCACTAGGGTATCTACGGAGCCTCTGAAGGGACATTAGTAGGTTTTAACGGTAGATTTGACCACCAGGCGAAGGCAGCTTCACTGTTCTACCGTGGTTCTGGGGGCTTGGGATAAACTTGAGGGGGTCCCAATGTATACAGAGTAGACAAAAACAAATACATACTGTACATACCTACATACTTGGACCAAAAACAAAATACAAATATAGCTGCAAGCAGCGATAATATGGGGCCAGGAGAGAGAAAGAGAAATGATAATTCCTTTAACAGGTCAGTTCATGAAAGTCTTTGCGGTCTTGTTTCCAATGAGTGCCTGTGAGCAATTAGGGGTTAAGAGTCTTGCTCAGGGACAAATTTAATTTCATCGACACATTTGCTGACCTGGCCTGGAATCGTACCTGGGGCAACCAGAGTCTCTGGCTCCCTAGGCGGGCTCACTAACCACTCAGCTATGGCCACCCCTCCGAGAGAGAGAGAGAGAGAGAGAGAGAGAGAGAGAGAGAGAGAGAGAGAGAGAGAGAGAGAGAGAGAGAGAGAGAGAGAGAGAGAGAGAGAGAGAGAGAGAGAGAGAGAGAGAGAGAGAGAGAGAGAGAGAGAGAGAGAGAGAGAGAGAGAGAGAGAGAGAGAGAGACACAGAGAGAGAGAGAGAGAGAAACGGAATAGATTGAAGATAGAAACGGAATAGATCGAAGAGACAGAGAGAGAGACATGGAAACGGAATAGATTGAAGAGAAAGACATGGAATAGATTGAAGAGAGAGAGAGAGCGCCATGGAAACGGAATAGATTGAGTCATGTTTTTTGCATTTCAACTTAAATGAGTCTGCATCAAGTGAGGCTTGAACCGGCAATCTTACGGTGATGAAGCACTCTTAGGTAGCTGCAACACTACCTATAGTGCTATATCTTTGTCCAGGCTGATATTGTCTGTTGAGGATCACAAACTCTTGCCTTCTGTCATGACCCAAGCCCCTGTTTCACTAACACTAAGATCACTCGTTCACAAACCATTTACCAATGAAGAAATTGTACATCTCCTCAGAACCAAAATTAGTGAAAGTAGCCGATCTACAAGTAGTGGAGCGGCTAAATGCTTTTTTCTGGCAGAATCTTTCAGTTGATGATAAAAGCGTGAAAATTGGCATGAGCAGTCTCCATGGGTCACTTGACAAGAATATTGTCTGAGCCATTTGTAATTTCAAGATGGCGGCCATTTTTCAAGATGGCCGATACCTTAGTGGGCAGTTAAGTGATATGATGGTTTATTTGGTGATACAAGCATGAAAATTGGCATGAGCAGTCTCTGTGGGTCACTTGACAATAAGCCACCCACAGCTACTTGAAATTTCAAAATGGCGGCAATTTGTCAAGATGGCCGACACTTTAGTGGAGCATTTAAGTTATATAATGGTTCATTTGGTGATACAAGTATGAAAATTGGCATGAGCAGTCTCTGTGGGTCATTTGACAATAAGTCACCCACAGCTACTTGAAATTTCAAAATGGCGTCCATTTTTCAAGATGGCCACCACCTTAGTGGAGCAGTTAAGCTTAAGAAATCATTTAGTTGGTGATACAAGCATGAAAATTGCCATGAGCCGTCTCAAAAGGTCATTTGACAAGAAACCGCCCACAGCCACTTGAAATTTCAAGATGTCTGCCGTCCGCCATGTGGATCCTTAAATGATACCTTTTCTCATAGAAATGTATTGGGTTCCTCAAAAAGCTCTGTCAAGAGAGGTTGTTTGACTGTGTTTTGTCTGACTCCTCGCCCACAAGCTGTCCAGTTTGGTAAAACCTGTCAGGAGTTGCCTCCCACCGGCATAGCTCTCAGGGTTCACTGAGGTAGGCTTACACAAGCTCCCTTACCACGACAAGGTAACAGTCACAAGGGAGGATAATATATATATATATATTTTTTTTTTTAAACTAACAGCCATTACATGTGTCAAATAGATACTAAGGGGTGGGGAAACAAAAAATAAGATGAATAAATTAACACAGTTGTGGTGCTGATAAGCACAGTTGTGGTGCTGAACGGACAGTGCTCCAAAATTATGAGCAATGGCTAACACTGAATGGCAATAGCCACGGAACCATGACAAACTATACTAAGGAACTAAACTGAAAATGTGCTTCACTGTTAGATATGGCAGTGGAGGGTAGTGGAAGCAATGTTACAAAGTCACAACTGAAAATTACACAGTAATAGACTAGATACAAAGTAAAACATGATTCGCCGATGTGGCGAGGGGAAGCCGAGCCATAGGCCTACACTTGAAAACACAGAGGACAACGGGGAATAACTCTGGCAAAATAAACATGCAAATAGGTTCTAGCAGGGGCAATTACATAGGCATGTGGAACTGGGTCCATATCTGAAGCACTTACACCTTCCAGTACATGCCTTGGTGCACCCACATTTGGTCAACTCCCAACAACTCTCCGCAATAGGTGGAAGTGGAGTCCAGAAGACTTTCCACTTCTCGTCCTGTTCCACCCATCCCCAGTCAGATGGGCTCGGCATTTGTGGAGGTCGCTTCAATGCCTGTCACCACACGTATCCAGCCTCATAAGAAGCACGTTTGGCATGCTCTTTGAGTGCTGCTTGAGTTGGCAGGATCAAGTCATATCGTCTTTGCTTTCTGGCAAAGAGATCAAGCCTGGCCTCGTTCACAGTTGTGACATCACTGGACCGGTCATACATTAGATCTTCTTAGTCTCTTGACATGGATATCTTTGGTATCTTCAGTGTCTTCAGCAGATGTAGATGCTCTCTTTTGGGCCCTTTCCAGCTCTGTGTTGTTGAACAGCTTGAATGATATGTTGCTCTGTTTCTTGTCAATGTGCTTTCTATGCCATCACCTTCATCTAGTCGGCTTGGACTAAGTAAGATAGGCAGAGCATTAATCTTATGAAATAATGGAACATTTCTTGCAATGGTATCATGACCAGTACGATCGTGCTCTCTGTTGAATAAACTTGGCTGAATGAGTTTTTCCTTGGTGACCTGCTGACAAATGAAACATCTGTCCCAGTTAGTTTTCACAACTGTTATGATGGCTTCTGCCATGTCTGCAGCATAAGCAGAGGCAGAGGGTTTATCCTTTTACCACCTTTTACCAAGCACTTTGATGTATGGGATACAACTAAGTTTGTGCCTTAACCCAACACTTAGTCCGATCGTTCATCCAATGCCATTTAAATCCCATGCGATCTGTACACCATCCGGTTAATTAAAACCCCATCAACCTTGGCTCGGCTCTCCCGCGCTGGCACAACCTGTCAATTCAGGTGCGGCTATCTAACTGTTTTGGGGTAAATTAGACAGCATTTGGGATACTAACTTTCAATTAGCTGACATTGAACCCCACTCTGAGGTTTAACAGCAGTGATATATCACCAGTGTGCCCTGGTAGTGCAGATATTCACTCTTATCTAATCTATCTATGATCAACAAATCAACACAACTGTTTTAGCATAATAATAATAATAATAATCGTCCTTAATGAAAAAAAAAACGTACATTTCTATGAGAAAATGTATCTTTTGAGGATCCAGGGGGAGACCATCTTGAAAATAGAAATTTCAAGTGGCTGGGAGTGTTTTCTTGTCAAGCAACCCTTAGAGACTGCTCATGCCAAATGTAATGCTTGTATCACCAAATAAACCATTATATAACTAAATTGCTCCCCTAAAGTGTTGGCCATCTTGAAAAATGGCCGCCATCTTGAAATTTGAAGTAGCTGTGGGTGGCCTATTGTCAAGTGACCCAGAGAGACTGCTCATGCCAATGTTCATGCTTGTATCACCAAATAAACCATTATATAACTTAATTGCTCCACTAAAGTGTTGGCCATCTTGAAAAATGGCCGCCATCTTGAACTTTCAAATAGCTGTGGGTGGCCTATTGTCAAGTGACCCACAGAGACTGCGCATGCCAATTTTCATGCTTGTATCACCAAATAAACCATCATATCACTTAACTGCCCACTAAGGTGTCGGCCATCTTGAAAAATGGCCGCCATCTTGAAATTACAAATGGCTCAGACAATATTCTTGTCAAGTGACCCATGGAGACTGCTCACGCCAATTTTCACGCTTTTATCATAAATTGAAAGATCGTAGCACTTATCTGCTCCGCTAAAGCTCACAAACCATTAAAAGTTGTCAGATTGTACATTGGCTATTTTCACAATGAAGTATGTTATACATTGAAAAAACATACTCTCATTGCTATCTGAAAAGTTGTGAGATTGTAGATCAGCTGTATGTAAAAAACACTCAATTAAGTATTTCATGTTATCTTTAACAATTGCAGATGTATTCATTGATAGTCATGTTGTGTGAAATGCAACTTAGATGAAGTCTGCACCAAGTGAGGCTTGAACTGGTGACCTTCAGGTTGTGGGGCACACATTTAAGCGAGAAGCCACCAACAGACAAGAACCTGTGAAAAAGGAGATCACACAGATCATACAGTTTCACGCAAATAGCTGAAAAATCCTGGGTTTAAGTGTTTTTCAAACTGCTCCAGATTGCGGACAATCTAAGGGCGGTGCTTACTGGTCAACGTGATAGATGTGTTCCTCATTAGTCAAGGCACATGTGTAAGCAGGTCTAATGGCTGTCGGCCGGTTTAAAGTTTCAATTTTCAAAAAATTGCTATAGCGCCCCCGTTTGACCAATTGGAGTAAGATTGGTTTCAGTGATATTCGGAATGGCCCTTTACATTTCTGCAAAGTTTCAAAGAATGGTAAGTCTGCATGTATGTGTTAGGGGCAGATGAATAATTGTCATAAAACTGCAATATTCATTGGCTCATTAAAGCTTAATTTTTTCACTTTTCACGTTTCGTGCAGATTACTCAAAAATCCCAGGAGGAGATAGGTTTTAACTGTTTTTCATATAATTCAAAATGGTGGGAGATCTAAAGGTCAGAGGTCAAAAGTCAGAGTGTGAAAGTTGTTCAGCATGAGGAGACGCATGTGTGCATCGAAGTTTCATGGCTGTAGGTGAAACAGGGCATGAGTTGTACCTGTTCAAAGTTGTCATTTTCAACTGAGTGCTATAGCGCCACCTTTTGACGAAAGATTGTGAGATTTATTTTTTGATCGTTTTTCATGACCATCTACCATATGGCCGAGTTTCATAAAAAGCGACTGCACGGTTCAGCCAGAACTGGCAAAAACGGCGGAAGAAGAAGAAGAAGAAACGGAATAATGCCAATAACAATATGGGTCCATGCTGGAAGCCTGGCCCCATAATAACCATTGCAAAACAATATGGGCAGTTCACACCCCAATCCCATCTCTAGTTTATAGATGCTTTTCTATGTGCTGCACATGGGTTTTATGTTCCTGTGTTCCTGTCCTTACAGCTCCATGTTAAAGGAGCCTATCCCAGAGTCTCCGCTGTGCCTGTGTGCCCTCGGTTTGGTCCACCGTGACGCTACGCTGGCCACCGCCGCTCTGACGGAGCTGCTGAAACTGGGAACGGCCACCGGGGACGCTGCGTCTCAGCGATGTCTGCTCACCTGCGCCCTGCTGGCCCTACAGGGGAACTACAGCGCTGTGCAGAGAGAGGCAGCCAGAGCCGTACACAGGTACACTTGTTTAGTTGATTCGTTTGGACTCAGGACTAGTTTATGTGATGTACAGATGATACTTTAAGTTACATCAGTGTAAAATAAAATAACCTGCTCACCGTCTACACTTGCACAATAAGGACAACATTATTTAAATAAAGCTGTCCTTATTGTGCGAGTGTAGACAGTGTACGGGTTCTTTTATTCAATACGTCTGACCCCTGCCTCTGCACTGGTCAGGTGTGCATAAGACCTCGCTTTTCCTAAGTTGCAATAGTGTAACAGTGTGTTTAAAGCCCGAAATTAAGTTTGAAGTGGGTTTTATCACCAGATTTCCAAATATTTAACTGTTTTTTTTAACTATTTAACTGGTCTTTGGTCAACCACAGACCAGTTTTGTCCCATGAAATAAATGACACCTGCAATATCTCCACCATGTCTTTTGAAACGTATGTGCATTTTATAGACAAATAATGGTATTTTCTTGATGAATTAAAAACTCTTGGTAGGAACCCATGGTGGTGGTGGTGGTGGTGGGGGTAACTCATCCCTGTAGCACACTTTTAGCTACTATAACAGATGTACAAATGTTTGAGCTTTGCAAGATTGTAAACTGAAAGGTTTCAGGAATGTAACGACATGATTTATTTACATTCTAATCAATAGGAAATCTATGCAAAGTCTGCAGTGTTGTAAGTGTTTTGCTGTCCTTACAGCAATCCAGGCAACCCACCTCTATGGGCCTTCCTGTCCAGGCTGGTTCAATACATAGGACCACAATGGAAACAAGTCCCCAGGACTTTTTTGAGCGGTGCAACCGCTCCTATAAGAGGGTTTCGGACCCATCCATCCGTGGTGAAAGTTTTTCTTTCCGTGGTGAAAATGTGTCTTTGGCTGTGACGCCATGCTGTGGAAAACACGCCCATAGGCTAAGCTTTGCAGGACGTCCTGTGATTGGCTAGCGAGACACATGATGAAATTAACTTCAAACTTCGCAGACATGCTGTGATTGGCTAGCGAGACGCATGATGAAATTAATACAAAAATCACACCAAGTGTGAAGTGAGCGGTGCTATTTTTTTTAAGTGAGTGGTGATATTTATACGTTATTAATTTCATCATGCGTCTCGCTAGCCAATCACAGTACAGCACAGCCAATCAGCCAATCACAGTACAGCGAAAGACACATTTTCGCGACAGAAAGAAATACTTTGGCCACGGATGGCTCCCAAACCCACTTATAGGAGCGGCTACACCGCTCAAAAATGTAAGCACGTCACTTCGCAGGACGTGCTGTGATTGGCTACCGAGATGCATGATGAAATGAATAACTCATAAATAGCACGGCTCACTTCACACAGGGTGTGATTTTTTGTTATCCTTTTATCTTTAATGTCTGACTGTACCTCGTGCTGTTCACATTCCTGTCTAATAAAGTATTCAATCAATCAATCAATGAAAAACATACAGCTACTGTACAGTACATCCTCATGTCTAGACATTACTTACAAGGTGTCATCCTTGGTGTGTTCAGCCTTGTCTAGACATTACTTACAAGGTGTCATCCTTGGTGTGTTCACACCGGATGCAAAGGATTTCTTCTCCTTTACATCAGGCTATTTTTGCTACTTTTGTGTGACACTAGTATGCCAACATAAGGCATTCATTTCATGAATATTAAACATATATTATATATATATATATATATATATATATATATATATAATATTATACAGATAGTATATGTATAATTATAATATGTATATATAAATTACCATCAACAATAAATGCAGTTATTTAAAATAAAGGTATTCAACAAACTCCTCTCACATCACCACAGACTCCTTATATCATCATTTATTATTATTATTATTATTATTATTAAATCACCACAGACTTACATTATTATAACATTATTTATCCTCATTTTCAGCTCAATGTATAAGCAGAATCAAGGCTTTTCTGCCCCCTTGTGGTGAAAATGAGCAAACATGTCTGTTAAGTCAACGTTGACAACCATGAGAGAACTTCCGGTTGCTCTTTAAAATAAAACTAAATGTCAAATTGAACGCTATAAACCATGAGAGAACTTCCGCTTATTGAACCAACTTGATGTTCCATCATAACTCTGTGCATCCGGTCTAGAAAGGATACGGAAACGGGTTGTGTGAGAGTGTGTGTGTATCAACAAATAACCGGATACAGTAGGCGGGCTGTAAACCGGATGTGAGTCCTGAACAGTAAATAGAAACCAGAATGACTGTCCGTAACTTACTGTACGGCGACGTGCGCCGAAAATAGCCGATCTGTAGAGCTTGTAGATCGGCTATTTTCGACGACAGCGCAGCCGCAGTACCCAGTCACAGAATTGAATAGATCATCAATTTTCAGTGTAACACACACACTGTTAGATTCTGCGACCTGACTGTGTTTACATCAGCTATTTATGAGTCCAACAGTTAACAATGATTTATTATAAGAACAAGTTATTATATGAAGGTAAAATAACAACAGTCATTTATTATTAGAACAAGTTATTATATGAAGGTAAAATAACAACAATCATTTATTATAAGAACAAGTTATTATATGAAGGTAAAATAACAACAGTCATTTATTATAAGAACAAGTTATTATATGAAGGTAAAATAACAACAGTCATTTATTATTAGAACAAGTTATTATATGAAGGTAAAATAACAACAATCATTTATTATAAGAACAAGTTATTATATGAAGGTAAAATAACAACACCTTCAGGAGGCTGCAATTGGAAAATGGCCCCTGTCTAAGTCCTAACCTAACCTACCCCCCTACCCCCCCCCCCCCTCTCTCCTTCTCCTTTTGTACATATTTCTCACTCTCCATACCAGTAACCTGTAAACTGATTGTATGACATTCTATAGTAGTTGTGTATATCTGTCTGTCTCTTATATGTCATCATGATTTGTGTGCATGGGGAACTCATTTGAAACAAGCTCAGTGCTTTTATGAGTCTTCCAGTTTAGTAGACCTTGTATTGTGAATTTGTACTTCCATGTACTGTTGTTCTCATTTCTTGCTAAATAAAGTACATCAATCAATCAATCAACAATCATTTATTATAAGAACAAGTTATTATATGAAGGTAAAATAACAACAATGATTTATTATTAGAACAAGTTATTATATGAATGTAGCCCCTAGAGGGTAGCAGTGAGTACAGAGTGACGTCTTGAGTGAGACTCCCATTTAAGAGGATTCTGAACAGGCAGTTAGCAGGTCAGTAAACTGTGGGTCCTCAACACTGCTGGTAGTGTGTTGAGAGGAGGAGGTTTGCATGCTGACCTGCTAACTCGGTAAGCCTGTTTGTTTGTTTGTTTGTTTGTTTTGTATCCTCGCTTTTATTGTTTTATTTCATGTCTACAATGAAGAAATGTTTTTATGTTGTCAGGTCTGTTCCACTGCACCGGTCCATTTGTTTGGGGTGTGGCTGCTTTTAGAGATATATATACTGTATGGGCATTTAAGAGAAGAAATGTGAGTATATGTATGTGCAAAGGTGAACAAGGATGTATATATGTGGGGTAGTTTGTTTCTATATAACACTGTTTAAACTTTCATGTATGTCATTGCTCAACAGATACAGGTGGAGACGGGGGCTGTTCTGTGTTTGTTGTATAACCTGAGAGGGAGGTTTTTGCCTGTGTGACACCACTCTGAGCTATATGGTAAGGTATTCCGTTTATTGGATTGCCTATGGTAATATACCTATGATATTTTGTGGAGGGCATTAGTGCATTGTAATATATTGTGTTGATGTGTTTTGATATCATGCCATGTGTATTTTGTATACTGACCAATGTGCTTTTTGTCATTATTGTAGATCTGCCTTATGAACAAGCGGCAGTTGTTGGACCGCTGTTCCTTTCCCTTTTGATTTATGTTTTCTTTACTTTAGTTTTGTACCAGTCTTTTCCCAGTATATTTGTTCCAACACCCTTTTTAACCATTTCTATTGATGCAAATAAATTAAAGTACTAATTTGTAACTTTTCTATAATAAAATACTTGCTATTTTTATAACCTACACTTGGTCTGCCTTACAGACTTGGTACATAGAGTGTTTGAAGAGCAATATAGTGTGGGAGACTGTTTTAGTTTTTTGTTTTGTGAAGGGGAAAGGGGCAGCGGTCGAAGAGGACCACGCCTTGCTGAGGACAAGCTTGCCTGCTTGAACTGCCTCCAAGTCATCATGTCACAGGAAGAGGAAATGGCGAGGCTCAGGGAGGAGCTAGAACAACTCAAAGTGGAAAATCAAAGACTCAAAGAACCATCTGGCCGAGGTAATGGGGCTCAGGCTGAGGGTAGCCAACGGAGGGAAGTAGTGTATATCCCTCGTGAACGCAAATGCCCATATTTTTCTGGTAGACCTGGCCCTGGGTCGTTGTCCATTGAAGACTGGTTGGAGGAGGTACAGTGCTGCACAAGGGGTCGCCATATGTCTGAAATCGACAAAGCACTTTTTATGTATGATCATTTGGAGGGGGAGGCAAGGTCAGAAATAAAGTTTAGGCCACATGGGGAACGAGAAGACCCTAGTGTAATTTCTGATGTGCTGACAGAACTGTATTCATGCTCAAATTCCTATGTTTCATTGCAACATCAATTCTTTGACCGTAGACAAAAAGAAAGTGAGTCATTACAAGAGTTTTCACTGGCACTATTATCTATCATGGACAAAATTAAAAAATCTAATTCTGCTGCTTTGCCCAATTTTGATCAGGTGTTACGGGACCAGTTTGGTGAAGGTGTACGCGACCATACACTCCGCAGGGAGCTGAAAAGGCTTGTGCGCCAGACCCCCGGGATGTCACTCCTTGACCTGAGGAAGGAGGCCATTCGTTGGGTTGAGGAGGGACAGCCTCAAAGGGAAAGGTACACTCGCCCTACACCTCACTCCCATGAAACACAGGCAATTGTTACCAGCGAGGCAGCTAATGCTAGTCAATCCGAGTATTCAGAACTTAAAGATATTGTAATGAAACAGCAGGAGCAGCTCGATATGCTGGTTAAAACTCTGGGGACACAGGGTGGGTACAACCGGGGGATGCAGAGGCCTAGACAGGCCAACCGGTACCAATGGTCTCAAGAGGGGCAGCCAATCTGTTTTCGGTGCAACCAGGCAGGACATATATCTCGCTATTGTAAGGGAAATAGCCAGGACAGGCAGGCTACAGTTGTTTCTGACACCAGGCTAGGCAGAGAGGAGACAGATCATCAAAAAAACTAGAACCCCCCAGCGTGAAGAGCCACATGTTGGAGGTGGGGGAAATGGGCTTAAAGGACTCAGACCATTCTATGGTATTTAATCAGTTAGTTGGTTCTTGTCCTGTTGTATCAATGAGAATGTGTGATGTTGAAGTTCCTTGCTTACTTGATACAGGGTCAATGGTTTCCACTGTCACAGAAAGTTTTTTCAATGAGCACTTTTCTGCTTTTGGTGAGCAGAGTATTGGGGACTGCCATTGGCTTGGCCTTAAAGCAGCCAATGGTCTTGACATTCCTTATATTGGTTATTTGACGCTAACTGTAAATGTCTATGGAACACAGGTTCCAAACTGTGGAGTCCTAGTCATAAAAGATCCCCCCACTACCAGTGGCCAAGAGCAAAAAAGAGACATACCTGGAATTTTAGGTATGAATATCGTGAGAGATTTTTATTATACCTTGTTTCATCAACATGGTTTGGCACTGTTTAAGACACCCCAGGTTGAGTCAGCCCACCCAGCATGGAAACTGGCCCTACGTTATTGTGAAAAAACAGAAGCAGTGGTAAATTCTACAGAGGCTTATAAAGTAAGAGTTCAGGGCAGGACACCAGTGTATGTAGCTGCAGGCACACTAACTATGGTCCCTGTCACTTGCCCACAGCTCCCATCTTCCAATAAGGTTGAGTTCTTATTGGAGCCCCTTGGCCCAGAGGAAGGTACCCTCCCTGAAGGTCTGTTAGTTTCACCAGCTTTAGTTCAGGCAGAGAGAGGTCTTCTTTATGCTCCAGTTACTAATGTGGGTACTAGAGATGTGTGGATTACACCACGTAGACTAATTGGGTCCGTACAGGTAGCAAAAGCAACTCTTGGACATTCATGTCCTAAGGTGGAACTGTCCTTTGATGAATCCTCACATGAGTATATTGCCCAGATTTCCTCACAGGAGGTTTATGATGCGAGTGTTGATTTTCCTATGCCTAGTTTCACAAACCTGTCAGCAGGGGATGAAATCCAAGCCAAACAGCTACTATGTAGATATCAGTCAATTTTTTCTAAGGGGGAGGGTGACGTGGGGTGTACTAAACTCATTACGCATGAAATCCCATTATTAGACTCGGCCCCAGTCCGCCAGCCATATCGTAGGATCCCTCCAGCACAGTATGAAGCTGTGCGAGCCCACATTCAACAGTTGGTGGATAGTCAGGTTGCTAGGGAAAGTAGCAGCCCCTACTCATCACCGATAGTGGTGGTGCAGAAGAAGGATGGGAACATCCGATTGTGTGTTGACTATCGCCAACTCAATGCCAAAACCCATAAAGATGCGTACCCACTACCCAGAATTGATGAGTCCCTGGATGCTCTCGCAGGAGCCCGATGGTTCTCCACCTTGGACCTTGCCAGTGGCTATAATCAGGTTGAAATGGCCGAACAGGACCGGAAAAAAACTGCATTCTGTACTCCTTTTGGCCTGTTTGAATTTAATAGAATGCCCTTTGGACTATGCAATGCGCCAGCAACCTTTCAAAGGCTAATGGAGCGACTGTTCGGAGATCAGCGCCACCAGTCTGTTCTATTATATTTGGATGATGTGATTGTCTTTTCCTCGACAGTTCAGCAGCACATGGAAAGACTTGAGATGGTCTTCCAACGCCTCCAGCAGCAAAATTTAAAAGTCAAACTGTCTAAATGTAATTTCTTTCAGAAACAGGTGCTATATTTGGGGCACATTGTGTCCAATCAGGGGGTTGCCACGGACCCAGAGAAGGTGACTGCTGTGCGGAACTGGAGGCGGCCTACACACCTGAGTGATTTGCGTTCATTCCTAGGTTTCACATCGTACTACAGAAAATTCGTGGAGGGCTACTCCAAACTGGCTGCTCCACTCCACTATTTGGTTGGCCAACTGTGTCCTCGAAAGGGTAAGACCCCAAACATCCCCCTGCTGTCTCGATGGGATGGGAAGTGCGAACAGGCATTCCAGTCACTACGTGAGAAGCTCTGTACGACACCGGTATTGGCATTTGCGGACTTTGCAAAAACCTTCATCCTTGAGGTGGATGCCAGCCACCTGGGACTGGGAGCCGTCTTGTCACAGGAGCATGAGGGTAAGCGCAGACCTGTTGCCTACGCAAGTCGCAGCTTGAAGAGAACGGAACGGAACATGGAAAATTACAGCTCCATGAAATTGGAGTTTTTAGCTCTCAAGTGGGCAGTCTGTGAGAAGTTCAGGGAGTACCTTTTAGGAAATGCTTTTATAGTGTACACAGATAATAATCCCCTCTGTCATTTACAGACTGCTAAGCTGGGAGCGATTGAGCAACGTTGGGCATCAGAGCTGGCTTCCTTCAACTTCACGCTCAAATACCGCCCCGGGCACTCCAACTCCAATGCAGATGCTTTGTCTCGACTACCTCTGGAGGAGGCTTCCCCTGGGATGGCGGTCCCCAGGCAGCTAGTGGCAAGTATTGGTGGACCAAAGGAGTTGGTGAAGGCCACGTGCAGTGAGATGACCACCCTTCCCTGCTGTACCCGACAAGACCTCGCCTCGTTACAGGCCTTAGACCCGGTTGTGGGCCCTGTCCTGAAGCTCTGGCGTAGAGGGCACCCGCCTGATGCAAGGGAGAAGGAGGGGCTAAGCAAAGACAGCAGGGAGCTGATCCGGAAGTGGGATCGGTTGTTGGAGAAGGAGGGATGTCTGTACCGCCTCACCTATTCATCAGATGGGAACAAGGAAGTCCACCAGCTGCTGCTGCCACAGAGTCTGCAGAAAGAGGTTTTCACCAGCCTCCATGATGCCCATGGCCACCAGGGGGTTGACCGTACCACTGACCTGGTGAGGAGTCGCTGTTTCTGGCCAGGTATGCTGAGAGATGTGGACAGATGGTGCAAAGAATGTCAGCGGTGCGTTTTGGCCAAGGCAGTGAGGCCAAAAGTGAAAACCTACATGGGCACGCTCCAAGCCTCCAGCCCTAATGAGATCCTGGCCATCGACTTCACAATGCTGGAGCCCGCAAGCGACGGGAGGGAGAATGTCCTGGTCCTGACTGATGTCTTCACCAAGTACACATTGGCCATCCCGACAAGAGATCAGCGTGCTAGCACTGTGGCTGATGTGCTGGTCCGAAATTGGTTCCATCTGCTGGGGGTGCCGAAACGTCTACATTCGGACCAGGGTAGAAATTTTGAAAGTAACGTCATCCAACAGTTATGTAAGCTCTATGATATCAAGAAAAGTCGCACCACTGCCTATCATCCACAGGGAAATGGCCAATGTGAGCGTTTCAATAGGACATTGCACGATCTGCTGCGCACGCTGCCCCCAGATAAGAAGAAGCGTTGGCCCCAATACCTCTCCCAGTTGACATATGCCTATAACACCACAGTACATCAGTCTACCGGGGTGAGTCCATACTTATTGCTGTTTGGTCGTCAACCACAGTTACCTGTTGATTTCTTGCTTGGCAGCAGTAGTGAAGAATCCAGTGGAGGCTCAGTGGAGGATTGGATCCAAGAGCATCAGCACAGCCTGAAGGAGGCATACGGGCAAGTGAGAGAGCGTCTGCAGGAGCGACTGGAGCGCAGAAACCTCAAACATGATGTAGGCATCCAGGACGTGGGGTTTCAGGAGGGTGAGCTAGTGTACCTAAAAAACCATCAGGTCAGAGGGCGAAATAAAATTCAGGATGCCTGGAACCCGTGTATGTACAGAGTTGTGAGATGTCCAGGGGGCCAGGGGACCGTTTATTCTGTTGTGCCTATTGACCAGAACAGCCCCGTTAAACAGGTACATCGGTCAGAGATGAGGGCTGTTGGTGCAGGAGCATTACCGGAGACCGTGGCCAGGATGTCAGATGCAGAAGAGGAAGACGATTTGTGTGAGTCTGTCAATTCAGAGTCAGAAAATGAATCCCTATGTGTCATGCTGGAAAACTATGATCATGATATCTATGACTCTGATCATGATGAGGACTATGATTATGATAATAATGACTCCCCCGCTTCAAGCTGGCTGCTTTCACCAGGTCTGGAGGAGCCGAGTTTCACCCTAGAGAGGGGCGAGCCTTACTGTAGGCGTACCACCCGTGCGACAGCAGGACAGCACCCAAATCTCCATCATCTTCCCCAGTCCGCATGGCCGGAGCAGGCATCACAGACTGGGTAGAGTAGGGTGGCTGCTACTGTCCCTAGCAATTTGTTTAATCCCTGTCTTGTAGTGAATCGTCGGGGCGACGATTCATTCATGGGGGGGTAGAATGTAGCCCCTAGAGGGTAGCAGTGAGTACAGAGTGACGTCTTGAGTGAGACTCCCATTTAAGAGGATTCTGAACAGGCAGTTAGCAGGTCAGTAAACTGTGGGTCCTCAACACTGCTGGTAGTGTGTTGAGAGGAGGAGGTTTGCATGCTGACCTGCTAACTCGGTAAGCCTGTTTGTTTGTTTGTTTTGTATCCTCGCTTTTATTGTTTTATTTCATGTCTACAATGAAGAAATGTTTTTATGTTGTCAGGTCTGTTCCACTGCACCGGTCCATTTGTTTGGGGTGTGGCTGCTTTTAGAGATATATATACTGTATGGGCATTTAAGAGAAGAAATGTGAGTATATGTATGTGCAAAGGTGAACAAGGATGTATATATGTGGGGTAGTTTGTTTCTATATAACACTGTTTAAACTTTCATGTATGTCATTGCTCAACAGATACAGGTGGAGACGGGGGCTGTTCTGTGTTTGTTGTATAACCTGAGAGGGAGGTTTTTGCCTGTGTGACACCACTCTGAGCTATATGGTAAGGTATTCCGTTTATTGGATTGCCTATGGTAATATACCTATGATATTTTGTGGAGGGCATTAGTGCATTGTAATATATTGTGTTGATGTGTTTTGATATCATGCCATGTGTATTTTGTATACTGACCAATGTGCTTTTTGTCATTATTGTAGATCTGCCTTATGAACAAGCGGCAGTTGTTGGACCGCTGTTCCTTTCCCTTTTGATTTATGTTTTCTTTACTTTAGTTTTGTACCAGTCTTTTCCCAGTATATTTGTTCCAACACCCTTTTTAACCATTTCTATTGATGCAAATAAATTAAAGTACTAATTTGTAACTTTTCTATAATAAAATACTTGCTATTTTTATAACCTACACTTGGTCTGCCTTACATTTATTTAGCGGGGTAACATGAAGGTAAAATAACGCTTTATAATAAATAAAAACACTTTACTAAATGACATAGAGTTGGTAGATCAACCACCAGAGGGCGCTATTATCCACTTTTTAATGCATTTTGCATCACAATGCATCTCAAAGCACAGAGTGTGGAGGTAATGATGAACCACAGGAGGGCGACACTGAGCCGTTGTCCTTTCTGAGTGAAGAAGAAGAGAAACCAGGAAGTGGGCTTCTGACGAAGACGGTAGCAGATCTATAAGCCCACAATGAGTGACCTCCGCTCCGCCTTGTGGGCTTGTAGATCTGCTATTTATGGAGCACGACACCGTCATACGACGGTTCATAAATGTACCGTGGAAAGTTACTTTAAATGAATGGATGTGAATCAAACTAGACTATCTAGACCGTTGGTTCTCAAAGTGGGGTCCGGGGACCCCCAGGGGTACTTGAGGGGGTTCCAGGGGGTCCCCAGCTAAATGATGGATAGGAACCAAATGGACTCTATGGGTCTTTAACTCTGAGAGTGTACAAATGCAACCAAATGGACCCGTTAGGGTCCATTTGGTTCCTGGGTCCATTTGGTTCCATTTGTACACGCTCAGAGTTAAATTAACATTGATTATACAATATGAATTGGGGTCCCAGAGGTATAAATGCCATTAAATGGGGGTCCGTAGCCTAATGCATGTTAAACTGGGGGTCCTTGAAATTAAAACGGTTGAGAATCACTGCTAGAGAGCCGTAAAAACCTTCTCTTATTGGGGTCCCTGGCATATCTTTTTAAATGGGGGTCCGTGGGGTAATAAGCGTCTATTCGGGGGTCCTTGACATGAAAAAGTTTGAGCACCACTGGCCTAATAAAAAAACAAAACCACAATACTATGATAGGACTCGTGGCGTGCCTCACGAGGTGATAGGCTGCCGACCTTCAGGCTCGAGTTCGATTCCCGCCGGAGTCACGTTTTTTCCAACAACTACAGACAACTTCTTTTTGGCTAATAAAGTATAGTTTTGGACCGGACCGTGACGGAGGGGCGCAGTCTCAAGCGAACTTGATATACTTTAGTACCCGGACCCGTTGTGAGCTTGTAGATCTGCTATTTTCTAATGATTTGTATACATTTTACGCATTTGAAAACTTAAAATGTGACATTCTGCCTAATTACTACTTTTACTTCTGGTACTTTAAGTATATTTTGATGCCGATACTTTTGTACTTTTACTCAAGTACATTTTCATTACCAGACTTGTACTTGTAACAGAGTGTTTCTACAATTGCAGTATTGATATAATTGATTCATTGATATTCATTGTTAAATAAATATTACAATGTATGTCTATTATTATTATTATTATTGCTGTTATATATTTCGCTAACTTCTTCTCTTTAACTTTTAAATTAGTGAAATGACGTTTGCATTGAAAACAAATGTATCTATTTTTGGTTCGTGCGCATGTGCGTGCTTGTAATAGTGTGTGTGTGTGTGTGTGTGTGTGTGTGTGTGTGTGTGTGTGTGTGTGTGTGTGTGTGTGTGTGTGTGGGCGGGGGGGGGGGGGGGGGGGGGGGGGGGGGGGGGCTGTGCTTGCGTACACGCGAGAGGGCATTCCCGGGGATGCCCTCTTGCATGTACGCATGTCTGCTTGTCAGACCAATCACAGCCCTTGTTGTTTTGTCCCGCCCTTTAAATCCACCGTTCTTGCAGAGTTCGGCTCATTTGTCAAGGTTTACAGCGGATGCTAGGTCGCTCGATACTAGGTCTCTCCGGTCGATGATAGATTACTATGGAAACTGTTCTACTTGATTTCGGTTCATATATCACTGATCTACTTTCATTTCGTTGTCTTTTGTCTGAGGTGAGTAATATTACTTGATATATACTTTTTTCCCGCCTTTATTACTTTATTTTATTTTTTCCCCGCCTTTTTTGGACTACATGAACGTTCAGATTAAAAACACAGTTTTTACCCCATGGCCACGGATGTTATAATTATGTACGGGCCCTCAGAAGTAGCTGTATCTTCCGTATTGTTCAATAAAAACGCATCTTAATCCGATCGGTGGCCATTTGCTCATAGCTGGCACACTCTATCAGAGTGCAGTACACCTACCAACCGATGGGTAATGCAGTTGAAAGCATGGCGGACATGCTGAGAAAATGGCCACCGATCGGATTAAAATGCTTTTTATTGAACAATACTGAAGATACGGTTAATTCTGAGGGCTCGAACAGAATTGTCACATCCGTGGCCGTGAGGTAAGAACTTTATATTTGAAATGTGAACGTTTATGTACATGTACGGGCCTTAAATGAATTAAGAGCAAACGCCAGGCTACGTTTGTTTCAGGCCCCAGGACTCTGTTGGTTTGTTTTCATAAACAGCCTCTGAAAACTGGGTTAAAAACAACCTAGGCTAACCAGTGCTAACGGCTATAAACGTATGCCTACAACTTCCGCATGGCAGTGACGTTTTAAATGATTACATTATCAACAGTATTGCTATCATGTTTATGTATTTACCAGGGTCACAGTGCACATTAATCAACATGTTGGTTTTCACATCCGTGTAATGAACCAGAGTTAGCCAGAAGCTAGCTTTCATCTGTAGTCCCTGAGCAGGCTGTTAAAAGTGGTGATATAACTCATTGGTTCTCAAAGTGGGGTCCGGGGACCCCCAGGGGTACTTGAGGGGGTTCCAGGGGGTCCCCAGCTAAATGATGGATAGGAACCAAATGGACCCTTATGGGTCTGTAACTCTGAGTGTCCAAATGGAACCAAATGGACCCGTTAGGGTCCATTTGGTTCCATTTGGACACTCTCAGAGTTAAATTAACATTGATTTTACAATATAAATTGGGGTCCCAGAGATATAAATGCCATTACATGGCGGTCAATAGCCTAATGGATGTCAAACTGGGGGTCCTTTGAAGTTAAAATGGTTGAGAATCATTGCTAGAGAGCCGTAAAAACCTTCTCTTATTGGGGTCCCTGGCTTATCTTTTCAAATGGGGGTCCGTGGGGTAATAAGCGTCTATTTGGGGGTCCTTGACATGAAAAAGTTTGAGAACCACTGGTATAGAGTAACACGAGTTTAACTCTAGAAGGAGATGCTGTTGTAATGTGACTGTTTTACTAGCAGTAAATAGACATTCATTTGACGCACTGTTTGGTTCAACAAGTGTTTATCTGCACCGAGCATTGTACTGGGTTGACTAATGTTAGAGGACGCCGTGGCTTTGCGGTTGTTTTCATTAACCTGGTTGCTTGTTTCTCTGAACCTGGCAACTGCCATGTCCGCTTATTGTAAGCGGATGGTCGCGCTTCTTTTGGGGCTTGTTTTGGGGTTGAAAAGGACCGTAATGAGAGTAGACGGTACACGGTCGGTCGTACCGTGTCGGTCGCGCATGCGCGCCACTCTCAATTGTATATTAGGATCATCATATTTATGATTATGTCCACATTTGTCTCTAAATTGTGGAGAAACTGTCGATGCGGAACCAAACTGTCAAGCAATTGTTTCCGCTCAGACACGTTTCACTGTCGCACATGTAGAAAATAGCAGATCTACAAGCTCACAACGCGTCGCGAGCTTGTAGATCGGCTATTTTCAAATAGACTATGTATAAAATAAGGCTAAAGTGGTTAAGGTATGTTTTATAATGTAATACTTTATATCTTAAAAGTAACTAGTAACTAAAGTTTTCAAATAATTGTAGTGGAGTAAAAGTAAAAGTATTGGAAATTGGAAATACTCAAGTAAAGTAGAAATACCTCAAAATTGTTGGCAAATAGGTTTTATAAAATGTTCATGAGTAGGAATTAATATTCACATTTATATCCATGAATAACTTTGGTTAACTAGAACACTGACCTGACTTGTGTTTGTCCCTTCCTGCTCCAAATTAGAAGGACAGAATTGTGTAAAGTGGGCAGGGATCACGATGTAATCTATTGGTTGCTTCATGCCAGTGTTAGACTTGATTTAAGAAGTAGTGCTTTTCCAGTCAGAAGACAGATTGAAAGAAGCTGTCTGATTCAGTACACACTGTGCTTTTTATATCTGGTGTCCAGATGCTTCAGTTATCACAAAGCAGCTGAATGCCGTAAATAAATCCCCTCTTCTTTATTCTTTGCTTTTTCATTTAGCAAGGATTTTAAGGATGCACGATTTTGGCCGATATCCAATTATATGGAGTTACATTTGTGTCTTTATTAACCAAACAAAAGAAAAACATCTGAGAGAAAAAATATAAACAGAGCAAAGAATAGTTTTGAATGAAAACAAATTAAAACAGCAAACAAAAAATAATAATCTGTAAACAAAGGAAATTATATAAACAGAACAAAAAAATATTTGTAATTAAAACAAATTAAAAACGCAATCAAAAAATATATTTGCAAGCAAAAAAATATAAAATTTAAAAGAAAAGATAAAATAATTGAGAACAAAACTTCTAAAATTCAAGAGTAAAAAAATAAGGAAAAAATGTTTAAACTACATAAACAAAATACTTAGTAAAATGTTTGGGTAATAAAATGTATTGTGCTAAATAAAATGTTTTAAATGTTTTTTTTCCTCATTTGCGAATGACATTGTTTTTTTCCGATTGCAAAATGCCTTCTCTCTCAAAACCTATGTCTTTTTTTTCTCTGTTGATTTTTTTTGTGTGAGGGGTTAAAGTTCAGAAGGCGGGTCATAGATGTAAGACAGCTCTCCATTGGTCACTTGGAGTCTGAGTGACAGCTCCCCCTTCCTTATGTAGTTTGTTGAATACAGGGATGGATGTGTGTTACGGCCAGCATGGTTTTTTGATTGATCGAATTATTAGCATTTTGCAAAAAAAAAAAAAAGATGAAAGTATACTATAAGATAAAAACTATAAGAGATAGTATAGTATTTAAAACCCAAGAAAGATGACTTGTTTCCATTGGGTCCTTTGTACTCAATTGATAGAGACATTTAATGACAGACAGATACACTACTATGCAAAACATCATAAAAACAAAAACAAAAAAAATATGTACAGTAAACAGTTTGAGTAAACAGATTAATGGAATACTTTATTAACAGTAGGATACAGAGGTACAATTGTACAATGATTGTTATAAGGATAACACAAAAAGGCTTGTTTCCATTGTGGTCCTCTGGGACTGAGGTCAGAATTCCATCCCAGCTCTGGGTGCTACACTATTCGTTACATATTGAGCATTTTAGGCTATTAGCAATTCAGATGATTCCCTAATGTGAGGTTTCTGTTCTACTTACAGTTTGTGATCTGTATTCAAAATTGTTGTATTGTTATTGTTACTGTTATAGTAGGCCAGTGGTTCCCAAACTTGGGATCGGGACCCTCAAGAGGGGGTCCCCAGATTAGCTTAATGGGCAACATTGTTTTCTCTCTCAACAGTAAACAAACCAACCTATACAGTATAACTGTATACAGGGTAACATATTTCTAAAGTGACAATTTAATGACTTTTAAGACATTGTGCGCTTGTAGTTCGGCTATTTTCACAATATCTATCTGTGGAACCGAGTCAAACTAAATCTAATGCCTACAATTTCAAGTGCTTGTCAGGGACCAGGGTGGGTGGTCCCCAGTTCAAGTATGATTATTTTGGGGGGTCCCCAGTTCAAATATGATTATTTTAGGGATTCACAGCCTGAAACATTTGGGAACCCTTGAAGTTATAAAATAAAGCTACATTATTTGATGTTATATTTGTTATTCTAATTAAGGCAAGGCTGAAGTGACTGGCCTACTGGCCAGGCCCATTCCAGATAGACTGCTTTGGAAACGTTTAGTCTGATTGTGCGCTTACTTTATGATCCATCATCCAAGGCTTGAGGGTTCGAATCCACTGCGGGTCACTTCTTTATGATAGGTTAGTTAGTGTCAGGTTAAGGTAAGGTATAGTTTTCTGTGAGGCTATGGAATTACACTGGCAGCATCACAAGAGCAAAGGTGAGGGACCCACATACCCATCAAGAGACTACTGACTTATTCACTGAAACTCATACGTCATACCCTAGCCTAGAAAACCTGGTGGTAGACTTGGGTTGGATTTAATTTGCCCCATTGAATTAAAAAGGTAATAGTACAGATTATTTAGGACTGTAGCTTGAAATGCCACATGCATATTTTCAACCTGCCAACCTTAAATCCTAACAAATGCACTTCTAACTTAGTATGCAGAAGCACTTTTTGTTTTTGCATTCTGTTCCAGCATTTCAGTATACACAGACAAGGCCTAAGTTGAGCAGAAATCTATTTATCCAACATTGACTTTCCTATAATTAGCAGAAACTGCATTCGAAGGTCAAATTAACAGATATAGCAATTCACAATGTATACTACATTTTCAGTGAATTGTTTATTAAAAGACATTTAACCAAAATATGGGCTATATCGTATGCCATCGTACGCTAACCCTAACATCGACAATTAACACCGATTTACAAATGGTCTGAGTTTATATTATATTTCCCCAAATCCATCTGTGTGAATGTGGTAGAAGCTGTTGTAGAACTTGATACTTGGGTTCACATACACTTTAAACACTGTGACACACTTGCCATTTGTAGAGCAGTTGTAGAGCAGATTTGAAAGAAGAAAAACATTTTAAACAGTTAAACTGGCAGTGCCCTTAAAAGGTGCAATCATTTCAAACGTTAGGGAGGGTAAGTGATTTTCTTTTGTTAAAATACGTGTTAAATAGCTCTAAATTCTGATAGTACTCATTGCTATAGAGTGTTCAGTAACATCTCTCCGGCTCTCTAACAGAAAATGCATGCTCAGGTCGGGATGCCAATTGTATCCAATCAGGATAGAGACCTCAGTCAAGATACAGAAGTGAAATTGGAAGTGATGACACAAATAAATGAGCAGACATAATTGGACCTGAAACACTTTTAAAATGGGTTAGGGTAAGAGGTTCATAATCTGCCAAGTTTTCATTTAAGTTTGTATCCTTAACACAAGTAAAAATTGACAATGGACTGGAGTAAGAAAGTGACAATGTACAGTTATTTACAAGTTACACTCTGTCAAAGCTTGCACCGTTAATGTCCGAAAGCAAGTTGGTCTTAAAAGACTCGTAATCTTCAAGGTGGGCTGTTGGAAGTGTTACAAGCACTAACAATGGGATAACAAACAGTGTGGCCTGGCCTGTGGACTAGACAGTTGTGGTCAACTATTTTGAATTTCTTTCTCTCCGACACCAGCAAATGCCTGTGTCCCTGCCCAGTCAGCCACTGCATCACCATGAGCACAGAGGGTCTCTCTCCCTCAGCCGCATCTTCTGGTGGTAGCCTACATCTTAGAAAGGACAACCCAGTGAACATTTGGACGTGGATATTACGTTAAAATGACGTCATTCCTCGACGTCAAAAAACGGTCCATGGACGGTGCAAAATGTAAGGTAAAAATGACGTCTTTTCCGGACGTTATCCTGACGTCAGGGTACGACGTCCACGGGACCTCCATATGTGGTCGTTTCTACGTTAATTCTACCTTCAAGTGACGTCAACATCTAGTCACTTTGACGTCTTTTCTACCTCACTGTAGCTACATACACAGTAATGCGTTTTAAAACTGGGAATATACAATTATGCACATTAATAAAATCACACCCACCTATTTAAGCAGTAAACAAATAACATTTTCCATAGCCAGGCAGTCATGCAACAAATAGTCACAAATCAATCCACATTTCTTTATTTTACTTTTGCAGAATACCTTGTTTGAAACGTCATCCTTGAGCTTTTGAAAAACAGCACCAAGTGGCGTGCTTTGAGCTTGTGGGTCTGCGATGTTTGAAATACTCAAATCTTTTCACATGCATTCTTTTAGAGCAAACGTTTTTAACTCAAATCCTTTTATATTCTAAGAATGGTGCATTTTAACTCAACAGAACATTTTAACTCAACAGAACATAAGTTTTCAGAAAATTGTCAGGATTTAGAAGACTTTAAATTGTGATGGCAGGTCAAGATGGGTTAACTCACATCAAATGAACCTTACAGGATGGTAACTCTGATAGTGTAACACATGGAATGAAATGGACCTTACAGGATGGTAACTAATAGTGTCAACACAAGGAACCAAAATAACCCTTACAGATCTATAACTGTATAACCTTGTGAAACAGACAAGCAAGCACTACCCTGGATAACAATATCCAGGCTGCCGGGTAGCTGCCACTATGGTAGATACTGTAGTTGCACAATGCTATATTGTTCCCTTGAGCTCTGCTTAGCTAAATAACCACAGCAGCTGCAGCCTACTGTCTTCACTGAATGTCCAAATCTATGTAGCAACAATTCTAACACCACAGTATGTGAGTTGAACACAGCAGTATTAATACATATTCATTTAGTAAGAAAGAATAGCATTATTGAACGAATAGAAAAAAATAAATAACAGAAAAAGTGCTCTTCAGGGCACAGTTCTCAGGTGTATAAAGTGTTATAAGTGCGAGTTACTCAACAACAAAACAAGGGATTTCAGAAAATTGTCGGATTTAGAAGATTTTAAATTTTGAAGGCAGATCAAGATGGGGTAACTCTGATAGTGTAACACATGGAACCAAAATAACCCTTACAAATCTATAACTGTATAACATATAACGTTGGCAATCAGCACAAAAAAACAAAAAACTGCCAGACTGAGAGGAAAAGAGAGCGGGGGACAGAGAGCATATGAGAGCACTTATGGAATAGAGAGCATGTGTGAGGCGAACAGTTTGGATTTGGTCACCCTACCGCAGTAGGGAGACCAGATCCAAACTGTTTGAGGGACAGAAGTATTGCATGTGTGGGACAAGTGTGGAAATTCAAATATAGCAAAAAGTTGCCCACCACTGCTTTAGCCTATAGAGGAATATTTATCATTTTCTTTTAAAAGAGACAATGAAAGAGCTTTACAACAGATAGCCAATTATTATGGAACTATAAGGGCATTTTGAACACTGATGCATGCCAGCCAATTCTTATGGAATTATAAGGGCATTTTGAACACTGATGCATGCCAGTCGCAATGTGGGACAGGGTGTCAATATGTGGGACGCTTGGAAAGTCTTGGATATAAGGGAAAGATGATCAAGACAGCTAGGGATCTTGACAGAAAATAAAAAAGGACAGAGGCAGTGCGAACAGTGGGTGTTATGGGTTCAGTCTTCTGTGGTTGGTCCTTTGCCCCCCTTCCTCTGTGGAGCGTGCTTCAGGTGTTCTGCAACATGCTCAGGGGTGCACATAACTGGTGCGCAGGTGCGCATGCGCACCCAAAATAAAAAATGCGCACCACATCAGGCAACGCGAGGCGCTTTTGCGCACCAACAGCTGGGACAGGAATTTACAAGCTTTTATTTTTTAGCAAAACTAAAAAATAAAAGCCTGGAGATCGAGGCTATGAATTTACTTCCTGAAGCCACACTCACACAATCACTCTAAAGCACCCGTCGGCCCCATGTACAGCCATTAGGCGGAGGGGTAGAGATATGACTCGCGTCGCCTCGCATCGCCTCGCATTGCCTGGCTCGCTGCGTGCACGCAGCCAGCAGCGGCTGTTAGAGGCACTCGTCACCGATGATGAACGCACCGTAATGGTGCAAAATATGCCGTGAACGTCCCAATCTGGCGGATAAAATCAGCGCAGCAGCACAGGGCACCAACCTTGTGGGCTTTATCTAACAGCGTGAGAAAAAAAA
This sequence comes from Gymnoscopelus microlampas, assembly GCF_963454915.1. Taxonomy (NCBI): domain Eukaryota; kingdom Metazoa; phylum Chordata; class Actinopteri; order Myctophiformes; family Myctophidae; genus Gymnoscopelus; species Gymnoscopelus microlampas. The sequence continues at coordinate 59,430,154 of NC_139941.1, forward strand.
CGCCGAAAATCGGCGGAGTTTAGAAGCAGATCGTCCTTTTTTTCTCCCCCCCCCCCCCCCCCCCCCCCTTGACAAAACTGTCCGGTGGGCACCGTGCTGAACGCCTCCCCCCCCCCCCCCCCCCGTTGACAAAACTGTCCGGGCTGAACCCCCCCCCCCCCCCCCCCCCCCCGTTGACAAAACGGGACGGGCTGACCCCCCCCCCCGTTGACAAAACGGGACGGGCGCCATGCGCACCACGTCACATGTCCAGGTGCTCTTCTGCGTACCAGACCTAAAAAGTTATGTGCACCCCTGAACATGCTGCTTAATTTCTTCTTCTTTTGCTGTTGGCTGCGACTGCATGACTGCGTCTACAGAATAAGAAATCACATGTGAAAAGTCACGATGACATTACCACTGCCAGTGGTAATGTCATTTCTACACCTAACCAGCACAATATATAAAATGTTATCTCCAACTACAGGTTGACAGTTGGCATTAATTTTTGGCAATGGAGTAAATGTTTTGCCAATGAAACAGGTTAAGGGTGCCAAGTGAATGAACTTCAACGGTAGTAGCCTAGGAAAACAAGCCCTTTATCAAGCGAAACAATCAGGGAGAACTACCGACTGAGCCGTTGGGTCATACTAAGTCCAAACAATTGGACCTAGTAACTGCGGTCTTGTCAAGTGATAATACTGAAATTGGCTGAAATATTGGCCCGCTTACCTTTTGTTGCTCGAAACAATACAGTCTCTGCAAAGGGCCGCTTTGTCCCCCCTGTCCCTCTCAAGCTGAACTTGGTCATTAACCAATTACTCATGAGCCTGAAGAAAAACACATCCACTAAGGATTAGGATTTTTTTGGGGTAAACATGACATAAAACCTTAACTTTTATACAGGTACTCCAGGCTGGTGCCACTTTAGCTTAAACACATAAATCACACAAAGGCTACTGTATATCAAATGCTCAAACACTACCTGCTCAGAATTTTTTGGACGCACTCCTTCGTGGTTTTCCCCCCAATTCGAGTGAGTCGCAGCACCTGATGGAATAATTTAGTTCATGTAAACTTCAACATACCGAACAAGACCATATAAAACAGTGTGCAGGTGCATATATTATACTAATTCATATGCTGTCATTACGTGAAGGCTATACCTACCAGGGTTTTGAAGACAGCTTCATCACGAAGTTGTAGTTCCTCCCTGTCAAACTCCTCCAGGCTGTTCATGGCTTCAACAGGATGGGAGTATGTGGTGGACGTCTCAGGTTGTACTCTGGGAATTGCCCGCACGTCCTGCCGGATTTCTGCCCATATGGCGAATGCCTTCTTTTGGAATACTAAAAAAAAGGCAATATACACAAATAAATATTCTTCAACATTAATAGATAGTGAAAATAAAGAGAAAGGGCAGACAAGGTTTCCAAATTATACAGGTAAATGTCACCCAGTAGTTCTTGATCAGTGACCCGTCCCCTTTGAAATAGCTCAGAACTTACCTGCGGTTGGCATGGGGAACTGGCCTCTCGGTGGCTCCACTGCTGTTAAGAAAGGAATGTTGTGTTAAAACTTCCCAAGACACAGATGACCATGCATTAGCTGAGAAATACAAAGTCTGGCATACAGTAACCAATACTACTTGTCTTATGAAGGCATTGTTGACTTGAACTCACCCTGCCTGCTGGGTGAGTTGGCTGCCTCACGTCTGGACCTCTGAGTGTGGGACGTTCTGTAAGTACTAGAGTGTGTTGACTGGACACTAGAGTATGTGGAATGCACAGAGCTAGGACTGTGCCCGACGTCACGGTCTCTGCGCCAGTTGCTGGATCTAGACCTGGATCTAGACCTATAAGATTAGGTTTAAATTATTGGACGGAACATAAAACACCACAGATATTGACAATCAATATAGTTCTATGCCCCAGCTGACTTGGCTTAGGCCAAGCTCTAAACTGTGGGAAATCACTAGGCCAATGATAGAACTAGAAGTCTGATACTGTGCCCTTCACTGTACCTGAAGCGATGGGAGTTTGGCCTGGGTGAGTTGGAAGGCTCTCGACTGCGGCGTGATCGTCGTGAGACTGAAAAAAATTTAAATAATGACCCTTCTGCATCTGTGATGCTAAATATTTCATGTCAAGGATTCCAAAAAGTAAGTATTTGGCCACTGTCCTCCATCTGACAGTAGTGAGGTTAAGCAGACGGCAACATAGTGACGGAGACAGAGGCTTGGGTCGGGCCAATGCAAATTAACTATGCGGTTTCCAGGTGGTGATTAGTCATTTCTCGACTGTTTCGGATGTGGGCCGGCTTGCCGGAATCGGGCCGTGCCCCTACACGTGTTTCTGGGGGTCTGGGTGTTCCAGCACCCCCCTGCACCGATTACTTCACACAGGAGTGATTTTTAACTTAAATCTTTGCTTCTGGGTAGGGGAGGTCCCTGCAACAACATATTGCCAGATTGACAGTGGCTAAATACACACTTTTTGGGATCCTTGACATGAAATATTGAGCACCACTGATGCAGAAACATGAAGTTTTTCAAAAACAATGTCAGGATTTAGAAGATTTTTTTTTAAATTTGAAGGCAGGTCACAATGGGTTAAGAGAGTCCGCTAAATTGTAAATTGTGTGCACTCACCAGGCGTGGACCTGTGCTGCGGTTCCATGCGGTGTGATCCTTCGCTCCTCTGTGATCTAATGCTGCCCGTGCGGTTTGATGACCCTGAACCAGTCCCTTTGTGGACCCTTCGGTGGTCTGAGCCTGAGAAATAAAACAATCTTAATCTTTTTTTTTTACCATGGTGTGTGTGTGTGTGTGTGTGTGTGTGTGTGTGTGTGTGTGTGTGTGTGTGTGTGTGTGTGTGTGTGTGTGTGTGTGTGTGTGTGTGTGTGTGTGCGCGCGAATATAACATAAAAAAATACATGTACTCACTAGATGTTGATGATCTCCTGTGCTTCCCGGGTGTTGATTGGACTGACTTCCTTGAGCCTGAGAAAAAACAAAACAAATGTCAGATTCAAAATATGCGGACTATGGACTATGCGGATAACATCTGAGGCTCATCTGAGGACGACCGAGGGAGACAGAGGGCCTCATTTACGTACGCGGTGCAGACGATTTTTTTGGTCCTACACCAAAATCTAGGGACGTCTTGGGATTTACCATCATGACCGTGTATATGAACTTGAACTCTGTACACCCGAAAGCCACGGCATATCTGAACCTGGTGTACACTCATTTGCTCCACTCTAACATGTGAAGCAGCAGTGTTTGAGCACCTGTCAGTCATATAAACATATGTATTCACTTCAAAGACAATTTGCTGTAGAACATAGCCTAACCAATATGAAAAAAAAAAAAAAAAAAGTTTTGTAAAGGCAGATCGACAATGTCATGAAATTGTTATGATATGTATTCTCAAGAGTAAATCAATTTAATCATGTAGGCTAATCAAAAACAACATGCATCTTTCCAATTGTATAATTTAGAGCCGACAGGCGTGTCACATGCGATTGGAGTTTCTTATCCCAGCTGCGCTCAGCTCGACAGTCCAAATGAAATGAAATCCCAACCATATTCCAATCATCATGATCATGATGTAACCTGGTGTCATTTAACAATGTAAGCTTACAGTAAACAAGCAACGCATAGGCTGTGTGTTATTTAATCTATGGGCTTCCGTTTGGCAATTAACTTTATTTATAGAATAGAGCCATTTTTTTACCTTATTTTTCTTCCCCAGACTGCAGTCACATGACTGACATATCGTGACATGCACCGCTATTCTATTTCCAGTTGACACTAACAATATTAAATTATGGGAACAATATAGTATTGCAATGTAACAAATCACTGCAGGGGAAACACCTTTTAACATTGCATAGCAACAGGTCGTTGCTATGCCGTATTCTGCTTCTATGGGGCCGTTTTTGAACATTCAAGGGTGTGTCAGCATTACTTTCAGCTGTGACAATCACCTAAGCCCCAACCTGGTCTACACCTTTAGCTGGTGTAGGATCACTTGGTCAGGAGTTGACTTTGGTGTATATTCAAATCTGGGTGGAAAGCAGGGAAATATATACACTTACATAGTAAATGAGGCCCAGAGAGCCAGAGATACAGAAAGAGAGAGAGAGATGCATAAATACTGACTTGAAGCTTCATTGCGGTGCGGTCCCCGGTCTGAACGGGCAGTCCTTCCATCTGGATCAGAGCCCCGGTTATTCAGCAGGGATTGGGAGTCTAAAAGGGACATAAACAGGCTGATTAAGATGTTTAATGTGTATAAATCTGTTGTATGGAGAACCAGGATGACTGGAACCGATGATGGAAGGCTGATCGGTGGACGAGAGAGACAGAGAGAGAGAGATGCATATATACTGACTTGAAGGTTCATTGCGGTGCGGTCCCCGGTCTGAACGGGCAGTCCTTCCATCTGGATCAGAGCCCTGGTTATTCAGCAGGGATTGGGAGTCTAAAAGGGACACAAACAGGCTGATTAAGATGTTTAATGTGTATAAATCTGTATGGAGAACCAGGATGACTGGAACCGATGATGGAAGGCTGATCTGTGGACGACCGAGAGAGACAGAGATGCATATATACTTACTTGAATCTTCACTGTGGTGCGATTCCCGGTCTGAGCGGGCAGACCTTGCAGCTCGTTCTGAGTCCAGTTCCTGGTCATTCAGCTGGGATTGTAAGTCTAAAAGGGACAAGAACAGGTTGATTAACACTCCAAAGTGTATAAATCTGTCCTATGGTCCTGTATGGACTTCAACCAGGTGCAACAGGAGATACACTGGGTAGACATGACTAGCTTTTGTATGCCAACCATGAAACATAGTATGAAAGTATGAAACATAAAAATCAGCTTGTAAATGCTTTCACGTTGTGTACCAAATACACCAATATACTTTTTGACCAGTGCCAACTGGTCCTATATTTGACGGTGTGTGTGCCAGCTGCTTGGGTCTGGGTGTGTGTCTGACACACCCAGTTTCAGACCATGGGAGGCGCTGCGGCACTGGTCAGTGCAAACAAGTTTGCCATTTTTTATAATAGCAATACTCACTAGCAGTATGTTGTTGAACCTTCGGTGGTGGTGGAGGAAACAAGGGCAGCTTAACTATACAGATGCAACACAAAGAAAAACAAATAAATAAAATACTTTATTTCTTACTCCATAGCACTTTAAATTGGATATAGAAAGTTACCTGGATTCCTCATGGTGTCCTCCTCATCAGATTCTGTTACAAAACATGAATGATCTACATGTGAGGCCCATGTGTTAACACATTTCATCTTACCATAAATGCACGTTCCCAACACATGTGAAACAAATGAGAAACATACCAAACGTTGATACAAAATCTTCGTTTCTTCTCCTAGTAGTTTTCCTCCTCCTTCCTGAAACGTCCTCTTCCTCATCCTCCTCATCCGGTTCTGCGTTGGTGGTGTAGTTGTACTCTTTACACTCACGTATGTTATCTAAAAGTTAGACAATTCAACTGAGAACATTGATTCTAACATTTTGACTTGATTCTTGACACACACAAAACAAACAAAACAAAACAAAAAACACTTGCCTGACGTTTTCTTTATTTTTTGCAACTTGAACTTCAGCCAGCCCTCCTCTGGTGTCATTTTTGCCTTGATGGCCTTATCAAGCTGGCCCTTTCCCATCTTCTTTGGCCATCTAACGAGGTTGTTTTCTTCGTCGATCCAACAATGAGGAATTGTGTCCTCATACACCTCTCCATTCTCCTCCACCCACACAACCCTGCTATACATGACCTGAAAAGGATGGCACACAAAGCAAGTTTGTGTTAGACATACACACACACACATACACACACACGTCCTGTTAGAACGGGCTAGAACTGCAGATCTGGTTAATGGTTATAAGTGACGATCAAGAAATATGCTAATATCCAAATATGCCATATGTGCAGCTTTTGCCTATACTTGCCATACAAGGCCTTATATGTTCATGTATTTAAAATAACATCATAGCACCACCATTGGTATTTACATGTTGTGCACCCCCTGGTGCACGCACCACAGTTTGGGAACCTCTGCATTAGTGTAACCTAACTAGGAAAGAAGGTGCAACGACAGATAAAGCAGGCGGTGAGGCAGCGGTGGAGGGAGATGGAGCACATTGGGAGACCTACAACAACAGATAAAGCAGGCGTGAGTGAAACAACGGATAAAGCAGGCGTGAGGGAGCGGTGGAGGGACATGGAGCACATTGGGAGACATGCAGGTGATCAATGCTCTAGGAAGGAGAAAATTTTAACCTTTAATATTCCAAACCATGGCGAAGTGGTAGGAGGACATAGCCAGTTTCCCGCGGGAGACAAGCCACCTTGCGGCAGAGATCCGTTTCACGCAGCAGGCGATGTTCCCTCCTGCCTCCCCCATCTCTAGTGCACACTATATTTAGGTACTGTTTGGAGCAACATGGTTGCTGAAACAATGGTGTTGTGTCACGCTGGTCCAAAATCTCACAGTTCAAAGTCCCATCTGCATTCTTTTGTCTTACAAAAGCGAATCTCTCGTCTTTCAAAAGAAAACAACAGTCCTTTTCCTTAACAGAAATTATTGCTTTACGATGCAGTTTGGCAGTGTTCAGTTGTGAATGTTCAATTTCTGCCAAACGCCTAGTGACCTGCTCCAAAGGGCTCCTTCCATTCCTAACGTGTTTCTTGATTTTTTGTAGGTAGTTCTCAAAAGGAAAACAGGAAACGTCATTCAATGAGCACTTGAAGTGGCTGACATCTTCATGCAGATGAATTAGTCCATGTACATTATATACAGAAAAGGTGTTGCCATAAAGCTGAGGACAGCACTGGACAAAGTGTTTGATTAGATCTTGAGCATATGGTAGGTACGCATTCCTAGTCCCGTCATCTGCCTCGAGCATTATGGACATGGCTACTGTTAAACACAGAAAGTGTTTGTATCTTTCAGAGAACAGCACATTTTGTAGTACTACAGGTCCTGTGTACAGCAAAAATTGACGTAGCTCAGTGGCCTTCCACCTATCTAGCTCATGTATACTCCGAGGTTGACGTGCAAACTCACTAGGCAACGTGCCTCTCAGTGCAACTAGTTGTTGGGATATTTGTTCTTTTTGCCTTGCAGATAGACGGTAAATACGTGGACCCTTGGTGCCCACCAAGTAAATCAACAAACGTTTAACCACGCCCAAACAGACCAGGTGCATGTAATCTAAAACAAACGATGTAACACAAGGAAGTCCTGCATCAATTAGGGGGCTAGCAGTAGTTTGATGGTTTATGTACTCCACCCTAGAAAAGGCTTCGTCTGTTCGAGAAGCGCAGTCATCCTGTGTGAAAACCATTCTGTTATCAGAATGAACACCTTTGATGACACATCTTTCACAAGCTTCATAGGAATTGTGACCCTTGATACGTTTTAGAAATGCTCTTGCTGGCGCATCACAGACCAGAGCTTCAAGGTTGACATTATACGTTCGGCCTTCGAACACTATACCATTTTCTTTGAGCTGTTTGTATTCAGTCAAGAAGTCTTTAAGATACTCGTTAAGATCAGTAGGCTTAGTTTTTCCACTATACATAGCGACAATAAACGGGTCGAAGTGGCCAAACTTTGCCAGAATTGGCCAGAACTGCATACCGTTACTTTTAAAAAGAGGGATGCCATCAATGTTAACAGTTAAATTTACACAATTACTCTCTGTCTGGTTTAGGAAACGGCAGATCCCCATCTCCAACCCGTAGTATTTGTACTGCCCCCCACATTTTTCTTCAGAGGAATTACGGTGTGGCGTTGCTAAAAGTGTCCTTGCATCTGCAGGCAATAGGTGACCTTGCTTTCTCAATACAGACAACAGCGCAGTCAGTGCTCTGTGTGTCACTTTGTGATCTATGGCCCACTTTCTCAACTCATCATCAAAGGTGACAGCCACTTCAACATCATCATGTGTTTGTTCGTTTTCTGAGTCAGTAAACCAATACTCTGTGTCCGTGTCTAGCAAGTCAAAACTATCCAAGATCCCAGGATTACTGTCACTGTTAGAACTGTTTGGTGTCCCAGGCATATCTTCATTATCAGGAGGATTTTCAAGCCCTGGAAGGACGTCACTCTCTGATTCACGGAGATACTCCTCCAAAGCTCGCTGGCGTTTTCGCCATTGTCTCACATAAGCAGCCATCTGAAAACACAGATGGGAGTCTACATATAAGTTTAGTTTAACAGTATATTTGAAGGGGCAGGACAATCTGGTGTGCTACGTCTTGTACCTTGTTTGGTGGCCTTGACAGTCTTGGACAGGGCAGCGTACAGGAAAGGACAGGAAAGAAACCACAAGAGAGGCCTAGACAGGAAACCAGCAAATGCCTATTTGAGAGAGAAATTAACTTGATTAGACACACAATCAAGGTGTTACTCCCATTGAACAGTGTTTCCCATGTCTAGGACCGACATAAGAGAACATTTTTTACGACTCTTAACGACTCTAGCAGTTACAAACTGGGGTTAAGGACCCCCAGTTTGTATATATAGACCCTCATTTAAAGATATACCTGTACAATCAATTTAAATTTAACTCTGAATGTGTACTCTGGGTTACAGATAAGGGTCCATTTGGTACAAACTATCATTTAGCTGGAGACCCTGTGGAACTTACACTCAATGACCCCTGGGTCCCCGGAACTCATTTTGAGAAGCACTGATCTACAAGCACATTGCATAAGAGCTTGTAGATTGGCCATTCTAATGACTGGTCAATCAACTATGTGGCTTTCTAACTACCAAAACAATCACTGCAGTGCACACATTCATTTCAAATGGCTGCACCCCTCCCCGTTTTTTAAATATGAACTCTACACAGCAGCAACTACCACTGAAAGAAAAACAATAACTAAAAATATCTAATAAATAAATTAGAATGAATTCATCCGTTGCAAAAATGTCAACTGGGCACTGAAAAGATACATTCCATTCATAATTTATAAACGTACACCTTTCATAACAGCTACACTTGGCATTGATTTGGCTACTCGTACACCCTCACACATATATGTAACATACACTGTGTGTGTGTGTGTGTGTGTGTGTGTGTGTGTGTGTGTGTGTGTGTGTGTGTGTGTGTGTGTGTGTGTGTGTGTGTGTGTGTGTGTGTGTGTGTCAATGTTAACTGATGCTAACGACAGCCACGTTCACCTCAATGTTAACAGAGGCTAATAATGCCCCGTTCAATGGGAATACACAGCTACACATCAGCAAGCCACCATCAGAGTATGTGAATAAATTCATGAAAACTAATGTTTCAACCAGCCGCGTGAGACTTTAGTTGCAAATAAATCTGTCCAAACCGGTCGGAAGCGGTTTAACTGCGGCTATGGTGAGGCCAGGCCACAGTTAGCAATAGCATACACAAACTTAACAAAGTTCTCAAACTTACGAACTGTTAGAGACATATTATGCTTAACGGCTCGGTTGATGTTGCAGTCGCGAATGAATTGGACTAGCTGTGATATAGTCTATGTACAATATTGTTATACTTAAGGTAAAGTTTGATTCAGAAGCTAATGCTAGCAGTAGCACTAGCATGGCCGCCCGCGCCACAGAAGTAAACAGCCGGCCCCGTCCGGACTTTCGTATATGGCCAATAGCAAGCTTTTCAAAACACGCAAACATGTATCAATTGCATTAAGCTCTACTTACCTTTCGACTCTGAATGCGTTTTTATCAGAAGATTTATCTACGAGATCCAACTCGGCAACAGCTCCACAAGACGATAACGTGACTGCCTCAATATGTAGACAATAGACAGGTCCCATAGCCTGAAGGACGGTTGGCCTGGATTGGCCAATCAAGGCACGTGACGTAATGTTCTGCTGTAGCATGGAACATGATTGGACGACTCGTCACCACAGTAACCACAGTACCCGGGAATGTGGTCCCAGCCATGGGATGGGATGGTGTGTGTGTGTGTGTGTGTGTGTGTGTGTGTGTGTGTGCGTGTGCGTGCGTGTGTGTGTGTGTGTGTGTGTGTGTGTGTGTGCGTTGTTATTTCATTAATAATGATTATAATAATAATAATCGTTATGGGTATTATTATACTTATAATAACTGAATATTATAAATAATATTAATAACTGATATTATTATTATTATTATTGTTATTATTGTTATTATTATTATTATTATTATTATTATTACTATTATTATTATTATTATTACTCTTTACTCTCCGCAGGAGAGTATTGTTTTCACTTTCTAAATATGACACACCGATTGGTCAGGCCTCACGTGACACGTGACAATACGGTGAAATACTGTATAAATACATGGCATCACTTTGACAGTGTCTTTGCCACTGTCAAAGTGAGGTAAGACAGGAACCATCACGAAATGGCTGCATGGCTGATACATAATTGGCAGATAGGACAGATAGGACACTTATATAGACAGGAGGGATATGACACTTACACAGACGGATAGGACACTTACAGTACACAGACAGGACGGATAGGACACTTATACAGACAGGACGGATAGGACACTTATACAGACAGGACGGATAGGACACTTATACAGACAGGACGGATAGAACACTTACACAGACAGGACGGATAGGACACTTACATAGACAGGAGGGATATGACACTTACACAGACAGGACGGATAGGACACTTACAGTATACAGACAGGACGGATAGGACACTTACAGTATACAGACAGGACGGATAGGACACTTACAGTATACAGACAGGACGGATAGGACACTTACACAGACAGGACGGATAGGACACTTATACAGACAGGAGGGATAGGACACTTACACAGACAAGACGGATAGGACATTTATACAGACAGGACGGATCGGACACTTATACAGACAGGATGGATAGGACAGTTAGAACATAAGAATTAGAACATTCCCAACATTCCCAACACAAGTCTGGTAAGAGTGAGGTAAGACAGGAACAATCACGAAATGGTTGAGAAATGGCGGATACTGTAACAATTGGATAGGACACTTACACAGACAGGACGGATAGGACACTTACACAGACAGGACGGATAGGACACTTACATAGACAGGACGGATAGGACACTTATACAGACAGGAGGGATAGGACACTTATACAGACAGGACGGATAAGACACTTATACAGATAGAACATTCCCAACATTCCCAACAGCGGAGAGTTGTGCTCCGAGGAGCACTTTTTCTAGTTATTATTATTATTATTATTATTATTATTATTAATATTTTTAAAAAAAACTTTATTTCCCTAGGTATTATCAGTTATTAGTAATGTGTTTTAACTAGAAGGGGGCGCAAGAAGTACAAGAAATATATACGTCCAGACGACGTCCATAGAACGTCGAAAAAAATGACCAAGCCAGAAGTCAAAATATGTAACGGGATTTCAACGTCATTAAAAGGTCGAAAAAATGACCAAGCCAGAAGTCAAAATATGGAACGGGATTTCAACGTCAATACAACGTCGAAAAAATGACCAAGCCAAAAGTCAAAATATGGAACGGGATTTCAACGTCAATACAACGTCGAAAAAATGACCAAGCCAAAGGTCAAAATATTGACAGGATTTCAACGTAATTAGGACGTCGAATTCAGGTCGATGACGGACGGACGGGAAATCGACCTGATTTCGACCAGATTTTGACGTCGAATGTTTACTGGGAAGAGATCAACATCTGAAGTAACAAGTTTCAAAGCTTAAAAAAATATACCAATAAACGTAAAGAGAGCAATTATGTTAAACTCATTCACAAGAATCACCAATAAAATACGCAACGGACCAAATATGATTATGAACGGAAACTGTATTATTTGTCTGACAGTCCGATATCCAGATAATGAAATTATGTTGTGCTACTGACAAGATACACTACGATCACTTGAGAACATTGCTTGCTCTGTACCCGGTTAGTTAGTGGCCCCACTTCTTCTCTTTCTGAAAACAAACAAGAAACTACGGAGCTTGCACAAAAACTAATTTCACCCACTGTTTTACACCTGTAAACCTGTGATTTGACAATAAAGATGATTGTGACAAAGATTATTCTGATTCTAAAATCGGTTAAAATCTGGGTATATTATGTGCTGTATGAGTGTAGGACAGGGTTTCTCAAAGTGGGTGCCGCAAGGGGTGCCGCAAAATACTTTGATAATGTTTGGAATGTATCAATATCACTTCAGTTTAACACTTGGAACCGCTACACTTAATAAAACGGACTTGAGGTGCACTGTACTAGGCTTACGAATGCTTAAGTCAGGGGTCTGAAGGTCCGTCACCGTAACCCCAAGGGGGCCCTCAGAGTTACGACGGGGGCTACCAAATTCATGTTTTTTTTACATTAACCACTTGAACCCTAGCATCCCTGCCTACACTGAAGAGAACTTTAGCTAAAAATAGCAGATCTACAAGCTCACAGCACCTTGCACTGCAAGCTTGTAGATCTGCTATTTTTGGGAACTTCGTTTAGTGTAGAGGGAAAAAAGAGCAGACCAAGTACAGAGTGAAAGGTCAAGTTTACTAAGTATTTGAGGGCTGAAGTGGTTAAATGTCTGAAAATACACATTAACATGAATCCAACATGACAGTGTCTGTCAAACAAGTCTATGAAGCTATCTATGAAATATATGAAAAAGTTGGATCTTAATTGTATACAGTATGTATTGGGGCCGTGCTTATCTTTCTCTGAGCTAGGGGGTCCTTGGCCTAAAAAGCGTTGAAGACCCCTGGCTTAAGTTTCATATTCATTTGGGTTCCCAGAACAACAATTATGTCAATATATAAACAGTTACGCAAACGTCAGAATGTACCTGTTTGGATACGTCGTAGTTGAGAGCCTAGCACACTGAGCTGCACTTTTCATTTACTCAATGATAATATTTGCATCACAAGACGCAAAAAGAATTGCAGCACATCACAATAAGAGCATAAACTAACGTTATAGATGATTGACCTGGTAACTGGAGTAGCTACATAATATAGCCTACATGCAACACACATGCTGCAGGCTGACATTAGCCGCTGGATGCGCGAGTGACGGCCACTAGCAGCACAATTATGTCTTTTAACTTACTACATCTTATATAATTAAATTAAAACGCCATAGGCCTAATATGTGAAAAAGTTAAAAGGAGGGAAGTTAAAATACTTACGCATTGAGCCACTGACTATCTGTCAAAGTTTCGCAGCACAAAAATCTGCCACAGCTGGAGAAATGTACTGGGAGCCGGAGTAGAGGAATGTTGTTGTTGGCAAGGAGGGGAAAGTTGTCAAGCTGTCACTCAGACCCCGAGTGACCAATGGAGAGCTGTCTTACATCTATGACCCGCCTTCTGAACTTTAACCCCTCACACAAAAGAATCCAAGAGAGAGAAAAAGAAAATCGAGACCAAAGACATAGGTTTTGAGAGAGAAGGCATTTTGCAATCAGAAAAAAACAACTTTCATTCACAAATGAGGAAAAAAAACATTAAAAACATTTTATTTAGCACAACACATTTTATTACCCAAACCTTTTACTAAGTATTTTGTTTTATGTAGTTTAAACAGTTTTCCTTATTTTTTTACTCTTGAATTTTAAAAGTTTTGTTCTAAAATATTTTTTCTTTTCTCTCATATTTTATAATTTTTTGCTTGCAAATATATTTTTTTGATTGCGTTTTTAATTTGTTTTAATTAAAGATATTTTTTTGTTCTGTTTATATAATTTCCTTTGCTTACAGATTATTATTTTTTGCTTGCTGTTTTAATTTGTTTTCATTCAAAACTATTCTTTGCTCTGTTTATATTTTTTCTCTCTCAGATGTTTTTCTTTTGTTTGGTTAATAAAGACACAAATGTAACTCCATAGAATTACCGATTATTTTCTTGGTCAAATGAAGCAATACTGCTATTTCTCTTTTCGTCTATTACTGTTATAGCCTACCCTGATTTGTTTTTCCCTGCATCAGGCTTATTACAGTTATTCATTTAATATTATGTCGCAGATTGAAGGGAAGATGGAAATATTCTTTCCTTAGGGCGATCTTAAACACTAAGTGTTTACACCAGTGGTTCTCAAACTTTTTCATGTCAAGGACCCCCAAAATTATATGTATTTGGCCGCGGACCCCCATCCAAAAATATTTTGTTACAGGGACCCCCAGAAGCAAAGATTTGAGTACAAATGTTTGCTTAAAAATATATATATTCAAAGATTTGCACACATTTTCAACATTTTTCAAAAATAGCAGATCTACAAGCTCATAGCGTGGCACTCGGTGCCGCGCTATGAGCTTGTATATCTGCTATTTTTGAATAGCCAAAGTATAAAAGGTCATAATTATTCTGATGCTATATTTACACATTTTGCTGGGTACCCCCTGGAACACCCTCAAGTACCCCTGGGGGTCCCCGGACCCCACTTTGAGAACCAATGGTTTACACAACATGACCGGCACTTTGGCTACCATAGTCTGTTGGACACCTGTAAGGGGGAGGAGGAGAGTTTGCTTGTTTGGACAGCAGCATAATTCCCCATGTTCATCAGCGGTGACCATGTATCACACAGACTATGAAATCATGTCCGTTAGAGCAGTGGTTCCCAAACCTTTTAGCTCGAGACCCAAAATAAATCTTATGTCTCGCCGTGACCCAAACTAGTGAAAATAGCCGATCTACAAGCTCACAAGATGCGACATGTTGCGAGCTTGTAGATCTGCTATTTTCACAAATTCTTAAAAGTACTTTTCCCCCTCTAATTAATGGATTTTTAAATGTATTTGTATGCTTTCGAAAAAAAGTTTTTTGTTGGGAATGTTTTGATAATCTTTTGAAATAATAAAAAAATGAGGAAGTTAGGAAACACAAAATAAACATATTTACTCGCGTGACCCATACAAATTGGTCCACGACCCACATATGGGTCCCGACACACTGTTTGGGAAACGGTGGGTTAGAGTACCTCTTTCTCAAGTGGTATGGTAACGGCCGTCTCTCTTTTGTCATGAGGCGGATCGCTGCTTGGAACAAGATAACAATAAAATCAACAGCAAGGGAAAAGCTGCCATTCAGCTATTGATTTTGTGTCCAATATTGTTTGTTCTGAAAATAATAATAAATTGATTGTTTGACTGTGCTATGAAATCTAGCAGCGCAGGTATGGTTTTCAAATGGCCTGTACTATAAACATTGCTTGTGGTGTTTGTCTTCTGCAGGACACATATTCGTATGTGCGGTCTACAGCCTCGGCTGTCGCTTATGACCCCAAGCAATACTACCAGCAGCCCATCGCTACAGCAGCTGTGGCCGCAGCACAGCCCCAGCCCACAGTGGCAGAGTCCTACTATCAGACAGGTACGTTCAACTCGCCACTGACTGGACTCGTCATGGTGAAGAAAAGTCCTCCTAGAGCTGTCATTCTCAAAGCTTTTTAAAAACTTTGATGACCTCCAGTTTGGTGTGCATTAGGCCAGTGGTGCTCAAACTTTTTAATTTCAATGACCCCTCATAACTCTGAGAGTGTACAAATGGAACCAAATGGACCCGTTCGGGTCCATTTGGTTCCATTTGTACACTCTCAAAAGTTCCAGACCTGTACGTATCCATTTGGAACCACCTCAAGGAACCCTGAGGGTCCCTGGACCCCCACCACTGCATTAGGGTCCATTTGCTTCCATTTGTACAAAAAAAGGTCAATCTATAAGTGTGGTTCTCACAACGCTTGTATACTCGGCTACTTTTGATAATGTTTCACAATGACCCGACCACAACAAACATTTATTTCTTAAAACATCAAAGAGTCACGGCACACTCATGGCTGCTGATGCCAAACCAGTTTATTAAGGACAAGAGAACAACAAAAACATGTGTTGTTTATATCCCACATGTTTTTTTTTTTCCCACAAAATCCAGGGGGTCCCCAGCTAAATGATAGATTAGGCACCAAATGGACCCTTATGGGTCTGTAACTCTGAGAGTGTACAAATGGAACCAAATGGACCCTAACGGGTCCATTTGGTTCCATTTGTACACTCTCAGAGTTAAATTGACATAGATTTTACAATATAAATTGCGGTCCAAGTGATAGAAATGCCATTAAATGGGGGTCCGTAGCCCTAATGCATGTCAAACTGGGGGTCCTTGAAATTAAAATGGTTGAGAATCACTTCTAGAGCCGTAAAAAATCTTCTCTTATGGGGGTCCCTGGTATATCTTTTCAAATGGGGGTCCACGGGCTAATAAGTGTCAATTTGGGGGTCCTTGACACGAAAAAGTTTGAGAACCACTGATTTAGAAAAGGGTTTGAACAGCTGCTTTTTACAACAAACCCTCAAACGTGTTGCTCTGCTCCGTTCCCCAGGTGGTGAAGCTTCACACCAAGCTGGGGAAACCCATCCCTTCCACGGAGCCCAGCGTGGTCACCCAGACCTCCTCCTCCACCACGGCTGCCCCCAGCAAGACCCCCTCCTCTGGCCTGGGCAGCTCCAGCACCACCTCTTCGTCCCTGTCCATGGGCACCTCCTCCTCCAATGCTTCTGCCTCCAACCCACAACTCCTCCTACCTGAAGCCGGTCAACATAGTGAGCGGTGGCGGGGGGGCGCTCGGCAACAGTCTGTCGTCTGCCAACTCCACCGCCCCCCCCGTCAAGAAGGCCTCCGCCCCCAAGATCAACTCTGTCGGTCAGTAGGTCCCCTTTGAATTTTGACGTCTCCTGGCGGTATTTGACAATGACTTCATTCTTCACCTTGTTGCCATTATGCTCTGTACTGTGTTTTTGCTGTATTCCTGTTTGATTAGTATAGCTCTTTATTTAACCAGTTCAACCACATGAATCCTAGCGTCCCTATTCGGGGCTTGTCGTAATAGGCAAACATTCAGTGAAAACAAAAATCGTCTCACTACACGTCCCGAGGCATTGTGTGAGCTTGTAGATCGGCAGAGATTGATGAGTGATAGAAAAGGACGGGGCCAATTACAGACCCCTTGCACACCCATCTAAGTATATAGGGTTTAAGTCATTGAACCCCTATATGTACTTATCACACAATGAATAAAGAAAACAACTTCCATTTTCACTTTAAAAATGATAAAACTTTTTTTTTTTTTTTTTTTTTACAATTTGCACCTATAATGACGTGCCCAAAATAGGGACACCAGGTTGAAAGTGGTTCAAACACTCATCACTAATAAAGAGTGAAGCTGGTTTCACAGAGCGTGCTTTGCACTCAAAGGCTACATGCCAATGTCTGGATAAGTCTCTGCCAACTTGTGTAGTGATGGACGGCGACCAGGCGTGCGTTTCCAAACCTAACATTTCTTGAAGTTCTGTGCCTTGTAGAATAACAAGTGTATAACCTAGTTTAACCATGCAGTCAAATGGCCATTAGTTCACTCCTGGCCCTTGCAAATGGAAACGGTCATTGTTTTCCTTTTTTTTTAATTATTGTGATTTATTGCATTTGTATGCTGTCCATTAGTCAAAGCATCTGTGGACTAGTGACTCCTCAGTAAAATGTAAAATGGAATGTCACAGTTTTAAGTAAACCAATACTAAGAATCTTTGAATGGGATTGTGTGTTAATAGTGATGTTTTGTTTGTTTTTGCATGGTCAAAATTTTGATTTGCAAATTCTTATCGGTTAATCAATTCATTTTTTGTGTGTATTTACGATTAGAGGTTGGGTGTTCACTAATGTCTATGGTAAGTTTACGGTAACTTTTGATTGAAAAATAAGGCCCTGCTACAAATAATAACTTCTCTAGCTGTGGTCTTTTGGAGCAGTAAGGATGAAGTCATTAGTAGACACAATTTCGGGTTTTATCGTATTTGTTGGCTGTTCACTTCATCCAATGCCATCTGCAAACTCACAACACCTTGCATCGCCTATTTTCGCCACTAAATAGGCAATTTATGAAATATTGGAAGAGGGTTTGTGCCCAATAGCAATGGTCTGAGACTAAAGAACCCTACCTCCCCCTTCGCCCCTTGCAGGAGGAAACAAACTGCAGACCACGGCGAAAGCGGATGAGATGAAGGCGGCGGAGATATCCAAGCCAACGCCACCCTCCATGGCTGCCCCAGAGACCAAGAATGATGTCTCTGATTGGCTGTCTGCGGCGGCGCTAGCTGCACTGCAGAACGACGTGCAGCCTGTTGGACACGACTACGTTGAAGAGGTATTCTGACAGTTCAGTTGGGTGTTGCTTGCCAAAAATAACTGATCTACATGCTAACACGTCGCATCACGACACATTGTTAGCTTGTAGATCAGTTATTTTTGTGAGTATAAATGATATTGTTAAATTGTCCTTTTTTTTAGTAAGGCAAAAAAGTGTGCACAACTGCAGCAGCCCAAATAGGGAGACAGCTGTTTTTTGTTTAACAAACCCCACTGGCCATGAACCAGAGGGGAAGGCCAGTGCTGTGGATGTGGGGATGTAATCGTTCTATATTGCACTCCATCAAACACAAGTATAAAAGAGTTAAAATGAAGACTGGCTCTGAGTCTGCCGTACAATTGTATTTTTACAGCGTTGCTCGGCCATACCCTACCTGTCTATGAGAGGGTCTGTGTGTCACAAACCACAGGACCGATCAGTGCTAAACTTTGCATGCACGCCACACAGAATTAACTCCACATTGGAGCCATGCTGTTGGATCCTATAAGAGTTCAAGTTAAAAACCACTGCTATAGAGGGAATTGAACATTTTGTGTTACCCATCTCCTTAGGTCCGCAACGATGAAGGCAAAGTCATCCGCTTCCACTGCAAGCTGTGTGAATGCAGTTTCAACCATCCCAACGCGAAGGAGATGCATCTGAAGGGAAGGAGGCATCGACTGCAGTACAAGGTTGGTACATTTTCATAGGTGCAGGCACAAGTTTTATTATTCCTAATGTAAACCGCTCACAAAATGTAAGGAAACTTGAATTTGGGCCATTATATCTCCCCTTTACTAATACCAATCAGTAAAGTGTTATATATCATTTTTATCGGTGATTAGTCACCTTTACAACGAGGTGCAGCTTGTAAGCATCGGGCATTCATGGATTGAGCAACACAGGCAAACGTGTGGGTAGCGCCGAGCAAAAATGTGCCAAAATGGCCTGTTAGACTTTTCTGGTGGAATTCACTCTCGTTTTGTCACTGTTCAGTTGGTATTCACCTTTGTTGCTTGGAGCATTTAAGATTGCACTCTCCCACAGTACATGGGTCATGGTCTGAGAGAGAGCTTCCTTGTAGGCCGAGACGTGATCTTTGAAAGCCAGATGGTGGACAGTGAGGCCAGTTTTTTTATATAGCCTCTCCAGCCGTCGACCAGCAACCTTCATGGCTCGGAGCTCAGTGGTGAACCAGGGGGCAGGACGGTTGAATGAAACAGTCCGGGTTTTGATGGGGGAAAGATGGTCCAGGCTATGGGATAAGGCAGTGTTGTAGCAGGCTACCAGGTCAGGTCTTACGTGAACTAAATTGAAACCTCATTGCGATTCCTTTCTTGTCCTGTGAATGAATAGTTTTCTTTCCACCATTTCTCTTTTAGCCGCCTCGTCGCCCCGACTCTTCAGACGATGGCTACGTAATGACCAAGCATGCAGCCATTTATCCCTCAGAGGATGAACTCCAAGCTATCCAGGAGATTGTGTCCATCACAGAACGTGCCCTCCAACTGGTGTCGGATATCATCACTGACCAGGACAAAGACAAGGGCAAGGAAGAGGACAAGGAGAAGGAGAAGAAGAAGGACAAGAAGAAGTCGCTAAAGACAGGTGAGACATCTGAGAGAGCTCAACATCTCTTTGTCTCCTCGTGTTTCTGTGTTTAAACTTCAAACATAAAATATACTTAAAGTACTAGAATGTTTGAAAAATAGCAGATCTACAAGCTCATGAGCTTGTAGATCTGCTATTTTCAAGTAGCATATTTATAAAGTAGGGCTAAAATGGCTTTCAAATAATTGTAGTGGAGTAAAAGTACAATATTTGCCTCTGAGATGTAGTGGAGTAAAAGTAATTACAATAGTATATTTGAAATACTCAAGTAAAGTACAAATACCTCAAAATTTTACTTAAGTACAGTACTTAAGTAAATGTGCTTTGTTACTTTACACCACTGCTAGATAGCCTGCCTGTAGATAGTGCTTTTGTAATAGTTTCTAATTGTAACACTCCTCATACTGCATGAGTTGTAACATTATTATGTTTTCTCCATCAAAGCATGCATGCTGTACGTGTGAAACATCTTGACCGGCAGAAATACATCTGCTTTGAGGGACCACTGTCTTTTACATCATTTCTGGAGTGTGGTGAGTGAAACATTGTTCCACAGCATGCCCTATGCCATTGATGGTGTACAAATGATTGGGGTCCATTTGGTTCCATTTTTACACTGTCTTAACATTGATTTTACAATATAAATTGGGGTCCCAGAGATAGACATGCCATTAAATGGGGGTCCATTAAAAGGGTTGAGAATCACTGCTAGAGCCGTAAAAGTCTTATTATTATGGGGGTCCCTGGCATATCTTTTCAAATGGGGGGCTGTGGGCTAATTGTCAATTTGGGGGGTCCTTGACATGAAAAATTGAGAACCACTGTCATATGCAACAACATGCTGGGTGTACAGTACAAGGCACAATCCATTTTATTTAGGATAGAGTGATTCAATGTCTTCAGTAGGGCTGTCAATCTTCCTCATATGATTGAATTTTCTGTGGCTATTTTAATCCATTTTTATGACATATTAATACAAATTAAATCAATTGCACAACAGATTTATCAATAAGCTTGTGCAATCTTGTTTTGTCTTCAGTTGCCAAGACATTTGAAATTCCTAGTACCTCAGACTTAAAAGTCTATGATGACTTGAACACTGAAGTTGACGAGGAGGCGTTTCAGTT
>NC_139941.1:59453566-59568566 GCF_963454915.1 Gymnoscopelus microlampas
AATAGCAGATATACAAGCTCATAGCGCGGCACCGAGTGCCGCGCTATGAGCTTGTAGATCTGCTATTTTTTGAAAATATATATTCTTTTAAAGCGAACAATAACTCAAATCTTTGCTTCTGGGGGGTCCGCAGCCAAATTCATATCATTTTGGGGGGTCCTTTACATTTTACAGAATATAAATTATACAGCACAAAATGTCCTTATGGTTCATCTTGCATATTGCGGCAATAAAAGTGATTCTGGAGGCTACCTAATCGTGACCAAAACATCCCATTGCGATCCGGCTCTAAACTGTTTGCAAACGGTGACTAATTTTAATAGCAAGACTAATAAAGTTCTCTTTTCACAGACTGGGACCAGTGTCCAGGGGCATCTGGACAGCATCACAGAGAGCCTTCAACCCTATCTGCTTGCTGTGGGTACCCAGAAGAGTGTGATTCACAAGTACTTCATTGTGATTGACAAACGTGCTATCCCTTGTAAGTCACCCAGGGGTTGACACTAACGCCTGCCCGACTGCCCGGGGCAGGTAAATAAAATGGTAGGGCAGGTGAAGTTTGCTATCTGGTTGCCCGACGGGCAGGTGCGCATTTTGAGTGGGGATGCAACCGTTTTTTGTTTGGTATAAAACACAACACGAGATATCCGTCTTTAGACACTTGAGCGTGGCCAGAGCGCTCTGTCTCCCCCTCTCCCTCTCTCCCACACACACACTGAACCTGCGACACGGCGAAAACAGCTAATCTACAAGCTCACATAATACTGAAGACACGGGCACGCAACTAGTTATAAATCACCGGGTTGCAAAATCACGTTTGGAATCAAGTGTGAAGAGATACGTTTGTGAGAAAGTGGAGTTGATGACGAGCATGGCTGCTTGCATCCCACCCGCGATATAAAACAAAAACACCCGCTGACTTTTGTCACATGTGCTGCAGTTCCCTACTTGTCTCTAACTGACGTGTAAAAATACAAGAAGCAGCTTGTAAAGCCTTCCTTATGTCAGTATCAGTTCAAAACGGCAGCGCAAGCCCAGTACCTCCGTCAAAGCTTAACACTTGTCAAGTCAGACGAACGTTAATCTCTCAAGAACAGATTCTGCACTGCGTTTGAATCTGTCCTGAAGGTTCGTCAGAACGTGTACACACTGTGTGGGAGTGGGGGTGCCTTCAGATCAGGAAGCAACTTTACCCAATCAAATGTAGTGGGCGGGATTCACGTGTCCGTCGATCTTCCCTGCTGGAAACTAACCGAAACTAATTTAACACTAGCGTCCGCGGAGCAGACAAAACCACGGAAAGATATTCACATTTGAACTTACTCTTTCATCATAGAAACAAGTGGGCTTATAACCAAAACAATCCATGTTCTCTGGGAGAAGTGGTGTTAGTGTTCCGTGTAGAAATATTGTTAGTGGGAATGAAAATGTAGTCGCACCACCCGGAAGTGGAGCGGTGAAGGCAGACTTAAACCCCTGTTTCCTTGCGCACGTGTGCTTCGTCGGCATTGTCCCAGAGTGTAACTGAGGAGGAACGAACAGCAGAGGTCGCTGTTTTTCCTTTTCAGTTGTACTCTGGGTTCCGAGATTGGACGAACGTAAACCCTTGACTTCAGGTCGATGAACTTCAAAATAAGAGCGCTTTGGCAAGTTATGGAAAAGTAAGTGTCTTCTGGTCTGTGGAATGTAAAATAAGAGCACTGTTGGCCTATAACATGCTGTTTTCACTAAAAATATAAAATAACAAGTGTTAAAGGTAGTGTAAGTGATTTTCTTTTGTTAAAATAAGTGTTAAATTAGCTCTATATTCTGATAGTACTCATTGCTATAGAGTGTTTGTTCAGTAACATGAGTCTCCATGTCTCACCAGCTCTTTATCAAACAACAACTATAATAACAATAATTGATAGGACATTATACCAAATATATTGATGGTGTTGCTTACAGTAAAGGTACCAATAATACAATTGTGTTAATAAATAGTTTAAACTATATCTGCTCTGCTTTGTCTCTACTTATTATTCTTTTTACCATGTGGTTGAAAAGTGAATCTATATGTTTGGTAATGTATTTAGTCACATGTATTTAACATTTACAATGAATACAGATGTGTGTTTTTTTGGGGGGGGAATTACTATTCACGATCAGAAGGGTTCTTCACTACTAAAGCTGAACAAAAAGTGAAACTTTGGAATGTAACCTCTCATTAATGCCTAAGCCCATACACATATGAACATAATACACAAAAGTTGTTTGTTTAACTGACAATAATTTTTGCCTTCTACAATCTGGTGTTTTCATTTATTTGACCAACTTATACACTTAACGGTTTGATCCATGCAAGAGTCAAAGCTTGTAATTGAAATTGTTGTCAGACTATAATCTCTGCCTGCTGGATGGAATGGACTTCAATCCCTCTACTGTGTGTAAAATTGTGAAGCAATCTCCATGGACATTAGAGCTTATCCAAAACTCCTGCCTGGTGATGACAAGTCTGTCACAATGTAGGCTAAACAATAGTTTTTCATTGTGGTATTGATGCCATTCAGTAACATTGATGTGCCTGATTTGCTGGGGAGTATCTATTTTACAATATACAAAATGGTATGGCTTCAACCCAGCTACTAGCCAGGTCGACTAGTATCGTAATGGTTCCACATGTATTATATGGTGAGACATTCCCAAGTACATTACAAGGTATTTAATATCTATTATCAGGCTGGGGAAAATAGGTGCTGAATCTTATACTCACAAAACATGACATCATAATATAAGGAAAACGTGAAATGTCTTCTGAGTATGTACAACTTGTTTGCAAATAGCAGATATGCCATTTACTCTATATACACAGGGTATTGTCTCCTCACAATATCTCAGATCAGAACAATAAGGTGCTCAACATTGTAACAGGGCCTTTTATTTATATGGTATATATTTCACCACGAATGTTTAGCAAAATGTCCTGATTCCCAAATCATACCCCATCAACCAAGACTGTTAATAATGGAAAATTATATTATTGAGCATTGGAACACACGTTTAATTTAATGTTTAATATGTCCATAATGATTGATGAAGAGCATAGAGTTAAAAAAAAATAAGGGACAGCGCCCTCTATGTCTTGTCCGTCAGACTGCAGATGGACCCTTCAGATATCTTCCCAAATCTCGCGAGAGTGTGTTGCTGGGATAGAGAAAAGTCAATAACAAAGTTGATTTCCTCCTCATTTGTGTCTCTAAAAAAAGCCATTTTAGTATGAAAATCTTGTACATATTGTGTGTCTTGTGACAATTGGGTCCAATATTTAGTTCAGTAACCATGGAGCTAAGGAATGGTTCAGAAGCTGTGTTCACGTTCACAAAATACATATTGGAATTGGTCTATTTGTTCTATTTGATGCCTCTTTGTTATGCATCTTTTGGGAGGCCAAATACAGGCTTAAATTTTTGTAACTGTCATTATTCGACTGTTCTCTTGGGATAAAAAAAAACTAAAACAAAACAATTAAACGTCAACGGTATAGTTTGAATTACCGGCTTGCTCCTCCGGACGCGAAACGTAACGTCTGGGGGGTGACAGATACATTTTTACACCCACCCTTTGTTATTGTGGTCCAAGTGAAGACGATGATTACTTTTAATTGAAAGCCATGTGTAATAATTAAAAGTAACTTCCCCTACACTGTCTATGAATTGACCTTCCTTCTCTCCGTGTCTTACGGGTTGCAGTTGGAGGTTCTTCACCTGCTGTCTCCAGAACAGAAGGCTGAGCTGCTACTGAGGCCTGAGGTTGCAGGCCTGGACAACGGGACCCTCAGCCTGGTCTTCCACAGCTTGATGACCGGTGGTCCTGGGCCCACCCCCACCTCCACCCCCGGATACACATACACCTCACATAGCCCCTACTCACCACCATCACCACCACAGAATAGCTTCAGAGAGGTTGCATAGCTTTAAATATTATACATTTCTTTCATCCAATTAAACTTTTACCAGATTGTTGATGGTTATCTTCATAACCTTAAACAATATTATTTTGTTCTTTTTGAAACACTTGCAGGTGGTTGATGGGAGCTTTCAGACCTGTTGGGAGCCTCGTCAGTGAGTTTGTGTCTCTCACACGTGAGGTACATACAGCGTACATACATATACTATATGCATATATGAGAAGCCAATTACTTGTTTTTATATGACTAGTTTATTATGATTATGCATATTACATCTGCTAACCTGACATGACCCTGACATTCCTATCTATCTGTTGCTCTCCAGAGAAATGTATCCGAGATCGGAAGCATGACTCTGACCCAGACCCTGCTGAACTGGACCCTAGGTGAGCTGGGTGGCATGTACACGCCACATAATACGTCCATAGCCCAACCAATGGAAGAGATGTGACAAATGTGGAGGATTGGTTCAACCATGTTGTAACGCCACTATTACAGAGATTCTTACCCCATGGGCAACTCCCTGACCAAATCAAGTATGCCTTCCACCAAGTGTTGTAAGTACAATTCATATTCTTTCATACAGTGAGTAGATGCATGTACAGTCCAGCGTCCATGTCTTTCCAATTATGTTGTGCAGGCTAGTCTTGACCAAAGTCCCAGATTTTCCTGGATGAGCCGAGCTAGTTTAATTAAGAGTGCCGGTGGTGTTAGTGGACTTCTGTTTCCTTTCACATTCAACCCAACACAACACAAAATAATGGAAATCAACAAAAGGGCAATGTTTATTTATGGATTAACTCAAAACGTTTCTTTGAATATCACATGCGAGATAGCAAATATTGAGTGAGTAATAACTGGAATTGTTGATTGTAACCTTAAACAAGTGACCCAAGCAAGGCAGGACACAAAGATTACAAAAGGAAAGACAAACACAAGCCCTTTACTAAGATGTGAACACAGGGTAGGGGGCTGAACAAAGTACAAATTATTAAAGGGAACTTAAATACAAACCGACACAAGGAATTTGTCACTTTGTGATAGTGAACCTAACAAGACAAAGGTCAACAATGTCCTGATTTTGGAGTGATAACAAAGGTCAGCCTGTGGCCACCCTCTGGTGGCCATCCAGAAATATTGCAGGTTATGTCCTTTGTAAGTCCCTTGTTTTGTCCACTGTCCATTATCTATGAATATGATGCTGATTATTGTGCTTGCTAGTTGAACAGCTATTTGGACATGGGCAATGACACCACTGAGGTCCAGGACACTTGCAGCATCACCCTTGAAGAAAGATCATGTGACGTGAGAAGGCTTTATTAATTGTTTCTGAAATTCTTTAATTTAAATGTATTCAAATCAAATCAAATCAAATCAAACTTTATTTATAAAGCACATTTAAAACAACGGAAGCTGACCAAAGTGCTGTACAGGGTTGAGACAAACAAAGCATCAACATAATTCAATAAGCGCACGTAGGCGCACAGACAAAAACAATACATTGTTAAGACACAGTAGTGGATCAAGGGCAATTAAAAGCCAGAGAGAAAAGGTGGGTTTTAAGGAGGGATCTGAAAACCCCGATGGACTGGGCGGATCGGATGGGGAGAGGGAGGCCGTTCCAAAGTGCGGGGGCGGCAGCAGCAAAAGCGCGGCCACCCCTGGTCCTTTTATTGGTTCGAGGGACGATCAGTAATGACTGATCAGCAGACCTTAGGACCCTGGCTGGATTATGTGGTTCTATAAGCTCAGCGAGGTATGGTGGAGCTAGCCCATGTTGAGATTTAAAAGCAAATAAAAGGACCTTAAAAGTAATTCTAAAATTGACCGGGAGCCAGTGAAGTGAGGCTAGGACTGGACTGATATGCTCACGTCTTTTTGTGCCAGTAAGAAGGCGGGCCGCAGCATTTTGGATCAGCTGTAGGCGCCTGATAGATGACTGTTCTAGACCGGTGTAGAGGGAATTGCAGTAATCGAGTCGTGAGGAAATGAAGGCATGGATAGCTATTTCTAGTTGTGGTCGGGGGAGATAGGCCTTGACCTTAGCGAGAAGTCTGAGTTGAAAGAAACTAGCTTTAACAACGGAACTGATGTGTTTGTCGAACTTAAAGGCGCTATCCAGAATTATACCAAGATTTTTGGCAGAGGTGCAGATGTTAGATATGAGAGTGTCCGGGATGTTAGGGGGTGTGACGGTGTTGTGGCCAAATAGTATGATCTCAGTTTTGTTTTGGTTGAGTGTCAGGAAATTGTTATCCATCCAGGTTTTTACATCCTGTAAACAGTCTAGTAGGGGTTGAAAAGAATTGTTTGAGTCCAGTTTGATGGCTAAATAAATCTGGACATCATCGGCATAGCAATGGAAGGAGATGTTGTGTTTGGTAAAAATGGACCCGAGGGGTAGCATATAAAGTAAAAATAATATTGGGCCCAGTACGGAACCCTGGGGAACCCCACATGTGAGGGGGGCTGGAGGTGATGAGAATTCCCCCAGTTTGACAGCAAAGGTCCTATCAAACAGGTACGACTTGAACCAGGACAGGGCTGTGCCTGTGATACCGACTTGGTGTTCAAGGCGTGACAGGAGAATCCTGTGGTCGACAGTGTCAAACGCCGCTGAGAGGTCAAGGAGCACGAGGATGGCGGGGGTATCAGTGTCAACAGTTAAAATTAAATCATTAAAAACCCTAAGGAGAGCCGTCTCGGTACTGTGGCCTGGTTTAAATCCTGACTGAAATTTTTCATGGAGGTTGTGGGTGATTAAAAATGACTGTAATTGGGCATAGACTACCTTCTCCAGAACTTTCGAGAGGAAAGGTAGCTGTGAGATAGGTCTAAAATTAGATAAAACAGAAGGATCGAGGTTTTTCTTTTTAAGAAGAGGATTTACCACAGCATGTTTGAAGGCAGCCGGGACACAACCTCAGGTGAGGGAGCAATTAATAAGTGATAAGACACTTGGGCTAACGGCACCAAGGACTTCTTTGAGGAGCCGGGGGGGGATGCTATCGGAAGGACAGTTGGTGGAGCGAAGGTGCATAATTGTATCATTGAGGGAGGACAGAGTGATTGGGTGGAACTGGTCAAGAGTGACAGGGCACAGGGAGGTAACAGGGTCTGGGCTGGTGAAAATGTGTGCTGACCTAAGGTCAGAGATTTTGTCGATAAAAAATTGTTGGAAATTTACACATAGGGCAATAGAGGGGGCAATGGGAGGTGCTGCACGGGGGTTAGTGAGAGAGTTAAAGATATTGAAGAGGACTTGAGGTTTATGGCTATTTTTTGTGACAAGATCGGATATGAAATTGGTTTTGGCAGATTTCACTGCCCTGTGGTAGTCAGATAGGCAATTGCGTAGTATGTCTAGGGATATATGGAGTTTGTCCTTGAGCCATTTTCTCTCAGCACGTCGACATAAACGTCTGAGGTCTCGGGTGGAATCATTTAGCCATGGCTCAGGTAAGGATTTGGTGCGCTTGTGCCTAAGGGGAGCAACGGAGTCCAATATTTTAATACAAGTGGTGTTAAAAGTGTCAAGGAGTGCATCTGCCGTCGGAGTACCGGCATCAGCCGGGGACCTTAAAACTGTGTCGTAAAAATGAGAGGAGAAGAGTGGTGCAGTCCGAGGATTGATATTGCGTGTGCGGCGAGTAGGGGTGCCAGAGTTGGTAATGGAGCAGGGAATAGAGGTGGTGAATAAAATTGGTGAGTGATCAGAAATGCATGGGATGAAAAAAGCGTCGGTGACGGAGACAGTTACCCCGAATGACAGAATAAGGTCTAATGTGTGGCCCTTTTCATGTGTTGGGATGGTGACGGATTGGGTGAGATTAAAAGCCTCGAGGAGGTTTAAAAAATCTTTGACAAGAGGACGAGACTCACAACAGACATGGATATTGGTATCACCACAAATGACCATGTGGTCATAATTAATCATGGCCCAGGATAAAAAGTCACTAAAATCATTAATAAAGTTCTTGTTGTACTTGGGTGGTCGATATATAACAGCACACAGAACGGAATCCTTGTATTACACAAAGGATTCCAGATTCTATTCTAGATGTCGTCGGATAGGAAAGTCATGCCTGTACATCAATTATCCTTCTCCCCATCTCTTCTACCAGCTTACCAACGCAGTGGAAAATGTGGCCCGTTTCATGCACTGTGCATGTACAACTCTACTTTTTCCCCCCCTCGTTTTAGAACTTCAGTGAGCTTGCGTCCCACTTCAGAGAAGTGTTTGCTCAGGTGGAGTCTCCATCCCTGACCCAGGAGAACCTGGAGGACCCAGACTTCATCAGGATGTGGTTCCAGATCAAACTGCTGCCTCTGCTGCCTACAGTTCCCATAAGCCTCCTCGACTGCCTCAGCTTTAAGAACTTCACCTGTCCTGTTTACCAAGCCCTGTGAGTTGTCCCGTTTATAAAGGGAATGCTATCTTCTCTAGAACATAACTGTTTCCCAAACATTTTCAGCTTGAGACCTGAAAGATACATTTGGTGACTTCCTGGGACCTAAACTTTTAAGAAAAATCATTATGAATTATAAAGTATGCATATTTAAAAAATGTATTTCTTAAAATCTTCTGAAAATCGTTTGTATTCCTTTTCCTTTTCTTTCATTTCTGAAAATCTGTTGATTTAAAAAAAAAAGGATTGTGGGACACTTTGTTTATTTTTGAAAAAACAAAAAACAAGCAGGATATTTACTTTACCTTACTTTAATTCATAAAACCTGGTCTGTGACCCAAAAATGGGTCAAGAGTAAGACCCTACGTTTGGAAAACACTTATAGTCGAAATACACAAAATAGTCCCGGAATAATGATACATTTCTTTGCATTGCTGGGTCCAGAGTAAAAGATCTGAGTCATCATATGCGTCTCATGGATCCTGATCACAACCACAGCCCAGTGATGTACTAACACTTCATCCATTCCTTCTTGCTACATCACAACACGTCCGGTAAGTGAACCAAGTAGCCATAGCTTTCAGAGTACATTTTTTAGTAAAACATTACTCTTTTCTAATACTATACTATTATAGCCTACACTGACTTGTGTATTTATCTTCAGATCCTCAGTGTGTCTCCTCATCCAGCCATAGTGCAGAATGGCTGGAGGAGAACTTTGGATTCTTCTCCATGTTCGCCCCCATCACAGACTTCTATGACCTCAACCGTGACTTCTCTGGAGTGAGTGTGGATAATCTGAACATTTTTACTGAAAACATTGATTTGATTGTTTGTACTTGACACTACAATTTCAGTAACTTAATAACCTTTCAACCTGGCGTATATTTTGGGCATGTCATCACAGGATTGCAAGATTTTCAAAAACGTAATAGCTGATTTGCGAGTGTGACATTATAATTCGATTACGTATAAAATAGGGCTTCAGTGGTTAAATCTCATATCCTGCCCTCTCCTATTATGTCCTGTCTGTCTCTCTCTTGTCTTAAACGTGTCCAGATGGAGGTTCTACACCTCCTGACTCCGAAGTAGACTGCAGAGATGCTGCTGGTGCCTACTCCTCCAGAGAAAGACGTCATCATCCATGCAGTGTTTGACCATCTGACACAGTCTCAAGGAGACTTTCCTGAGTTCCTGCACCACCTGGTTCTGCTCGCTAGAGAGGTAACCTCATCTGTAGAGCGTCTTATGACAGCTTAAAAAACGTACAGCAGAATATAATAGTAATTATAATAATAATTATTACGGGGCCAGAGCTCAGCTCTGGACCTGTTTTGTTATTGGCAGTATTCTGTCACTTCTTCTTCTGCCACTTTTCGCAGTTCTGGCTGAACCGTGCAGTCGCTTTTTACGAAACTCGGCCATATGGTAGATGGTCATGAAAAACTATCAAGAAATAATTCTCACAATCTTTCGTCCAAAGGTGGCGCTATAGCACTCAATTGAAAATGGCAACTTTGAACAGGTACAACTCATGCCCTGTTTGACCTACAGCCATGAAACTTGGATACACATATGCGTCTCCTCATGCTGAACAACTTTCACCCTCTGACTTTTGACCTCTGACCTTTAGATCTCCCACCATTTTGAATTATATGAAAAACAGTCATTGGCTCCTAACTTCTGCATTTTTTCACTTATGGAAAATCCGTTGGAATTTTTTGTAGGCAGAGGTCCAAAGTTGAAGTGTTAAACGTTTCGTGCAGATTGCTCAAAAATCCCAGGAGGAAATAGATTTTAACTATTGCAGTTTTATGAAAATTA
The DNA here is from genome assembly GCF_963454915.1 of Gymnoscopelus microlampas. Lineage (NCBI taxonomy): Eukaryota > Metazoa > Chordata > Actinopteri > Myctophiformes > Myctophidae > Gymnoscopelus > Gymnoscopelus microlampas. The sequence continues at coordinate 59,463,746 of NC_139941.1, forward strand.
TTCATCTGCCCCTAACACATACATGCAAGACTCACATTTCTTTGAAACGTTGCAGTAATGTAGAGAGTCATTCCAAATATCACTGAAACCAATCTCACTCCAATTGGCCAAAGGGGGGCACTATAGCAATTTTTTGAAAATGCAAACTTTAAACAGGCAAAAGTCATGCCTCGTTTGGCCGAAAGTCGTGAAACTTGCTTACACTTGTGCCTTGACTCATGAGGAACACATCTATCGCTTTGACCAGTAAGCTCCGCCCTTAGATTGTCCGCAATTTTGAGCAGTTTGAAAAACACTTAAACCCAGGATTTTTCAGCTATTTGCGTGAAACTGTATCATCTGTGTGGTCTCCTTTTTCACAGTCCCTTGTCTGTTGGTCCAATGGCGTCTCCCTTAAATGAGTGCCTCACAATCTCAAGGTCGCCAGTTCAAGCCTCACTTGATGCAGACTTCATTTAAGTTGAATTGCAAACAACATGACTGTATCAATGAATAGATGTGCAAATGGTAAAGATAACCTGAAATGCTTATTTGAGAGTACGCTTTTTCAATGTATGACATACTTCATTCTGAAAATAGCCGATCTACAATCTCAAAACTTTTCAGATAGCAACGTGTTTCTGAGCTTGTAGATCAGCTGTTTTCACTGTTTTCGGTTGCGAGGAGACATACAATTTCTCTATTGGTAAATGGTTTGTGAACGAGTGATCTTAGTGTTGGCTTGGTTCATGACAGAAGGCAAGAGTTTATGATCTTCAACAGACAACATCAGCCCGGACAAAGCTATAGCACTATAGGTAATGTTGAAGCCTATTAGTCCGAAGGTTGAGAATTCGATTCCTGTCAATGGCAATAGGTTGAGATGTCCAATCAATCCATTCTGTTTCCATCTCTCTCTCTCTCATCAATCTATTCCGTTTCCATGTCTCTTTTCAATCTATTCCGTTTCCATGTCTCTCTCTCTCTCTCTCTCTCTCTCTCTCTCTCTCTCCAGTTTCCATCTCTCTCTCTCTCCAGTTTCCACGTCTCTCTCTCTCTCCCCAGTTTCCACGTCTCTCTCTCTCTCTCTCTCTCTCTCTCTCCAGTTTCCACGTCTCTCTCTCTCTCTCTCTCTCTCTCTCTCTCTCTCTCTCTCTGTCTCTTTCCCTCCCTCTCTCTCCAGTTTCCATCTCTCTCTCTCTCTCTCTCTCTCTCTCTCTCTCTCTCTCTCTCTCTCTCTCTCTCTCTCTCTCTCTCTCTCTCTCTCTCTCTCTCCAGTTTCCATTACTCTCTCTCTCTCTCCAGTTTCCATGTCTGTCTGTCTCTCTCTCACTGGCCCCGTATTATCGCTGCTTGCAGCTATATTTATTATTATAATGCATGGACTTTTATTTTATTTCTTAGGTTAAGCCACCCTGTGATGTCTACCAAGTCATGTGAGTGTGTTGTGATGATGTTAAATGGCTTACATTTTAAAGGGGCTACACCATGAATGTAAAAAAAAAAAATTATATATAAATATTGCCCCCCAACAACCCCGTGGTCAACAATTGGTATTTTCTTGTGCGCCTGGCGTATTTCATCCAATTAAATGATAACTTCATGAAGACATTTGGAAAGTCTTTTTCCAATGTATTTTGCATTGTATTCTTGCATGTGAGGCTGTTGTCCTTTTACCATAATATTTAATATTGTCTGACCACATTACCACCAAGATAAAAGTCTTGTAAATGTATTGCATGAATGAACAGGTATCGCAAATAAAGTGATTCCAGTTGCATTTCTGATCTGGTGTCCCGTCTAATATGTCTCTATCCACTAATATGTCTCTATCCACAACGTCAGGCCTATGTCAGTGAGTCGTTCATCCCAGAAGAGAAAGTCCAGGAGCTGGGGCCTGCGTCACGCAACGCCACTACTGATGACATCACCATGTGGAACATCACACAGATTGACACATTGTGTTCTTTAATGGACTCTTCAGATGGGGAGTGGGATTCAGCTCTGGTAAGTATACAAATGATCTTTGATTGATTGATGGTGTTATTGACAAATATACATGGGGGCGGCAGTGGCTCAGGAGTTAGAGCGTCTGTCTGTTTGTCTGTCTGTCTGGCTGGCTGGCAGGCAGTGTAATCAGTGTAAAAGTGAGAAAACATAATGTGTTGTGATTATATTTACACGTTTTTGCATGTGTGTTCGTAAATGTGTGCAGTACATGTATATGGCACTAACACATTTTTTGTCACCATCAAGGCCAAGGCCATCATTTCCAAGTATCTGACTAAGGCGGGCAACAGTCTTGGCAGTGCAGAGCTCAGTTGTGTTAAGGGACCCAACCTGTGTTCCCTGGATACCAGTGTCCTACAGACCATCTCAGAGGACACCCTCAGGTGAGGGGTGTTGGGGAGGGAGCCAGTAGTATCGTAAATCATGTTTACTTTAGTATTTCTTCACTACTTGCACACACTTGAACATCGACATTAATCCAAAAAACTATTATTATAAAAAATAAATTGGGAATATTTTGGGCTTTATTGACAGTGTATAGTAGAGCGAGACAGGAAACAGGGAGAGAGAGATGGGGAATGACATGCAGCAAAGGTTGTCGGGACTGGGATTCAAACTCGCGACACTCTGTCAGACTGTATTAGAGCCTATATATGGTATGTGCCTGGACCGCTAGGCCAACGGGCGCCCCACCCAAAACTATTTTTAACCTAATTAACCCTGGCATCCGTATTTTGGGCTGGCAAAAATAAGAATCAATTATTATTTTATAGAAATAAAAGTCCTAATAATAATAATTCACGCATTTTCACAAATAAAAAAGAAAGTAGTAAAATTAGCATACATTTCTACAAGCAACATCGTACAACAAATTATAAAAGAGTGATGCGTGTGATTCCATGACATATTAGCCAAAAGGTAAATAAGATATGTAAGGGACTGAATTTTAGAGACTGAATAAATTACATTTGTGGTTGAAAATGTGGTAGCACTCTTTTGAGATGTGTGCTGTGTGTCTCCTGGTGTTTCCAGTAATTCCAGTTGGCTGGTAGTGTCCAGCTGTACGCTGGAGAAGAAGAAAGTGCTCTTTAACATCGCAGAAAAAGCCTTCTCTGGACTCAGCCGCACTACAGCTATCAGCACTACCAGCTTCCAGAATACAGAGCCATTTTTGGGTAAGCAAGCATTCATTCACATGTACATGCGTACAAACACATACTGTATATTGCAGTGGTTCTCAAACATTTCCATGTCAAGGACCCCAAGTTCATACACAACTGTCTGTACTGTACTGTATACCAGTGATAATAGCCTAACTCAAAAATCCTCACAATGTCTCAAATTTCTCGCGCACGCACGCACGCACACACACACACACACTTCAGAGATGGATAAATTCAGTATTTTCTTTATGACCTGTAGGTGGTGCATCCCTTTCCTATGTGAGAAGTGCCGCTGCCTCCAATGTCAACATGGACCTGGATACCTTTGTCAATCTGGACCCGAGTGTTGTACAGGTTAGTGGCGTGTGCGTGCGTACGTGCGTGCGGCCTTGTGGTTGTACATCTGGGAAAGGCAAGTAGTTAATGTATGTTTTTATAATATAATCATTTATATCTACAATAACTAGTAATTAAAGTTTTCAAATAATTGTAGTGGAGTAACAGTATATATTTGCCTCTGAGATGTAAGTAAAAGTATAGACAATTGGAAATACCTTCTAATTGTACTTAAGTACAGTACTTTAGTAAATGTACTTAGTTACTTTACACCACTGGATATTTCATACCAGTGTATTGAAGGATATTTATTTCTCTTCCACAGGGAAGTCATGTGGCTCTGCTGGGGAAATCTCCAACGGTCAGTTTAAGTACACCGTATCAAAGTTTGGAGGTTCTGCTACAGGTGTCTGTGATGAAGGGTAAGAACATTATAAATATATATAATAAGAACTAGGGCTGGGACTCGATTAAAAACATTTATCAAATTAATTAGAGGCTTTGTAATGAATTAATCACAATTAATCACATTTTAATCGCATATCAATATTTTACTTGAGAACAGGGAAAGGCAATTTTTTCATACGTCTTTTAAGTACATGTAAAAAAATAAAAGGCTTGAAAATACTAAAAGAAGGAAAAACGTTGCGACGCTGAGGAGGAATAGCCAAAGTATAAAAGGTCATAATTATTATTGTGATGCTATATTAACACATTTTGCTGGGGACCCCCTGGAACCCCCTCCAGTACAACTGGGGGTCCCCGGACCCCACTTTGAGAACCAACGGCTTATGGGCTATGATGGGATGCCACCGGCGAACTGCAGAGCCTATTTCCAAGAGCTGGCTGGTGCAAATTTCTCCGTCTTCTCCAGTGCTCTCAGCTACAAACGTACTGCTCTGTTAAAAAATGCCAGGACTTGCCTGGTGAGTTGAGAGTAACCAGTAACCACCGGACCCACACAAATGAAACTATTACTGATAATGACAGTCAAATCCACTGACATTGGGTCTCAGGGAGAACATTGTACAGATGATCTTCAAACCTTCACATTATAACTAACATTATATCGTTATACAGGACAATATAGATAGCTTACAATCCAATTTCAATGCTGTGATACTAATAGTTCTGATGCCATTATTTTCATGAATGAAACGAAACCTTTAACCACTTCATTGACCAGAGTCCCCCAGTCGCCTATTTTCTTCCCTGTACACAAAATCGATCTATGAGCTTGTAGATATGCTATTTTCACAGATTTCATGTGCTTAAGTTTATTCATATTTTTTCCCCCTTTTTTTCTGTCTTAGGGTATAACAACCACAACCTTGACAGAGGATAACATCAGTTTTGGGTAACATGTGCTGTAAGATTGGTGCGGCTTATATTACGAATTCTCACTCATCCATCCTGGAGAATCTAAAGAACTGCCCAAATATAATAAGAACTGCCCATGGAAACCCTCCTGTTGTCAGGGACAACGACATACGGGTAAGCAACGACAAGCACAGTTCAGTTATTAGCAGTGGTGGAAAAAGTATTCAAACTTTTTACTTACAATAAATAAAAGTATCAATACAGCAATGTAGAAACACTCTGTTACAAGTAAAAGTCCGGTAATCATAATTGACTTGAGTAAAAGTACAAAAGTATTGGCATCAAAATATACTTAAAGTACCAAAAGTAGTTCAAGTACTCATTATGCAGAATGTTTTTCAAGTCTATAAAATGCACAAAAATATTTTGAAAATAGCAGATCTACAAGCTCACAATGCGTTGCATCGCGACACATTGTGAACTTGTTGATCAGCTATTTTCAAATAGGCGAAATGTATATAGGGCTGAAGTGGTTTTGTAATAATAATCAAAATCTACAAAGTAACTTGTGGCTAAAGTTTTCAAATAATAATGATTTATTATTTATATTTGCCTCTGAGATGTAGTGGAGTAGAAGTAAAAGTAAATATAAAATTGGAAATACTCCAGTAAAGTAAAAAATACCTCAGAATTGTACTTATGTACAGTACTTGAGTACATGCACTTAGTTAATTTACACCACTGATAATAAAATGCCCAAAATAGGGTCACCAGTCTGCCTGTGGGATTTAAAAATATTTAATAAGTGAAAAGTATCAACAAGAGCATACGACAAACAACTACATGGGATCCAATGGACAACAGGTTATTTTCCCAATTTGCTGAAAAGTAACCTCCGACAATTTGAACGTTGATGATGTTTTTTGTTTTTCAATGACAACTGAAATACCGTATTAAATGTTTTTGTGCACCCAGAGATCCTGCAACATGGAATAGAGACACTTTGAACAACCTGGGTATTCTGCCACTGTACTTATCATCGACCTTCTACGATAAGTTTGATAAAGTGAGTAATAGATTGCCTTGGCTCTGTTAAAGGGATAGTTCACCCAAAAAAATACTTTATTTCTATCGATTAATCAACCCATGGAGACGCATTCCTAAGCCAATAATTTGATGACCAGCGGTTCCGGTAGGAGACACAAAAGAGACTCTTTGTGTCTCCTACCGGAACCGCTGCCGGTCATCAAATGCCACTCCTATGAATTCAAGTCTCCATGGGGTGACTAATCGATAGGAAAAAAATGTCATTTTCGGGGTGAACTATCCCTTTAACATAATTTCCACTTTTCTGTTGCTTCGTGCATTTGGTCATGTCTGTCTGTTTGTCCATCACTTTTATTGAGATTGGCGTTTTCATTTTGCCCGAGCAGAAAACTAAGCGACAGTTCCTGAAGGCATTCCTTAAAGTCCTTAGGCGGGATGGAGTGAAGAGGTGGAAGAAGAGGAGAATGAAGAAAGCCATCAGGCATTCCATTAGGAACAGCAGGACAAAACCATGTCCTGCTGTCATCTCTCAGTGGAGTCAGTGGTTCCCAAACGTTTTGGCTCGAGACCAAAAAGATAAATGTGATGTCTCCCTGGGAACATAGCTTATTTACAAACGCACAACGTTGTGCACTTGTAGATGTAGATACGCTATGTTCATTACTTCTTAAAAGTATTATACATTTATGGAATTTCTTAAATTGTTTTCTTTTATTTATGACATTCCTTTGAAAGATGTTAGATTTTTCTTTTAATGTATGATTTTTCTTTCTTTTCACAATCTTTTGAAATATATATTTTTTTATTCATGTAGGAAATGAAAAATATATATATTTACTCGCGCCCCATGAAAATGCGTCCGCTCCTGACCGTTGGGGAAACCCTTAGGGCGTTTCCGTGGGGTCCCTGGTCCCTGGACCCCACTTTGCGAACCACTGTCGTGGTGCATTTGTTTCCTTTGGTGACCTAACATACTGTAACCACTTTAAACCTGCCGTCCCTGTTTTGGGCTTGTCATCATAGGGGAGACATTTGTAAAAGAATTTCAAGAAACGTTAAATAGCAAAAATAGCAGATCTGCAAGGTCACACGACCTGTATGAGCTTGTAGATCTGCTATTTTCGTAATTTTCTTTTTGTATAAAACCACTCATCCCATTAAACGCAGGAATTGCGTGTCTGTGTAAACCACTTAAACCATTCTTTTATACTTTGGATATTCAAAAATAGCAGATATAAAAGCTATGAGCTATTTTTGAAAAATCGTGAACATTTTAGCAAATCTTTGAATATACATATTTTTAAAGCATTTTTTTTTTACTCAAATCTTTGCATCTGGGGGTCCCTGGAACAAAACATTTTCAGATGGGGGTCGGCAGCCAAATACATATAATTTTGGGGGTCCTTGACATGAAAAGGTTTGAGAACCACTGACATAGTAACATACGTTTTTCATAAAACTGTTAGGATTTAGAAGACGTTTTGTAGAATCGGAACCTCAGGCCTTAATGGGTTAAGCCAAAGGCCTTGGGCAGGTGGTTAACAACACCCACAATGTGTGTAACAAGCTGTCCTTCCCTGCCTCTTCTGCTCTGTCACAGCGACTGAATGCACGGTGGGACAAATCACACAGGTGACGATCGGCGACGAGACCTTCCCCTTCGACTACGACGACGAGACACAGTTCAACTCTTGCCTCAGCGCGACGACTGTGAAACACAACCTGGCCGCCATCTTGGACAAAGTGGACCAAGAGGAGTACACCAGCATTGTTCTCACCAAGCTGCAAGAGGTGGGTCACTGAATATGAAGCAACATCCCCCCAAATTGACCAGTAAAGGTCCATGTTTTAGATTGTCTGAGTTCAATTAACCACTTTCAACCTGGCGTGCCTATTTTGGGCATGTCATTACAGGCAAAACTTAAAGGTAGGGTAAGTGATTTACTTTTGTTAAAATAAGTGTGAAATAGCTCTATATTCTGATAGTAATCATTGCTATAGAGTGTTTGTTCAGTAAAATGAGTCTCTATGTCTCTCCAGCTCTTTATTAAACAGAAAATGCATTTTCAGTACTCTCTCCTGATTGGCTTAAATGTTGTCACCTACCTGAAAATGTACATAATTCTGTTTACTAAAGAGCTGGAGAGACCCCTGTGACCGAACAAATGCTCTGTAGCAATTATTACTATCAGAATATAGTATGACGTTTTAACAAAAAAAAAAAAAAACATCATTTACCCTACCTTTAAAGATCTGCTAGATATTTTTGAAAATAGCACTACAAAATATATAATAAGGCTTAAGTGGTCAACAATTGGTATTTTCTTGTGCGCCTGGCTTATTTCATCCAATTAAATGATAACTTCATGAAGACATTTGGAAAGTCTGTTTCCAATGTATTTTGCATTGTATTCTTGCATGTGAGGCTGTTGTCCTTTTACCATAATATTTAATATTGTCTGACCACATTACCACCAAGATAAAAGTCTTGTAAACGTATTGCATGAATGAACAGGTATCGCAAATAAAGTGATTCCAGTTGCAGGTGTCCCGTCTAATATGTCTCTATCACTAATATGTCTCTATCCACTAATATGTCTCTATCCACAACGTCAGGCCTATGTCAGTGAGTCGTTCATCCCAGAAGAGAAAGTCCAGGAGCTGGGGCCTGCGTCACGCAACGCCACTACTGATGACATCACCATGTGGAACATCACACAGATTGACACACTGTGTTCTTTAATGGACTCTTCAGATGGGGAGTGGGATTCAGCTCTGGTAAGTATACAAATGATCTTTGATTGATTGATGGTGTTATTGACAAATATACATGGGGGCGGCAGTGGCTCAGGAGGTAGAGCGTCTGTCTGTTTGTCTGTCTGTCTGTTTGTCTGTCTGTCTGTCTGGCTGGCTGGCTGGCAGGCAGTGTAATCAGTGTAAAAGTGAGAAAACATAATGCGTTGTGATTATATTTACACGTTTTTGCATGTGTGTTTGTAAATGTGTGCAGCGCAGTGGTGGAAAAAGTACTCAAATTGTTTACTTAAGTAAAAGTAACAGTACTGCAATATAAAAATACTCCGTTACAAGTAAAAGTCCAGAATTCAAAATGTACTTGAGTAAAAGTACAAAAGTATTGGCATCAAAATGTACTTAAAGTACCAAAAGTAAAAGTACAAAATACTTGAAAATAGCAGATCTACAAGCTCACAACGCGTCGCATCGCTAAGTTCATGTGTAAAGAGTTTTGTGCAAAGTACTCAAAAATCCCAGGAGGAGATAGATTTTAACTATTGCAGTTTTATGAAAATTATTCATCTGCCCCTAACACATACATGCAGACTCACAGAACTGTACTTAAGTACAATTTTGAGGTATGTTGGGGCCAACAAGGCCGTGGCCCGGTCTGTAAACCCTGCTTGCCCCTGTGTAGGGGCAACATCCGCCAGGGGAAAAAAGCAAAAAATCAACATAACAACATTAGCAGCCCCTCACCCTATTCTGTTGTAGCCAACCACAGCAAGTCGCCTTTGTTTTCAAAGGAGGCTCATTTGCAATCGGGGAATAGAGGGTATGCGCATGCTTAAAGTCAATGGCACATGGAGTGGCAAAGCGAGTGGCAAAGCAACATGCAAAGTGAGTTTAACATTGTTTAATGTTGTGTAATGCAATCAGATATGACTTTTCTGTTTGGATGCATGGGCTGTCAAGGCCAGAAAGTATTTTTTGACACTCAGTAGGCATTCCTGCATAACTTCCGGGTTTGATAAAACCTGTGATCAGTGTTGCCATGTCTGCTTATTATAAGTGACTTTGGGCTTGTTTGTTTGCAAAGTGGCTTATTCTGGGCTTGTTTTCTGGGCTTGTTTCTAAACTGTAGTTGCTTATTTGGGCTTCCTTTCTAAATGTTATTTAAACCAGTGGTTCTCAAACATTTTCATATCAAAGACCCCCAAATTAATATTAATATGTATTTGACCACGGGCCCCCATCTGATGGCAGTATTTGATATCCCTTTGAGATTTATTTTAAAATGGCAGACTTTTTTTAATGTATAACTCAAGACGCTGGTATGGAACTCCTGGTTTACTAGGATGGGGTTCAATTCCCTGCGGTGTTTGCTGATTGCAGGTTGCTGTAGTCTGTTACGTTCCTTATGAAACTACTGTATCATAACAAACTGCCATAACAAACTACCGTATCAAACTACCATCAGGTACTACCAGGAACGGCGTACCTGACGTTCCTGGAACTACCAGTTCCAGGAATTAGTCATGTCCAGAGTTTCGGTAGTGACCCAATGGTGAAAAAATACATTTGAATGTTACGGACCAAAAAAAGTGTCACTAAAAAGTACTACCCATCAACTATAAATTGCCTGAAACGTACTCCTAACAGGTTTTCGGGGGACGATTTTGGACTCCACACTTAGTGATTTTTTCGGATTAAACTTTGTCACTACCGAAACAAAAGTTAAACCGAAAAAAACACTAAGTGTAACCACTTAGTAAATTTATTTTTTCACCATTGGGTCACTACCGAAACGAAAGTTTGTCACTACCGAAACGAAAGTTAAATCCAAAAAAAAAAAAAGTGTAACCACTTAGTAAATTTATTTTTTCACCATTGGGTCACTACCGAAACGAAAGTTTGTCACTACCGAAACGAAAGTTTGTCACTACCGAAACGAAAGTTAAATCCGAAAAAAACACTAAGTGTAACCACTTAGTAAATTTATTTTTTCACCATGGGTCACTACCGAAACGAAAGTTTGTCACTACCGAAACGAAAGTTAAATCCGAAAAAAACACTAAGTGTATCCACTTAGTATATTTATTTTTTCACCATTGGGTCACTACCGAAAATAAAGTTTGTCACTACCGAAACGGAAGTTAAATCCAAAGAAAACACTAAGTGTAACCACTTAGTAAATTTATTTTTTCACCATTGGGTCACTACCGAAACGAAAGTTTGTCGCTACCGAAACGAAAGTTAAATCCGAAAAAAACACTGAGTGTAACCACTTAGTAAATGTATTTTTTCACCATTGGGTCACTACCGAAACGAAAAGTTTGTCACTACCGAAACGAAAGTTAAATCCGAAAAAAACACTAACTGTAACCACTTAGTACATTTATTTTTTCACCATTGGGTCACTACCGAAACGAAAGTTTGTCACTACCGAAACGAAAGTTAAATCCGAAAAAAAAACTAAGTGTAACCACTTAGTAAATTTATTTTTTCACCATTGGGTCACTACCGAAACGAAAGTTAAATCCGAAAAAAAAACTAAGTGTAACCACTTAGTAAATTTATTTTTTCACCATTGGGTCACTACCGAAACGAAAGTTTGTCACTACCGAAACGAAAGTTAAATCCGAAAAAAACACTAAGTGTAACCACTTAGTATATTTATTTTTTCACCATGGGTCACTACCGAAACGAAAGTTAAACCGAAAAAACACTAAGTGTAACCACTTAGTAAATTTATTTTTTCACCATGGGTCACTACCGAAACGAAAGTTAAACCGAAAAAACACTAAGTGTAACCACTTAGTACATTTATTTTTTCACCATTGGGTCACTACCGAAACGAAAGTTTGTCACTACCGAAACAAAAGTTAAATCCGAAAAAAACACTAAGTGTAACCACTTAGTAAATGTATTTTTTCACCATGGGTCACTACCGAAACGAAAGTTTGTCACTACCGAAACAAAAGTTAAATCCGAAAAAAACACTAAGTGTAACCACTTAGTAAATTTATTTTTTCACCATTGGGTCACTACCGAAACGAAAGTTTGTCACTACCGAAACGAAAGTTTGTCGCTACCGAAACGAAAGTTAAATCCGAAAAAAAAACTAAGTGTAACCACTTAGTAAATTTATTTTTTCACTATTGGGTCACTACCGAAACGAAAGTTTGTCACTACCGAAACGAAAGTTTGTCACTACCGAAACGAAAGTTTGTCACTACCGAAACGAAAGTTTGTCACTACCGAAACGAAAGTTAAATCCGAAAAAAAAACTAAGTGTAACCACTTAGTAAATTTATTTTTTCACCATTGGGTCACTACCGAAACGAAAGTTTGTCACTACCGAAACGAAAGTTAAACCGAAAAAACACTAAGTGTAACCACTTAGTAAATTTATTTTTTCACCATTGGGTCACTACCGAAACGAAAGTTTGTCGCTACCGAAACGAAAGTTAAATCCGAAAAAAACACTAAGTGTAACCACTTAGTAAATGTATTTTTTTCACCATGGGTCACTACCGAAACGAAAAGTTTGTCACTACCGAAACGAAAGTTAAATCCGAAAAAAAAACTAAGTGTAACCACTTAGTAAATTTATTTTTTCACTATTGGGTCACTACCGAAACGAAAGTTTGTCACTACCGAAACGAAAGTTAAATCCGAAAAAAACACTAACTGTAACCACTTAGTAAATTTATTTTTTCACCATTGGGTCACTACCGAAACGAAAGTTTGTCACTACCGAAACGAAAGTTAAACCGAAAAAACACTAAGTGTAACCACTTAGTAAATTTATTTTTTCAACATTGGGTCACTACCAAAACGAAAGTTAAATCCGAAAAAAACACAAAGTGTAACCACTTAGTAAATTTATTTTTTCAACATTGGGTCACTACCGAAACGAAGTTTGTCACACCGAAACGAAAGTTAAATCCGAAAAAAAAACCACTAAGTGTAACCACTTAGTAAATTTATTTTTGGTAGCACTTTACAATAATGACCCGTTATAAAGCATTTATAAACGTTTATAAGTAGTTTGTAGACTATTAACAAATCATTAACAACCTGTTTATTGACATTCGTAAATGATTACTAAAACCTTTATAACTACGGTTACAAATCATCTATAAAGGTATTAGTAACTATTCATGAATAAGCCATGTATAATACATCTGTAAATGATTATTAAATAATTTGTAACTGATGTTACATAATATATACAAATTATTGGTAGCTTGTTCATGTTTAACATATGCTTTGTTAAACATTCCTAAAGTATCTATAAATCCTTAGTACATGTTATTATGTGCCCTACAGTAAAGTGAAGACAGTTCATCATTTATGACTGTCTGTTAATGTGGACTTTCTCCTTACCTGTTGCAAACTACCTGGCTTTCATGAATGCAGACACCAAACAATTACTAGAATTATCATTCATGTTAAGCAAATGATGCGTAAGACATTAAAGAGTATGTAAACCATTTGTGGTGTTAGGGACCAAAAATGTCACTACAAAGTACTACCAATCAACTCTAAATTGCCTGAAACGTACTCCTAACAGGTTTTTGGGGGGACGATTTTGGCCTCCACACTTAGTGATTATTTCGGATTTAACTTTCGTTTCGGTGGTGACCAACTTTCGTTTCGGTAGTTTGATTACAAAATGTAAGTTGTGTAAAAAATAATCTGACTATACTAAGTTGTTATATGTTTGTTTAAGTCAGGCTATACTCTACTCAGAGTCATAAGTTTACAAAATGTACTAAAGTACAGTGAACGTCTGTGCGGTTTGTCTTCATCACTGAAAATAACGTACATGTAAACTGATGTCATGTGCAGTTGGGGTGAAGAAACACAACCATTTCACTCCTAATAATACCTATTTGATTTGACATCCTGACTTGCTGCTGTAGCTGAGGCTTGAACCTGTTACCTGCGGCTCACTAGTCAGTGACTCTATCCATTCACCTACAGCTGTTTCCTTGGAATCTGCGGTTCTGAAACGTTTTGTTGTCAACCCCCCAAATTGACATGTATTTGGGCAGTGGACCCCAATGTGAAAAGATGTAGTGTCAGGGCCCCCCATGAAAAAGATTTATATTTATGCTGTAACACAATTTTTTTAAGTTATTTGTCTTGTTTGTTGTTCAAGTCAAAGCACAAGGAAGGCTGTACTTGTCAGCCATCTGTTAGCTCAATGGGTTGAGACGCAGTATTCATGATCCAGAGGCCATGAGTTCAAATCCCATCGATGTCTTTCCTATGATTCTTTCCTTTGCAGACTGGCTTCCAGAAGATCAACTGAAAACTACCAGGAAGGCTGTACTTGTCAGCCATCTGTTAGCTCAATGGGTTGAGACGCAGTATTCATGATCCAGAGGCCATGAGTTCAAATCCCATTGATGTCTTTCCTATGATTCTTTCCTTTGCAGACTGGCACTCCAGAAGATAAAATGAAAACTACCAGGAAGGCTGTACTTGTCAGCCATCTGTTAGCTCAATAGGTTGAGACGCAGTATACATGATCCAGAGGCCATGAGTTCAAATCCCACTGAGGTCTTTCCTGTGATGCTTTCCTTTGCAGACTGGCTTCCAGAAGATCAAGTTAAAACCACCAGGAAACCTGTAACTCTCAGCCAACAGCATAGCTCAACTGGTAGAGCGTCTGTCCAATAACATGACTTGACTTGACTTTAGTGGGTTCAATTCCCACTCGAGTCAAGTGTCCCCGGTAACTTGGGACAACCGATAAATTGACTGATATCCTTTGTGATGCTTCCTTTGCAGACTAACTTCTAGAAAAACAAGTCAAAAGCACCAGGAAACCTGTAACTCTCAACCAACAGCATAGCTCAACTGGTAGAGCGTCTGTCCAATAACATGACTTGACTTGAGTGGGTTCGATTCCCACTCGAGTCAAGTCTCTGTCCAATAACATGACTTGACTTGAGTGGGTTCGATTCCCACTCGAGTCAAGTCTCTGTCCAATAACATGACTTGACTTGACTTTAGTGGGTTCGATTCCCAGTCAAGTCAAGTCTCTGTCCAATAACATGACTTGACTTGACTTTAGTGGGTTCGATTCCCAGTCAAGTCATGTTATTGGACAGACGCTCTATATATATATTTTTTTAAGTTCTAAATATAAATCTTTTTCATGGGGGGCCCTGACACTACATCTTTTCACATTGAGGTCCACTGCCAAATACATGTTAATTTGGGGGGCCCTTGACAACAAAATGTTTTAGAACCACAGATCTAAGTGGAGCTGTAGCTGAATGGTTAGTGTGACTGCCTGGTGAGCCGAAGGTAACAGGTTCAAGGCTCGGCCACTGCAGTTGGCACAGTCCTTCGATTCCCTACAAGACCATAGCAATGATTAGATCAGAATATAGAGCTTTAACTTAAGAAGTGGGGGTTGATTCGTGGTTCCATTCTTGACCCTGACATTGTGTGAAAATAAATATATATATATTCTTTTAAAGTTTTAGATATAAATCTTTTTCATGGGGGGCCCTGACACTGCATCTTTTCACATTGAGGTCCACTGCCAAATACATGTCAATTTGGGGGGTCCTTGACAACAAAATGTTTTAGAACCACAGATCTAAGTAGAGCTGTACGTGAATGGTTAGTGTGACTACCTGGTGAGCCGTAGGTTACAGGTTCAAGGCTCGGCCACTGCAGTTGGCACAGTCCGTCGATTCCCTACAAGACCATAGCACTGATTAGATCAGAAAGCCAGAATATAGAACTTCAACTTAAAAGGGGGGGTGTGATTTAACCAAAAATGATTATTTAACACCTTTCAAATAACCCATTACGCACAGAGCTGAGAAGTATACATCTGGATACAGTGTCTTCATATACATTCACATTGAAGTAATCTTTAAAGATACCTTTTTTTAGGTAAGTTAAAAAGTTAAAGCTCTACATTGTGATACATACTAAAGGTTGATGCCAGTATAATACATGAAACTATTCAATGTGAGAGTTCAAATATAAATGCCAACACAATGAGCAGGGCACAGTGGGGAATTGAACCCCATCCCAGTAAACCAGGAGCTCCATTCCTGTGCCTTCGTTTTGTGTTTTTTTAGGTGTTCTTTTTTTCGCAAATGTAACCAAATGGACCCTTGCCGACAGTGGTGGATAAAGTACTATTTATTTTATTATTTTTTACTTAAAGGAGAATTTTGGACCAAAGCTTTATTACCTTTTCTATGATGTTATGATATCTTAGGATGAATGGTACAGTAGAAAAATTTCATAACTCCACCTCTGGTCCGCCACAGCTTAAAAAGGTGCGCGGATAGGCCTTAGGTTAGATCAAATATTTTAATAGTTTTTTTTTTTTTGTGAGAGATCTGACGTTCATAGTGACAGAACACTGTGCAAAAAAAACAACAATAAAAAACAAAAGTCTCGCTAGACGAGATTTCAATCTCGTCTAGCGAGATTCTGTTTTTTTTTTAACTTTCGTTTCGGTAGGGACAAACTTTCGTTTCGGTAGTGACCCAATGGTGAAAAAATAAAATGCCAAAAAAGTCCAGAGCTCGATGAATGTTAGGGACCAAAAAAAAAGTCACTACCAATCAACTTTAAATTGCCTGAAACGTACTCCTAACAGGTTTTTGGGGGAACAATTTTTTTTTTGACACAATGGTGTCACTACCGCCACTACTTTCAGCTCATTTGCATTACAACATACCATTTGTTTATCGCAAATGAAATTGTAATCTCATAAACATTTTAGTAACCAGGTTAAATTTAAAAAGATGGCATTACTTGGGTGAGGTCTTTACTTAAATTTGTCAAATCTGTCCCAGCAGAGTGATTGAGGTCGCCCACATGCTGCCTCACTGCCTGCAGTTCTGGAACTGAAACATTTCACAAATCATTAGCAGATCAAGGGTATTGAGCTCATACCATACCTATGACATGGACTGTCAGGTGCTGTCGCTCCACCCTGAGTTTGAAGTGCTGTCCGTCAAGTGTAGGCCACCTGGTTGTGCCTGAGCTCATAGGAGGGCAGGTGGGAGGCTATCAGCACCTGGGGGAGTGTAAAATAATTTGGGCATCAATTATTTTCAGTTGGTCATGAATTAATATAGCTGCTGCAGGATGCATTAAACCTTAATGCATCCTGCTAAGTCACCCCTTAATGATTAAGTGGTGACTTAACGGTTTCACATGGGGCATCTTTGTATGTGTGCTGTAGCCACATACCATTTTCATTCAGCTGAATGGCGTTGGTCGTCTTGCTGAGCTGGGTGAGCTCGGTCAGGATGGTCATCGACGAGGGTGGGATCTCGCCCACACAGCTGGTCCTAGACACGCAAGAGGACAACGTACACAGTCAAATCCCCAGTGTTCATTCAATTTGTACACCAACTTGTGACCAGGAGATTATTTTTGGGAACTTGGGCGTGGGAGAATATGTAGTTGAGCTCGTTGGCCATGTCAGCTTTTTTTTCTTCACGAAGTGCAAATACACACTTGAACAACACTCAACAGGTCTTCAAGTTGCCCTTTGGTTAGTCGCCTAAGTAGCCTAAGCTTCAAAATGATGATATGTGAAGGGTGGAGGATGACGGGTAGAAAAAGCGCTAGTATATCCTAGGATATACTCACTTCTGAACTGCACAATGCTCCGAGTGTACTCCTAACAGGTTTTTGGGGGGACGATTTTTTCCACACTTAGTGATTTTTTCGGATTTAACTTTCGTTTCGGTAGGGACAAACTTTCGTTTCGGTAGTGACCCAATGGTGAAAAAAGAAAATGTATTAAGTCCAGAGCTCGATGAATGTTAGGGACCAAAAAAACAGTCACTACCAATCAACTTTAAATTGCCTGAAACGTACTCCTAACAGGTTTTTGGGGGAACAAATTTTTTTTTTGATACAATGGTGTCGCTACCAAAACGAAAAAAATATTACTAAGTCCAGAACTCAATGAATGTTAGGGACCAAAAAAAAAGTCACTACCAATCAACTTTAAATTGCCTGAAACGTACTCCTAACAGGTTTTTGGGGGAACTATTTTTTTTTTGACACAATGGTGTCACTACCGCCACTACTTTCAGCTCATTTGCATTACAACATTCCATTTGTTTATCGCAAATGAAATTGTAATCTCATAAACATTTTAGTAACCAGGTTAAATTTAAAAAGATGGCATTACTTGGGTGAGGTCTTTACTTAAATTTGTCAAATCTGTCCCAGCAGAGTGATTGAGGTCGCCCACATGCTGCCTCAGTGCCTGCAGTTCTGGAACTGAAACATTTCACAAATCATTAGCAGATCAAGGGTATTGAGCTCATACCATACCTATGACATGGACTGTCAGGTGCTGTCGCTCCACCCTGAGTTTGAAGTGCTGTCCGTCAAGTGTAGGCCACCTGGTTGTGCCTGAGCTCATAGGAGGGCAGGTGGGAGGCTATCAGCACCTGGGGGAGTGTAAAATAATTTGGGCATCAATTATTTTCAGTTGGTCATGAATTAATATAGCTGCTGCAGGATGCATTAAACCTTAATGCATCCTGCTAAGTCACCCCTTAATGATTAAGTGGTGACTTAACGGTTTCACATGGGGCATCTTTGTATGTGTGCTGTAGCCACATACCATTTTCATTCAGCTGAATGGCGTTGGTCGTCTTGCTGAGCTGGGTGAGCTCGGTCAGGATGGTCATCGACGAGGGTGGGATCTCGCCCACACAGCTGGTCCTAGACACGCAAGAGGACAACGTACACAGTCAAATCCCCAGTGTTCATTCAATTTGTACACCAACTTGTGACCAGGAGATTATTTTTGGGAACTTGGGCGTGGGAGAATATGTAGTTGAGCTCGTTGGCCATGTCAGCTTTTTTTTCTTCACGAAGTGCAAATACACACTTGAACAACACTCAACAGGTCTTCAAGTTGCCCTTTGGTTAGTCGCCTAAGTAGCCTAAGCTTCAAAATGATGATATGTGAAGGGTGGAGGATGACGGGTAGAAAAAGCGCTAGTATATCCTAGGATATACTCACTTCTGAACTGCACAATGCTCCGAGTGTACTCCTAACAGGTTTTTGGGGGGACGATTTTTTCCACACTTAGTGATTTTTTCGGATTTAACTTTCGTTTCGGTAGGGACAAACTTTCGTTTCGGTAGTGACCCAATGGTGAAAAAAGAAAATGTATTAAGTCCAGAGCTCGATGAATGTTAGGGACCAAAAAAACAGTCACTACCAATCAACTTTAAATTGCCTGAAACGTACTCCTAATAGGTTTTTGGGGGAACAATTTTTTTTTTTGATACAATGGTGTCGCTACCAAAACGAAAAAAAAATTACTAAGTCCAGAACTCGATGAATGTTAGGGACCAAAAAAAAAGTCACTACCAATCAACTTTAAATTGCCTGAAACGTACTCCTAACAGGTTTTTGGGGGAACTATTTTTTTTTTGACACAATGGTGTCACTACCGCCACTACTTTCAGCTCATTTGCATTACAACATTCCATTTGTTTATCGCAAATGAAATTGTAATCTCATAAACATTTTAGTAACCAGGTTAAATTTAAAAAGATGGCATTACTTGGGTGAGGTCTTTACTTAAATTTGTCAAATCTGTCCCAGCAGAGTGATTGAGGTCGCCCACATGCTGCCTCAGTGCCTGCAGTTCTGGAACTGAAACATTTCACAAATCATTAGCAGATCAAGGGTATTGAGCTCATACCATACCTATGACATGGACTGTCAGGTGCTGTCGCTCCACCCTGAGTTTGAAGTGCTGTCCGTCAAGTGTAGGCCACCTGGTTGTGCCTGAGCTCATAGGAGGGCAGGTGGGAGGCTATCAGCACCTGGGGGAGTGTAAAATAATTTGGGCATCAATTATTTTCAGTTGGTCATGAATTAATATAGCTGCTGCAGGATGCATTAAACCTTAATGCATCCTGCTAAGTCACCCCTTAATGATTAAGTGGTGACTTAACGGTTTCACATGGGGCATCTTTGTATGTGTGCTGTAGCCACATACCATTTTCATTCAGCTGAATGGCGTTGGTCGTCTTGCTGAGCTGGGTGAGCTCGGTCAGGATGGTCATCGACGAGGGTGGGATCTCGCCCACACAGCTGGTCCTAGACACGCAAGAGGACAACGTACACAGTCAAATCCCCAGTGTTCATTCAATTTGTACACCAACTTGTGACCAGGAGATTATTTTTGGGAACTTGGGCGTGGGAGAATATGTAGTTGAGCTCGTTGGCCATGTCAGCTTTTTTTTCTTCACGAAGTGCAAATACACACTTGAACAACACTCAACAGGTCTTCAAGTTGCCCCTTGGTTAGTCGCCTAAGTAGCCTAAGCTTCAAAATGATGATATGTGAAGGGTGGAGGATGACGGGCAGAAAAAGCGCTAGTATATCCTAGGATATACTCACTTCTGAACTGCACAATGCTCCGAGTGTACTCCTAACAGGTTTTTGGGGGGACGATTTTTTCCACACTTAGTGATTTTTTCGGATTTAACTTTCGTTTCGGTAGGGACAAACTTTCGTTTCGGTAGTGACCCAATGGTGAAAAAAGAAAATGTATTAAGTCCAGAGCTCGATGAATGTTATGGACCAAAAAAAAAGTCACTACCAATCAACTTTAAATTGCCTGAAACGTACTCCTAACAGGTTTTTGGGGGAACTTTTTTTTTTTGACACAATGGTGTCACTACCGAAACGAAAAAAAAATTACCAAGTCCAGAGCTCGATGAATGTTAGGGACCAAAAAAACAGTCACTACCAATCAACTTTAAATTGCCTGAAACGTACTCCTAACAGGTTTTTGGGGGAACAATTTTTTTTTTTGATACAATGGTGTCACTACCGCCACTACTTTCAGCTCATTTGCATTACAACATACCATTTGTTTATCGCAAATGAAATTGTAATCTCATAAACATTTTAGTAACCAGGTTAAATTTAAAAAGATGGCATTACTTGGGTGAGGTCTTTACTTAAATTTGTCAAATCTGTCCCAGCAGAGTGATTGAGGTCGCCCACATGCTGCCTCACTGCCTGCAGTTCTGGAACTGAAACATTTCACAAATCATTAGCAGATCAAGGGTATTGAGCTCATACCATACCTATGACATGGACTGTCAGGTGCTGTCGCTCCACCCTGAGTTTGAAGTGCTGTCCGTCAAGTGTAGGCCACCTGGTTGTGCCTGAGCTCATAGGAGGGCAGGTGGGAGGCTATCAGCACCTGGGGGAGTGTAAAATAATTTGGGCATCAATTATTTTCAGTTGGTCATGAATTAATATAGCTGCTGCAGGATGCATTAAACCTTAATGCATCCTGCTAAGTCACCCCTTAATGATTAAGTGGTGACTTAACGGTTTCACATGGGGCATCTTTGTATGTGTGCTGTAGCCACATACCATTTTCATTCAGCTGAATGGCGTTGGTCGTCTTGCTGAGCTGGGTGAGCTCGGTCAGGATGGTCATCGACGAGGGTGGGATCTCGCCCACACAGCTGGTCCTAGACACGCAAGAGGACAACGTACACAGTCAAATCCCCAGTGTTCATTCAATTTGTACACCAACTTGTGACCAGGAGATTATTTTTGGGAACTTGGGCGTGGGAGAATATGTAGTTGAGCTCGTTGGCCATGTCAGCTTTTTTTTCTTCACGAAGTGCAAATACACACTTGAACAACACTCAACAGGTCTTCAAGTTGCCCTTTGGTTAGTCGCCTAAGTAGCCTAAGCTTCAAAATGATGATATGTGAAGGGTGGAGGATGACGGGTAGAAAAAGCGCTAGTATATCCTAGGATATACTCACTTCTGAACTGCACAATGCTCCGAGTGTACTCCTAACAGGTTTTTGGGGGGACGATTTTTTCCACACTTAGTGATTTTTTCGGATTTAACTTTCGTTTCGGTAGGGACAAACTTTCGTTTCGGTAGTGACCCAATGGTGAAAAAAGAAAATGTATTAAGTCCAGAGCTCGATGAATGTTAGGGACCAAAAAAACAGTCACTACCAATCAACTTTAAATTGCCTGAAACGTACTCCTAACAGGTTTTTGGGGGAACAATTTTTTTTTTTGATACAATGGTGTCGCTACCAAAACGAAAAAAAAAGTACTAAGTCCAGAACTCGATGAATGTTAGGGACCAAAAAAAAAGTCACTACCAATCAACTTTAAATTGCCTGAAACGTACTCCTAACAGGTTTTTGGGGGAACAATTTTTTTTTTGACACAATGGTGTCACTACCGCCACTACTTTCAGCTCATTTGCATTACAACATACCATTTGTTTATCGCAAATGAAATTGTAATCTCATAAACATTTTAGTAACCAGGTTAAATTTAAAAAGATGGCATTACTTGGGTGAGGTCTTTACTTAAATTTGTCAAATCTGTCCCAGCAGAGTGATTGAGGTCGCCCACATGCTGCCTCACTGCCTGCAGTTCTGGAACTGAAACATTTCACAAATCATTAGCAGATCAAGGGTATTGAGCTCATACCATACCTATGACATGGACTGTCAGGTGCTGTCGCTCCACCCTGAGTTTGAAGTGCTGTCCGTCAAGTGTAGGCCACCTGGTTGTGCCTGAGCTCATAGGAGGGCAGGTGGGAGGCTATCAGCACCTGGGGGAGTGTAAAATAATTTGGGCATCAATTATTTTCAGTTGGTCATGAATTAATATAGCTGCTGCAGGATGCATTAAACCTTAATGCATCCTGCTAAGTCACCCCTTAATGATTAAGTGGTGACTTAACGGTTTCACATGGGGCATCTTTGTATGTGTGCTGTAGCCACATACCATTTTCATTCAGCTGAATGGCGTTGGTCGTCTTGCTGAGCTGGGTGAGCTCGGTCAGGATGGTCATCGACGAGGGTGGGATCTCGCCCACACAGCTGGTCCTAGACACGCAAGAGGACAACGTACACAGTCAAATCCCCAGTGTTCATTCAATTTGTACACCAACTTGTGACCAGGAGATTATTTTTGGGAACTTGGGCGTGGGAGAATATGTAGTTGAGCTCGTTGGCCATGTCAGCTTTTTTTTCTTCACGAAGTGCAAATACACACTTGAACAACACTCAACAGGTCTTCAAGTTGCCCTTTGGTTAGTCGCCTAAGTAGCCTAAGCTTCAAAATGATGATATGTGAAGGGTGGAGGATGACGGGTAGAAAAAGCGCTAGTATATCCTAGGATATACTCACTTCTGAACTGCACAATGCTCCGAGTGTACTCCTAACAGGTTTTTGGGGGGACGATTTTTTCCACACTTAGTGATTTTTTCGGATTTAACTTTCGTTTCGGTAGGGACAAACTTTCGTTTCGGTAGTGACCCAATGGTGAAAAAAGAAAATGTATTAAGTCCAGAGCTCGATGAATGTTAGGGACCAAAAAAACAGTCACTACCAATCAACTTTAAATTGCCTGAAACGTACTCCTAACAGGTTTTTGGGGGAACACATTTTTTTTTTGATACAATGGTGTCGCTACCAAAACGAAAAAAAAATTACTAAGTCCAGAACTCGATGAATGTTAGGGACCAAAAAAAAAGTCACTACCAATCAACTTTAAATTGCCTGAAACGTACTCCTAACAGGTTTTTGGGGGAACAAATTTTTTTTTGACACAATGGTGTCACTACCGCCACTACTTTCAGCTCATTTGCATTACAACATACCATTTGTTTATCGCAAATGAAATTGTAATCTCATAAACATTTTAGTAACCAGGTTAAATTTAAAAAGATGGCATTACTTGGGTGAGGTCTTTACTTAAATTTGTCAAATCTGTCCCAGCAGAGTGATTGAGGTCGCCCACATGCTGCCTCAGTGCCTGCAGTTCTGGAACTGAAACATTTCACAAATCATTAGCAGATCAAGGGTATTGAGCTCATACCATACCTATGACATGGACTGTCAGGTGCTGTCGCTCCACCCTGAGTTTGAAGTGCTGTCCGTCAAGTGTAGGCCACCTGGTTGTGCCTGAGCTCATAGGAGGGCAGGTGGGAGGCTATCAGCACCTGGGGGAGTGTAAAATAATTTGGGCATCAATTATTTTCAGTTGGTCATGAATTAATATAGCTGCTGCAGGATGCATTAAACCTTAATGCATCCTGCTAAGTCACCCCTTAATGATTAAGTGGTGACTTAACGGTTTCACATGGGGCATCTTTGTATGTGTGCTGTAGCCACATACCATTTTCATTCAGCTGAATGGCGTTGGTCGTCTTGCTGAGCTGGGTGAGCTCGGTCAGGATGGTCATCGACGAGGGTGGGATCTCGCCCACACAGCTGGTCCTAGACACGCAAGAGGACAACGTACACAGTCAAATCCCCAGTGTTCATTCAATTTGTACACCAACTTGTGACCAGGAGATTATTTTTGGGAACTTGGGCGTGGGAGAATATGTAGTTGAGCTCGTTGGCCATGTCAGCTTTTTTTTCTTCACGAAGTGCAAATACACACTTGAACAACACTCAACAGGTCTTCAAGTTGCCCCTTGGTTAGTCGCCTAAGTAGCCTAAGCTTCAAAATGATGATATGTGAAGGGTGGAGGATGACGGGCAGAAAAAGCGCTAGTATATCCTAGGATATACTCACTTCTGAACTGCACAATGCTCCGAGTGTACTCCTAACAGGTTTTTGGGGGGACGATTTTTTCCACACTTAGTGATTTTTTCGGATTTAACTTTCGTTTCGGTAGGGACAAACTTTCGTTTCGGTAGTGACCCAATGGTGAAAAAAGAAAATGTATTAAGTCCAGAGCTCGATGAATGTTATGGACCAAAAAAAAAGTCACTACCAATCAACTTTAAATTGCCTGAAACGTACTCCTAACAGGTTTTTGGGGGAACATTTTTTTTTTGACACAATGGTGTCACTACCGAAACGAAAAAAAAAATACTAAGTCCAGAACTCGATGAATGTTAGGGACCAAAAAAAAAGTCACTACCAATCAACTTTAAATTGCCTGAAACGTACTCCTAACAGGTTTTTGGGGGAACAATTTTTTTTTTTGATACAATGGTGTCGCTACCAAAACGAAAAAAAAAATACTAAGTCCAGAACTCGATGAATGTTAGGGACCAAAAAAAAAGTCACTACCAATCAACTTTAAATTGCCTGAAACGTACTCCTAACAGGTTTTTGGGGGAACAATTTTTTTTTTGACACAATGGTGTCACTACCGCCACTACTTTCAGCTCATTTGCATTACAACATACCATTTGTTTATCGCAAATGAAATTGTAATCTCATAAACATTTTAGTAACCAGGTTAAATTTAAAAAGATGGCATTACTTGGGTGAGGTCTTTACTTAAATTTGTCAAATCTGTCCCAGCAGAGTGATTGAGGTCGCCCACATGCTGCCTCACTGCCTGCAGTTCTGGAACTGAAACATTTCACAAATCATTAGCAGATCAAGGGTATTGAGCTCATACCATACCTATGACATGGACTGTCAGGTGCTGTCGCTCCACCCTGAGTTTGAAGTGCTGTCCGTCAAGTGTAGGCCACCTGGTTGTGCCTGAGCTCATAGGAGGGCAGGTGGGAGGCTATCAGCACCTGGGGGAGTGTAAAATAATTTGGGCATCAATTATTTTCAGTTGGTCATGAATTAATATAGCTGCTGCAGGATGCATTAAACCTTAATGCATCCTGCTAAGTCACCCCTTAATGATTAAGTGGTGACTTAACGGTTTCACATGGGGCATCTTTGTATGTGTGCTGTAGCCACATACCATTTTCATTCAGCTGAATGGCGTTGGTCGTCTTGCTGAGCTGGGTGAGCTCGGTCAGGATGGTCATCGACGAGGGTGGGATCTCGCCCACACAGCTGGTCCTAGACACGCAAGAGGACAACGTACACAGTCAAATCCCCAGTGTTCATTCAATTTGTACACCAACTTGTGACCAGGAGATTATTTTTGGGAACTTGGGCGTGGGAGAATATGTAGTTGAGCTCGTTGGCCATGTCAGCTTTTTTTTCTTCACGAAGTGCAAATACACACTTGAACAACACTCAACAGGTCTTCAAGTTGCCCTTTGGTTAGTCGCCTAAGTAGCCTAAGCTTCAAAATGATGATATGTGAAGGGTGGAGGATGACGGGTAGAAAAAGCGCTAGTATATCCTAGGATATACTCACTTCTGAACTGCACAATGCTCCGAGTGTACTCCTAACAGGTTTTTGGGGGGACGATTTTTTCCACACTTAGTGATTTTTTCGGATTTAACTTTCGTTTCGGTAGGGACAAACTTTCGTTTCGGTAGTGACCCAATGGTGAAAAAAGAAAATGTATTAAGTCCAGAGCTCGATGAATGTTAGGGACCAAAAAAACAGTCACTACCAATCAACTTTAAATTGCCTGAAACGTACTCCTAACAGGTTTTTGGGGGAACAAATTTTTTTTTGACACAATGGTGTCACTACCGCCACTACTTTCAGCTCATTTTCATTACAACATACCATTTGTTTATCGCAAATGAAATTGTAATCTCATAAACATTTTAGTAACCAGGTTAAATTTAAAAAGATGGCATTACTTGGGTGAGGTCTTTACTTAAATTTGTCAAATCTGTCCCAGCAGAGTGATTGAGGTCGCCCACATGCTGCCTCAGTGCCTGCAGTTCTGGAACTGAAACATTTCACAAATCATTAGCAGATCAAGGGTATTGAGCTCATACCATACCTATGACATGGACTGTCAGGTGCTGTCGCTCCACCCTGAGTTTGAAGTGCTGTCCGTCAAGTGTAGGCCACCTGGTTGTGCCTGAGCTCATAGGAGGGCAGGTGGGAGGCTATCAGCACCTGGGGGAGTGTAAAATAATTTGGGCATCAATTATTTTCAGTTGGTCATGAATTAATATAGCTGCTGCAGGATGCATTAAACCTTAATGCATCCTGCTAAGTCACCCCTTAATGATTAAGTGGTGACTTAACGGTTTCACATGGGGCATCTTTGTATGTGTGCTGTAGCCACATACCATTTTCATTCAGCTGAATGGCGTTGGTCGTCTTGCTGAGCTGGGTGAGCTCGGTCAGGATGGTCATCGACGAGGGTGGGATCTCGCCCACACAGCTGGTCCTAGACACGCAAGAGGACAACGTACACAGTCAAATCCCCAGTGTTCATTCAATTTGTACACCAACTTGTGACCAGGAGATTATTTTTGGGAACTTGGGCGTGGGAGAATATGTAGTTGAGCTCGTTGGCCATGTCAGCTTTTTTTTCTTCACGAAGTGCAAATACACACTTGAACAACACTCAACAGGTCTTCAAGTTGCCCCTTGGTTAGTCGCCTAAGTAGCCTAAGCTTCAAAATGATGATATGTGAAGGGTGGAGGATGACGGGCAGAAAAAGCGCTAGTATATCCTAGGATATACTCACTTCTGAACTGCACAATGCTCCGAGTGTACTCCTAACAGGTTTTTGGGGGGACGATTTTTTCCACACTTAGTGATTTTTTCGGATTTAACTTTCGTTTCGGTAGGGACAAACTTTCGTTTCGGTAGTGACCCAATGGTGAAAAAAGAAAATGTATTAAGTCCAGAGCTCGATGAATGTTATGGACCAAAAAAAAAGTCACTACCAATCAACTTTAAATTGCCTGAAACGTACTCCTAACAGGTTTTTGGGGGAACATTTTTTTTTTGACACAATGGTGTCACTACCGAAACGAAAAAAAAAATACCAAGTCCAGAGCTCGATGAATGTTAGGGACCAAAAAAACAGTCACTACCAATCAACTTTAAATTGCCTGAAACGTACTCCTAACAGGTTTTTGGGGGAACAATTTTTTTTTTTGATACAATGGTGTCGCTACCAAAACGAAAAAAAAAATACTAAGTCCAGAACTCGATGAATGTTAGGGACCAAAAAAAAAGTCACTACCAATCAACTTTAAATTGCCTGAAACGTACTCCTAACAGGTTTTTGGGGGAACAATTTTTTTTTTGACACAATGGTGTCACTACCGCCACTACTTTCAGCTCATTTGCATTACAACATACCATTTGTTTATCGCAAATGAAATTGTAATCTCATAAACATTTTAGTAACCAGGTTAAATTTAAAAAGATGGCATTACTTGGGTGAGGTCTTTACTTAAATTTGTCAAATCTGTCCCAGCAGAGTGATTGAGGTCGCCCACATGCTGCCTCACTGCCTGCAGTTCTGGAACTGAAACATTTCACAAATCATTAGCAGATCAAGGGTATTGAGCTCATACCATACCTATGACATGGACTGTCAGGTGCTGTCGCTCCACCCTGAGTTTGAAGTGCTGTCCGTCAAGTGTAGGCCACCTGGTTGTGCCTGAGCTCATAGGAGGGCAGGTGGGAGGCTATCAGCACCTGGGGGAGTGTAAAATAATTTGGGCATCAATTATTTTCAGTTGGTCATGAATTAATATAGCTGCTGCAGGATGCATTAAACCTTAATGCATCCTGCTAAGTCACCCCTTAATGATTAAGTGGTGACTTAACGGTTTCACATGGGGCATCTTTGTATGTGTGCTGTAGCCACATACCATTTTCATTCAGCTGAATGGCGTTGGTCGTCTTGCTGAGCTGGGTGAGCTCGGTCAGGATGGTCATCGACGAGGGTGGGATCTCGCCCACACAGCTGGTCCTAGACACGCAAGAGGACAACGTACACAGTCAAATCCCCAGTGTTCATTCAATTTGTACACCAACTTGTGACCAGGAGATTATTTTTGGGAACTTGGGCGTGGGAGAATATGTAGTTGAGCTCGTTGGCCATGTCAGCTTTTTTTTCTTCACGAAGTGCAAATACACACTTGAACAACACTCAACAGGTCTTCAAGTTGCCCTTTGGTTAGTCGCCTAAGTAGCCTAAGCTTCAAAATGATGATATGTGAAGGGTGGAGGATGACGGGTAGAAAAAGCGCTAGTATATCCTAGGATATACTCACTTCTGAACTGCACAATGCTCCGAGTGTACTCCTAACAGGTTTTTGGGGGGACGATTTTTTCCACACTTAGTGATTTTTTCGGATTTAACTTTCGTTTCGGTAGGGACAAACTTTCGTTTCGGTAGTGACCCAATGGTGAAAAAAGAAAATGTATTAAGTCCAGAGCTCGATGAATGTTAGGGACCAAAAAAACAGTCACTACCAATCAACTTTAAATTGCCTGAAACGTACTCCTAACAGGTTTTTGGGGGAACAAATTTTTTTTTTGATACAATGGTGTCGCTACCAAAACGAAAAAAAAATTACTAAGTCCAGAACTCGATGAATGTTAGGGACCAAAAAAAAAGTCACTACCAATCAACTTTAAATTGCCTGAAACGTACTCCTAACAGGTTTTTGGGGGAACAATTTTTTTTTTGACACAATGGTGTCACTACCGCCACTACTTTCAGCTCATTTGCATTACAACATACCATTTGTTTATCGCAAATGAAATTGTAATCTCATAAACATTTTAGTAACCAGGTTAAATTTAAAAAGATGGCATTACTTGGGTGAGGTCTTTACTTAAATTTGTCAAATCTGTCCCAGCAGAGTGATTGAGGTCGCCCACATGCTGCCTCAGTGCCTGCAGTTCTGGAACTGAAACATTTCACAAATCATTAGCAGATCAAGGGTATTGAGCTCATACCATACCTATGACATGGACTGTCAGGTGCTGTCGCTCCACCCTGAGTTTGAAGTGCTGTCCGTCAAGTGTAGGCCACCTGGTTGTGCCTGAGCTCATAGGAGGGCAGGTGGGAGGCTATCAGCACCTGGGGGAGTGTAAAATAATTTGGGCATCAATTATTTTCAGTTGGTCATGAATTAATATAGCTGCTGCAGGATGCATTAAACCTTAATGCATCCTGCTAAGTCACCCCTTAATGATTAAGTGGTGACTTAACGGTTTCACATGGGGCATCTTTGTATGTGTGCTGTAGCCACATACCATTTTCATTCAGCTGAATGGCGTTGGTCGTCTTGCTGAGCTGGGTGAGCTCGGTCAGGATGGTCATCGACGAGGGTGGGATCTCGCCCACACAGCTGGTCCTAGACACGCAAGAGGACAACGTACACAGTCAAATCCCCAGTGTTCATTCAATTTGTACACCAACTTGTGACCAGGAGATTATTTTTGGGAACTTGGGCGTGGGAGAATATGTAGTTGAGCTCGTTGGCCATGTCAGCTTTTTTTTCTTCACGAAGTGCAAATACACACTTGAACAACACTCAACAGGTCTTCAAGTTGCCCTTTGGTTAGTCGCCTAAGTAGCCTAAGCTTCAAAATGATGATATGTGAAGGGTGGAGGATGACGGGTAGAAAAAGCGCTAGTATATCCTAGGATATACTCACTTCTGAACTGCACAATGCTCCGAGTGTACTCCTAACAGGTTTTTGGGGGGACGATTTTTTCCACACTTAGTGATTTTTTCGGATTTAACTTTCGTTTCGGTAGGGACAAACTTTCGTTTCGGTAGTGACCCAATGGTGAAAAAAGAAAATGTATTAAGTCCAGAGCTCGATGAATGTTAGGGACCAAAAAAACAGTCACTACCAATCAACTTTAAATTGCCTGAAACGTACTCCTAACAGGTTTTTGGGGGAACAAATTTTTTTTTGACACAATGGTGTCACTACCGCCACTACTTTCAGCTCATTTGCATTACAACATACCATTTGTTTATCGCAAATGAAATTGTAATCTCATAAACATTTTAGTAACCAGGTTAAATTTAAAAAGATGGCATTACTTGGGTGAGGTCTTTACTTAAATTTGTCAAATCTGTCCCAGCAGAGTGATTGAGGTCGCCCACATGCTGCCTCAGTGCCTGCAGTTCTGGAACTGAAACATTTCACAAATCATTAGCAGATCAAGGGTATTGAGCTCATACCATACCTATGACATGGACTGTCAGGTGCTGTCGCTCCACCCTGAGTTTGAAGTGCTGTCCGTCAAGTGTAGGCCACCTGGTTGTGCCTGAGCTCATAGGAGGGCAGGTGGGAGGCTATCAGCACCTGGGGGAGTGTAAAATAATTTGGGCATCAATTATTTTCAGTTGGTCATGAATTAATATAGCTGCTGCAGGATGCATTAAACCTTAATGCATCCTGCTAAGTCACCCCTTAATGATTAAGTGGTGACTTAACGGTTTCACATGGGGCATCTTTGTATGTGTGCTGTAGCCACATACCATTTTCATTCAGCTGAATGGCGTTGGTCGTCTTGCTGAGCTGGGTGAGCTCGGTCAGGATGGTCATCGACGAGGGTGGGATCTCGCCCACACAGCTGGTCCTAGACACGCAAGAGGACAACGTACACAGTCAAATCCCCAGTGTTCATTCAATTTGTACACCAACTTGTGACCAGGAGATTATTTTTGGGAACTTGGGCGTGGGAGAATATGTAGTTGAGCTCGTTGGCCATGTCAGCTTTTTTTTCTTCACGAAGTGCAAATACACACTTGAACAACACTCAACAGGTCTTCAAGTTGCCCCTTGGTTAGTCGCCTAACTAGCCTAAGCTTCAAAATGATGATATGTGAAGGGTGGAGGATGACGGGCAGAAAAAGCGCTAGTATATCCTAGGATATACTCACTTCTGAACTGCACAATGCTCCGAGTGTACTCCTAACAGGTTTTTGGGGGGACGATTTTTTCCACACTTAGTGATTTTTTCGGATTTAACTTTCGTTTCGGTAGGGACAAACTTTCGTTTCGGTAGTGACCCAATGGTGAAAAAAGAAAATGTATTAAGTCCAGAGCTCGATGAATGTTATGGACCAAAAAAAAAGTCACTACCAATCAACTTTAAATTGCCTGAAACGTACTCCTAACAGGTTTTTGGGGGAACATTTTTTTTTTGACACAATGGTGTCACTACCGAAACGAAAAAAAAATTACCAAGTCCAGAGCTCGATGAATGTTAGGGACCAAAAAAACAGTCACTACCAATCAACTTTAAATTGCCTGAAACGTACTCCTAACAGGTTTTTGGGGGAACAAATTTTTTTTTTGATACAATGGTGTCGCTACCAAAACGAAAAAAAAATTACTAAGTCCAGAACTCGATGAATGTTAGGGACCAAAAAAAAAGTCACTACCAATCAACTTTAAATTGCCTGAAACGTACTCCTAACAGGTTTTTGGGGGAACAATTTTTTTTTTGACACAATGGTGTCACTACCGCCACTACTTTCAGCTCATTTGCATTACAACATACCATTTGTTTATCGCAAATGAAATTGTAATCTCATAAACATTTTAGTAACCAGGTTAAATTTAAAAAGATGGCATTACTTGGGTGAGGTCTTTACTTAAATTTGTCAAATCTGTCCCAGCAGAGTGATTGAGGTCGCCCACATGCTGCCTCACTGCCTGCAGTTCTGGAACTGAAACATTTCACAAATCATTAGCAGATCAAGGGTATTGAGCTCATACCATACCTATGACATGGACTGTCAGGTGCTGTCGCTCCACCCTGAGTTTGAAGTGCTGTCCGTCAAGTGTAGGCCACCTGGTTGTGCCTGAGCTCATAGGAGGGCAGGTGGGAGGCTATCAGCACCTGGGGGAGTGTAAAATAATTTGGGCATCAATTATTTTCAGTTGGTCATGAATTAATATAGCTGCTGCAGGATGCATTAAACCTTAATGCATCCTGCTAAGTCACCCCTTAATGATTAAGTGGTGACTTAACGGTTTCACATGGGGCATCTTTGTATGTGTGCTGTAGCCACATACCATTTTCATTCAGCTGAATGGCGTTGGTCGTCTTGCTGAGCTGGGTGAGCTCGGTCAGGATGGTCATCGACGAGGGTGGGATCTCGCCCACACAGCTGGTCCTAGACACGCAAGAGGACAACGTACACAGTCAAATCCCCAGTGTTCATTCAATTTGTACACCAACTTGTGACCAGGAGATTATTTTTGGGAACTTGGGCGTGGGAGAATATGTAGTTGAGCTCGTTGGCCATGTCAGCTTTTTTTTCTTCACGAAGTGCAAATACACACTTGAACAACACTCAACAGGTCTTCAAGTTGCCCTTTGGTTAGTCGCCTAAGTAGCCTAAGCTTCAAAATGATGATATGTGAAGGGTGGAGGATGACGGGTAGAAAAAGCGCTAGTATATCCTAGGATATACTCACTTCTGAACTGCACAATGCTCCGAGTGTACTCCTAACAGGTTTTTGGGGGGACGATTTTTTCCACACTTAGTGATTTTTTCGGATTTAACTTTCGTTTCGGTAGGGACAAACTTTCGTTTCGGTAGTGACCCAATGGTGAAAAAAGAAAATGTATTAAGTCCAGAGCTCGATGAATGTTAGGGACCAAAAAAACAGTCACTACCAATCAACTTTAAATTGCCTGAAACGTACTCCTAACAGGTTTTTGGGGGAACAAATTTTTTTTTGACACAATGGTGTCACTACCGCCACTACTTTCAGCTCATTTGCATTACAACATACCATTTGTTTATCGCAAATGAAATTGTAATCTCATAAACATTTTAGTAACCAGGTTAAATTTAAAAAGATGGCATTACTTGGGTGAGGTCTTTACTTAAATTTGTCAAATCTGTCCCAGCAGAGTGATTGAGGTCGCCCACATGCTGCCTCAGTGCCTGCAGTTCTGGAACTGAAACATTTCACAAATCATTAGCAGATCAAGGGTATTGAGCTCATACCATACCTATGACATGGACTGTCAGGTGCTGTCGCTCCACCCTGAGTTTGAAGTGCTGTCCGTCAAGTGTAGGCCACCTGGTTGTGCCTGAGCTCATAGGAGGGCAGGTGGGAGGCTATCAGCACCTGGGGGAGTGTAAAATAATTTGGGCATCAATTATTTTCAGTTGGTCATGAATTAATATAGCTGCTGCAGGATGCATTAAACCTTAATGCATCCTGCTAAGTCACCCCTTAATGATTAAGTGGTGACTTAACGGTTTCACATGGGGCATCTTTGTATGTGTGCTGTAGCCACATACCATTTTCATTCAGCTGAATGGCGTTGGTCGTCTTGCTGAGCTGGGTGAGCTCGGTCAGGATGGTCATCGACGAGGGTGGGATCTCGCCCACACAGCTGGTCCTAGACACGCAAGAGGACAACGTACACAGTCAAATCCCCAGTGTTCATTCAATTTGTACACCAACTTGTGACCAGGAGATTATTTTTGGGAACTTGGGCGTGGGAGAATATGTAGTTGAGCTCGTTGGCCATGTCAGCTTTTTTTTCTTCACGAAGTGCAAATACACACTTGAACAACACTCAACAGGTCTTCAAGTTGCCCCTTGGTTAGTCGCCTAAGTAGCCTAAGCTTCAAAATGATGATATGTGAAGGGTGGAGGATGACGGGCAGAAAAAGCGCTAGTATATCCTAGGATATACTCACTTCTGAACTGCACAATGCTCCGAGTGTACTCCTAACAGGTTTTTGGGGGGACGATTTTTTCCACACTTAGTGATTTTTTCGGATTGAACTTTCGTTTCGGTAGGGACAAACTTTCGTTTCGGTAGTGACCCAATGGTGAAAAAAGAAAATGTATTAAGTCCAGAGCTCGATGAATGTTATGGACCAAAAAAAAAGTCACTACCAATCAACTTTAAATTGCCTGAAACGTACTCCTAACAGGTTTTTGGGGGAACATTTTTTTTTTGACACAATGGTGTCACTACCGAAACGAAAAAAAAATTACCAAGTCCAGAGCTCGATGAATGTTAGGGACCAAAAAAACAGTCACTACCAATCAACTTTAAATTGCCTGAAACGTACTCCTAACAGGTTTTTGGGGGAACAATTTTTTTTTTTGATACAATGGTGTCGCTACCAAAACGAAAAAAAAAATACTAAGTCCAGAACTCGATGAATGTTAGGGACCAAAAAAAAAGTCACTACCAATCAACTTTAAATTGCCTGAAACGTACTCCTAACAGGTTTTTGGGGGAACAATTTTTTTTTTGACACAATGGTGTCACTACCGCCACTACTTTCAGCTCATTTGCATTACAACATACCATTTGTTTATCGCAAATGAAATTGTAATCTCATAAACATTTTAGTAACCAGGTTAAATTTAAAAAGATGGCATTACTTGGGTGAGGTCTTTACTTAAATTTGTCAAATCTGTCCCAGCAGAGTGATTGAGGTCGCCCACATGCTGCCTCACTGCCTGCAGTTCTGGAACTGAAACATTTCACAAATCATTAGCAGATCAAGGGTATTGAGCTCATACCATACCTATGACATGGACTGTCAGGTGCTGTCGCTCCACCCTGAGTTTGAAGTGCTGTCCGTCAAGTGTAGGCCACCTGGTTGTGCCTGAGCTCATAGGAGGGCAGGTGGGAGGCTATCAGCACCTGGGGGAGTGTAAAATAATTTGGGCATCAATTATTTTCAGTTGGTCATGAATTAATATAGCTGCTGCAGGATGCATTAAACCTTAATGCATCCTGCTAAGTCACCCCTTAATGATTAAGTGGTGACTTAACGGTTTCACATGGGGCATCTTTGTATGTGTGCTGTAGCCACATACCATTTTCATTCAGCTGAATGGCGTTGGTCGTCTTGCTGAGCTGGGTGAGCTCGGTCAGGATGGTCATCGACGAGGGTGGGATCTCGCCCACACAGCTGGTCCTAGACACGCAAGAGGACAACGTACACAGTCAAATCCCCAGTGTTCATTCAATTTGTACACCAACTTGTGACCAGGAGATTATTTTTGGGAACTTGGGCGTGGGAGAATATGTAGTTGAGCTCGTTGGCCATGTCAGCTTTTTTTTCTTCACGAAGTGCAAATACACACTTGAACAACACTCAACAGGTCTTCAAGTTGCCCTTTGGTTAGTCGCCTAAGTAGCCTAAGCTTCAAAATGATGATATGTGAAGGGTGGAGGATGACGGGTAGAAAAAGCGCTAGTATATCCTAGGATATACTCACTTCTGAACTGCACAATGCTCCGAGTGTACTCCTAACAGGTTTTTGGGGGGACGATTTTTTTCACACTTAGTGATTTTTTCGGATTTAACTTTCGTTTCGGTAGGGACAAACTTTCGTTTCGGTAGTGACCCAATGGTGAAAAAAGAAAATGTATTAAGTCCAGAGCTCGATGAATGTTAGGGACCAAAAAAACAGTCACTACCAATCAACTTTAAATTGCCTGAAACGTACTCCTAACAGGTTTTTGGGGGAACAAATTTTTTTTTTGATACAATGGTGTCGCTACCAAAACGAAAAAAAAATTACTAAGTCCAGAACTCGATGAATG
Organism: Gymnoscopelus microlampas; assembly: GCF_963454915.1. Taxonomy (NCBI): domain Eukaryota; kingdom Metazoa; phylum Chordata; class Actinopteri; order Myctophiformes; family Myctophidae; genus Gymnoscopelus; species Gymnoscopelus microlampas. Next base: position 59,499,608 of record NC_139941.1, read on the forward strand.
TTAGGGACCAAAAAAAAAGTCACTACCAATCAACTTTAAATTGCCTGAAACGTACTCCTAACAGGTTTTTGGGGGAACAATTTTTTTTTTGACACAATGGTGTCACTACCGCCACTACTTTCAGCTCATTTGCATTACAACATACCATTTGTTTATCGCAAATGAAATTGTAATCTCATAAACATTTTAGTAACCAGGTTAAATTTAAAAAGATGGCATTACTTGGGTGAGGTCTTTACTTAAATTTGTCAAATCTGTCCCAGCAGAGTGATTGAGGTCGCCCACATGCTGCCTCAGTGCCTGCAGTTCTGGAACTGAAACATTTCACAAATCATTAGCAGATCAAGGGTATTGAGCTCATACCATACCTATGACATGGACTGTCAGGTGCTGTCGCTCCACCCTGAGTTTGAAGTGCTGTCCGTCAAGTGTAGGCCACCTGGTTGTGCCTGAGCTCATAGGAGGGCAGGTGGGAGGCTATCAGCACCTGGGGGAGTGTAAAATAATTTGGGCATCAATTATTTTCATTTGGTCATGAATTAATATAGCTGCTGCAGGATGCATTAAACCTTAATGCATCCTGCTAAGTCACCCCTTAATGATTAAGTGGTGACTTAACGGTTTCACATGGGGCATCTTTGTATGTGTGCTGTAGCCACATACCATTTTCATTCAGCTGAATGGCGTTGGTCGTCTTGCTGAGCTGGGTGAGCTCGGTCAGGATGGTCATCGACGAGGGTGGGATCTCGCCCACACAGCTGGTCCTAGACACGCAAGAGGACAACGTACACAGTCAAATCCCCAGTGTTCATTCAATTTGTACACCAACTTGTGACCAGGAGATTATTTTGGGGAACTTGGGCGTGGGAGAATATGTAGTTGAGCTCGTTGGCCATGTCAGCTTTTTTTTCTTCACGAAGTGCAAATACACACTTGAACAACACTCAACAGGTCTTCAAGTTGCCCCTTGGTTAGTCGCCTAAGTAGCCTAAGCTTCAAAATGATGATATGTGAAGGGTGGAGGATGACGGGCAGAAAAAGCGCTAGTATATCCTAGGATATACTCACTTCTGAACTGCACAATGCTCCGAGTGTACTCCTAACAGGTTTTTGGGGGGACGATTTTTTCCACACTTAGTGATTTTTTCGGATTTAACTTTCGTTTCGGTAGGGACAAACTTTCGTTTCGGTAGTGACCCAATGGTGAAAAAAGAAAATGTATTAAGTCCAGAGCTCGATGAATGTTATGGACCAAAAAAAAAGTCACTACCAATCAACTTTAAATTGCCTGAAACGTACTCCTAACAGGTTTTTGGGGGAACATTTTTTTTTTGACACAATGGTGTCACTACCGAAACGAAAAAAAAATTACCAAGTCCAGAGCTCGATGAATGTTAGGGACCAAAAAAACAGTCACTACCAATCAACTTTAAATTGCCTGAAACGTACTCCTAACAGGTTTTTGGGGGAACAATTTTTTTTTTGATACAATGGTGTCGCTACCAAAACGAAAAAAAAATTACTAAGTCCAGAACTCGATGAATGTTAGGGACCAAAAAAAAAGTCACTACCAATCAACTTTAAATTGCCTGAAACGTACTCCTAACAGGTTTTTGGGGGAACAATTTTTTTTTTGACACAATGGTGTCACTACCGCCACTACTTTCAGCTCATTTGCATTACAACATACCATTTGTTTATCGCAAATGAAATTGTAATCTCATAAACATTTTAGTAACCAGGTTAAATTTAAAAAGATGGCATTACTTGGGTGAGGTCTTTACTTAAATTTGTCAAATCTGTCCCAGCAGAGTGATTGAGGTCGCCCACATGCTGCCTCACTGCCTGCAGTTCTGGAACTGAAACATTTCACAAATCATTAGCAGATCAAGGGTATTGAGCTCATACCATACCTATGACATGGACTGTCAGGTGCTGTCGCTCCACCCTGAGTTTGAAGTGCTGTCCGTCAAGTGTAGGCCACCTGGTTGTGCCTGAGCTCATAGGAGGGCAGGTGGGAGGCTATCAGCACCTGGGGGAGTGTAAAATAATTTGGGCATCAATTATTTTCAGTTGGTCATGAATTAATATAGCTGCTGCAGGATGCATTAAACCTTAATGCATCCTGCTAAGTCACCCCTTAATGATTAAGTGGTGACTTAACGGTTTCACATGGGGCATCTTTGTATGTGTGCTGTAGCCACATACCATTTTCATTCAGCTGAATGGCGTTGGTCGTCTTGCTGAGCTGGGTGAGCTCGGTCAGGATGGTCATCGACGAGGGTGGGATCTCGCCCACACAGCTGGTCCTAGACACGCAAGAGGACAACGTACACAGTCAAATCCCCAGTGTTCATTCAATTTGTACACCAACTTGTGACCAGGAGATTATTTTTGGGAACTTGGGCGTGGGAGAATATGTAGTTGAGCTCGTTGGCCATGTCAGCTTTTTTTTCTTCACGAAGTGCAAATACACACTTGAACAACACTCAACAGGTCTTCAAGTTGCCCTTTGGTTAGTCGCCTAAGTAGCCTAAGCTTCAAAATGATGATATGTGAAGGGTGGAGGATGACGGGTAGAAAAAGCGCTAGTATATCCTAGGATATACTCACTTCTGAACTGCACAATGCTCCGAGTGTACTCCTAACAGGTTTTTGGGGGGACGATTTTTTCCACACTTAGTGATTTTTTCGGATTTAACTTTCGTTTCGGTAGGGACAAACTTTCGTTTCGGTAGTGACCCAATGGTGAAAAAAGAAAATGTATTAAGTCCAGAGCTCGATGAATGTTAGGGACCAAAAAAACAGTCACTACCAATCAACTTTAAATTGCCTGAAACGTACTCCTAACAGGTTTTTGGGGGAACAAATTTTTTTTTTGATACAATGGTGTCGCTACCAAAACGAAAAAAAAATTACTAAGTCCAGAACTCGATGAATGTTAGGGACCAAAAAAAAAGTCACTACCAATCAACTTTAAATTGCCTGAAACGTACTCCTAACAGGTTTTTGGGGGAACCATTTTTTTTTTGACACAATGGTGTCACTACCGCCACTACTTTCAGCTCATTTGCATTACAACATACCATTTGTTTATCGCAAATGAAATTGTAATCTCATAAACATTTTAGTAACCAGGTTAAATTTAAAAAGATGGCATTACTTGGGTGAGGTCTTTACTTAAATTTGTCAAATCTGTCCCAGCAGAGTGATTGAGGTCGCCCACATGCTGCCTCAGTGCCTGCAGTTCTGGAACTGAAACATTTCACAAATCATTAGCAGATCAAGGGTATTGAGCTCATACCATACCTATGACATGGACTGTCAGGTGCTGTCGCTCCACCCTGAGTTTGAAGTGCTGTCCGTCAAGTGTAGGCCACCTGGTTGTGCCTGAGCTCATAGGAGGGCAGGTGGGAGGCTATCAGCACCTGGGGGAGTGTAAAATAATTTGGGCATCAATTATTTTCAGTTGGTCATGAATTAATATAGCTGCTGCAGGATGCATTAAACCTTAATGCATCCTGCTAAGTCACCCCTTAATGATTAAGTGGTGACTTAACGGTTTCACATGGGGCATCTTTGTATGTGTGCTGTAGCCACATACCATTTTCATTCAGCTGAATGGCGTTGGTCGTCTTGCTGAGCTGGGTGAGCTCGGTCAGGATGGTCATCGACGAGGGTGGGATCTCGCCCACACAGCTGGTCCTAGACACGCAAGAGGACAACGTACACAGTCAAATCCCCAGTGTTCATTCAATTTGTACACCAACTTGTGACCAGGAGATTATTTTTGGGAACTTGGGCGTGGGAGAATATGTAGTTGAGCTCGTTGGCCATGTCAGCTTTTTTTTCTTCACGAAGTGCAAATACACACTTGAACAACACTCAACAGGTCTTCAAGTTGCCCCTTGGTTAGTCGCCTAAGTAGCCTAAGCTTCAAAATGATGATATGTGAAGGGTGGAGGATGACGGGCAGAAAAAGCGCTAGTATATCCTAGGATATACTCACTTCTGAACTGCACAATGCTCCGAGTGTACTCCTAACAGGTTTTTGGGGGGACGATTTTTTCCACACTTAGTGATTTTTTCGGATTTAACTTTCGTTTCGGTAGGGACAAACTTTCGTTTCGGTAGTGACCCAATGGTGAAAAAAGAAAATGTATTAAGTCCAGAGCTCGATGAATGTTATGGACCAAAAAAACAGTCACTACCAATCAACTTTAAATTGCCTGAAACGTACTCCTAACAGGTTTTTGGGGGAACATTTTTTTTTGACACAATGGTGTCACTACCGAAACGAAAAAAAAATTACCAAGTCCAGAGCTCGATGAATGTTAGGGACCAAAAAAACAGTCACTACCAATCAACTTTAAATTGCCTGAAACGTACTCCTAACAGGTTTTTGGGGGAACAATTTTTTTTTTTGATACAATGGTGTCGCTACCAAAACGAAAAAAAAATTACTAAGTCCAGAACTCGATGAATGTTAGGGACCAAAAAAAAAGTCACTACCAATCAACTTTAAATTGCCTGAAACGTACTCCTAACAGGTTTTTGGGGGAACAATTTTTTTTTTGACACAATGGTGTCACTACCGCCACTACTTTCAGCTCATTTGCATTACAACATACCATTTGTTTATCGCAAATGAAATTGTAATCTCATAAACATTTTAGTAACCAGGTTAAATTTAAAAAGATGGCATTACTTGGGTGAGGTCTTTACTTAAATTTGTCAAATCTGTCCCAGCAGAGTGATTGAGGTCGCCCACATGCTGCCTCAGTGCCTGCAGTTCTGGAACTGAAACATTTCACAAATCATTAGCAGATCAAGGGTATTGAGCTCATACCATACCTATGACATGGACTGTCAGGTGCTGTCGCTCCACCCTGAGTTTGAAGTGCTGTCCGTCAAGTGTAGGCCACCTGGTTGTGCCTGAGCTCATAGGAGGGCAGGTGGGAGGCTATCAGCACCTGGGGGAGTGTAAAATAATTTGGGCATCAATTATTTTCAGTTGGTCATGAATTAATATAGCTGCTGCAGGATGCATTAAACCTTAATGCATCCTGCTAAGTCACCCCTTAATGATTAAGTGGTGACTTAACGGTTTCACATGGGGCATCTTTGTATGTGTGCTGTAGCCACATACCATTTTCATTCAGCTGAATGGCGTTGGTCGTCTTGCTGAGCTGGGTGAGCTCGGTCAGGATGGTCATCGACGAGGGTGGGATCTCGCCCACACAGCTGGTCCTAGACACGCAAGAGGACAACGTACACAGTCAAATCCCCAGTGTTCATTCAATTTGTACACCAACTTGTGACCAGGAGATTATTTTTGGGAACTTGGGCGTGGGAGAATATGTAGTTGAGCTCGTTGGCCATGTCAGCTTTTTTTTCTTCACGAAGTGCAAATACACACTTGAACAACACTCAACAGGTCTTCAAGTTGCCCCTTGGTTAGTCGCCTAAGTAGCCTAAGCTTCAAAATGATGATATGTGAAGGGTGGAGGATGACGGGCAGAAAAAGCGCTAGTATATCCTAGGATATACTCACTTCTGAACTGCACAATGCTCCGAGTGTACTCCTAACAGGTTTTTGGGGGGACGATTTTTTCCACACTTAGTGATTTTTTCGGATTTAACTTTCGTTTCGGTAGGGACAAACTTTCGTTTCGGTAGTGACCCAATGGTGAAAAAAGAAAATGTATTAAGTCCAGAGCTCGATGAATGTTATGGACCAAAAAAAAAGTCACTACCAATCAACTTTAAATTGCCTGAAACGTACTCCTAACAGGTTTTTGGGGGAACATTTTTTTTTTTGACACAATGGTGTCACTACCGAAACGAAAAAAAAATTACCAAGTCCAGAGCTCGATGAATGTTAGGGACCAAAAAAACAGTCACTACCAATCAACTTTAAATTGCCTGAAACGTACTCCTAACAGGTTTTTGGGGGAACAATTTTTTTTTTTGACACAATGGTGTCACTACCGCCACTACTTTCAGCTCATTTGCATTACAACATACCATTTGTTTATCGCAAATGAAATTGTAATCTCATAAACATTTTAGTAACCAGGTTAAATTTAAAAAGATGGCATTACTTGGGTGAGGTCTTTACTTAAATTTGTCAAATCTGTCCCAGCAGAGTGATTGAGGTCGCCCACATGCTGCCTCAGTGCCTGCAGTTCTGGAACTGAAACATTTCACAAATCATTAGCAGATCAAGGGTATTGAGCTCATACCATACCTATGACATGGACTGTCAGGTGCTGTCGCTCCACCCTGAGTTTGAAGTGCTGTCCGTCAAGTGTAGGCCACCTGGTTGTGCCTGAGCTCATAGGAGGGCAGGTGGGAGGCTATCAGCACCTGGGGGAGTGTAAAATAATTTGGGCATCAATTATTTTCAGTTGGTCATGAATTAATATAGCTGCTGCAGGATGCATTAAACCTTAATGCATCCTGCTAAGTCACCCCTTAATGATTAAGTGGTGACTTAACGGTTTCACATGGGGCATCTTTGTATGTGTGCTGTAGCCACATACCATTTTCATTCAGCTGAATGGCGTTGGTCGTCTTGCTGAGCTGGGTGAGCTCGGTCAGGATGGTCATCGACGAGGGTGGGATCTCGCCCACACAGCTGGTCCTAGACACGCAAGAGGACAACGTACACAGTCAAATCCCCAGTGTTCATTCAATTTGTACACCAACTTGTGACCAGGAGATTATTTTTGGGAACTTGGGCGTGGGAGAATATGTAGTTGAGCTCGTTGGCCGTGTCAGCTTTTTTTTCTTCACGAAGTGCAAATACACACTTGAACAACACTCAACAGGTCTTCAAGTTGCCCTTTGGTTAGTCGCCTAAGTAGCCTAAGCTTCAAAATGATGATATGTGAAGGGTGGAGGATGACGGGTAGAAAAAGCGCTAGTATATCCTAGGATATACTCACTTCTGAACTGCACAATGCTCCGAGTGTACTCCTAACAGGTTTTTGGGGGGACGATTTTTTCCACACTTAGTGATTTTTTCGGATTTAACTTTCGTTTCGGTAGGGACAAACTTTCGTTTCGGTAGTGACCCAATGGTGAAAAAAGAAAATGTATTAAGTCCAGAGCTCGATGAATGTTAGGGACCAAAAAAACAGTCACTACCAATCAACTTTAAATTGCCTGAAACGTACTCCTAACAGGTTTTTGGGGGAACAAATTTTTTTTTTGATACAATGGTGTCGCTACCAAAACGAAAAAAAAATTACTAAGTCCAGAACTCGATGAATGTTAGGGACCAAAAAAAAAGTCACTACCAATCAACTTTAAATTGCCTGAAACGTACTCCTAACAGGTTTTTGGGGGAACAATTTTTTTTTTGACACAATGGTGTCACTACCGCCACTACTTTCAGCTCATTTGCATTACAACATACCATTTGTTTATCGCAAATGAAATTGTAATCTCATAAACATTTTAGTAACCAGGTTAAATTTAAAAAGATGGCATTACTTGGGTGAGGTCTTTACTTAAATTTGTCAAATCTGTCCCAGCAGAGTGATTGAGGTCGCCCACATGCTGCCTCAGTGCCTGCAGTTCTGGAACTGAAACATTTCACAAATCATTAGCAGATCAAGGGTATTGAGCTCATACCATACCTATGACATGGACTGTCAGGTGCTGTCGCTCCACCCTGAGTTTGAAGTGCTGTCCGTCAAGTGTAGGCCACCTGGTTGTGCCTGAGCTCATAGGAGGGCAGGTGGGAGGCTATCAGCACCTGGGGGAGTGTAAAATAATTTGGGCATCAATTATTTTCAGTTGGTCATGAATTAATATAGCTGCTGCAGGATGCATTAAACCTTAATGCATCCTGCTAAGTCACCCCTTAATGATTAAGTGGTGACTTAACGGTTTCACATGGGGCATCTTTGTATGTGTGCTGTAGCCACATACCATTTTCATTCAGCTGAATGGCGTTGGTCGTCTTGCTGAGCTGGGTGAGCTCGGTCAGGATGGTCATCGACGAGGGTGGGATCTCGCCCACACAGCTGGTCCTAGACACGCAAGAGGACAACGTACACAGTCAAATCCCCAGTGTTCATTCAATTTGTACACCAACTTGTGACCAGGAGATTATTTTTGGGAACTTGGGCGTGGGAGAATATGTAGTTGAGCTCGTTGGCCATGTCAGCTTTTTTTTCTTCACGAAGTGCAAATACACACTTGAACAACACTCAACAGGTCTTCAAGTTGCCCCTTGGTTAGTCGCCTAAGTAGCCTAAGCTTCAAAATGATGATATGTGAAGGGTGGAGGATGACGGGCAGAAAAAGCGCTAGTATATCCTAGGATATACTCACTTCTGAACTGCACAATGCTCCGAGTGTACTCCTAACAGGTTTTTGGGGGGACGATTTTTTCCACACTTAGTGATTTTTTCGGATTTAACTTTCGTTTCGGTAGGGACAAACTTTCGTTTCGGTAGTGACCCAATGGTGAAAAAAGAAAATGTATTAAGTCCAGAGCTCGATGAATGTTAGGGACCAAAAAAACAGTCACTACCAATCAACTTTAAATTGCCTGAAACGTACTCCTAACAGGTTTTTGGGGGAACAAATTTTTTTTTTGATACAATGGTGTCGCTACCAAAACGAAAAAAAAATTACTAAGTCCAGAACTCGATGAATGTTAGGGACCAAAAAAAAAGTCACTACCAATCAACTTTAAATTGCCTGAAACGTACTCCTAACAGGTTTTTGGGGGAACAATTTTTTTTTTGACACAATGGTGTCACTACCGCCACTACTTTCAGCTCATTTGCATTACAACATACCATTTGTTTATCGCAAATGAAATTGTAATCTCATAAACATTTTAGTAACCAGGTTAAATTTAAAAAGATGGCATTACTTGGGTGAGGTCTTTACTTAAATTTGTCAAATCTGTCCCAGCAGAGTGATTGAGGTCGCCCACATGCTGCCTCAGTGCCTGCAGTTCTGGAACTGAAACATTTCACAAATCATTAGCAGATCAAGGGTATTGAGCTCATACCATACCTATGACATGGACTGTCAGGTGCTGTCGCTCCACCCTGAGTTTGAAGTGCTGTCCGTCAAGTGTAGGCCACCTGGTTGTGCCTGAGCTCATAGGAGGGCAGGTGGGAGGCTATCAGCACCTGGGGGAGTGTAAAATAATTTGGGCATCAATTATTTTCAGTTGGTCATGAATTAATATAGCTGCTGCAGGATGCATTAAACCTTAATGCATCCTGCTAAGTCACCCCTTAATGATTAAGTGGTGACTTAACGGTTTCACATGGGGCATCTTTGTATGTGTGCTGTAGCCACATACCATTTTCATTCAGCTGAATGGCGTTGGTCGTCTTGCTGAGCTGGGTGAGCTCGGTCAGGATGGTCATCGACGAGGGTGGGATCTCGCCCACACAGCTGGTCCTAGACACGCAAGAGGACAACGTACACAGTCAAATCCCCAGTGTTCATTCAATTTGTACACCAACTTGTGACCAGGAGATTATTTTTGGGAACTTGGGCGTGGGAGAATATGTAGTTGAGCTCGTTGGCCATGTCAGCTTTTTTTTCTTCACGAAGTGCAAATACACACTTGAACAACACTCAACAGGTCTTCAAGTTGCCCCTTGGTTAGTCGCCTAAGTAGCCTAAGCTTCAAAATGATGATATGTGAAGGGTGGAGGATGACGGGCAGAAAAAGCGCTAGTATATCCTAGGATATACTCACTTCTGAACTGCACAATGCTCCGAGTGTACTCCTAACAGGTTTTTGGGGGGACGATTTTTTCCACACTTAGTGATTTTTTCGGATTTAACTTTCGTTTCGGTAGGGACAAACTTTCGTTTCGGTAGTGACCCAATGGTGAAAAAAGAAAATGTATTAAGTCCAGAAATCGATGAATGTTATGGACCAAAAAAAAAGTCACTACCAATCAACTTTAAATTGCCTGAAACGTACTCCTAACAGGTTTTTGGGGGAACATTTTTTTTTTGACACAATGGTGTCACTACCGAAACGAAAAAAAAATTACCAAGTCCAGAGCTCGATGAATGTTAGGGACCAAAAAAACAGTCACTACCAATCAACTTTAAATTGCCTGAAACGTACTCCTAACAGGTTTTTGGGGGAACAATTTTTTTTTTTGATACAATGGTGTCACTACCGCCACTACTTTCAGCTCATTTGCATTACAACATACCATTTGTTTATCGCAAATGAAATTGTAATCTCATAAACATTTTAGTAACCAGGTTAAATTTAAAAAGATGGCATTACTTGGGTGAGGTCTTTACTTAAATTTGTCAAATCTGTCCCAGCAGAGTGATTGAGGTCGCCCACATGCTGCCTCACTGCCTGCAGTTCTGGAACTGAAACATTTCACAAATCATTAGCAGATCAAGGGTATTGAGCTCATACCATACCTATGACATGGACTGTCAGGTGCTGTCGCTCCACCCTGAGTTTGAAGTGCTGTCCGTCAAGTGTAGGCCACCTGGTTGTGCCTGAGCTCATAGGAGGGCAGGTGGGAGGCTATCAGCACCTGGGGGAGTGTAAAATAATTTGGGCATCAATTATTTTCAGTTGGTCATGAATTAATATAGCTGCTGCAGGATGCATTAAACCTTAATGCATCCTGCTAAGTCACCCCTTAATGATTAAGTGGTGACTTAACGGTTTCACATGGGGCATCTTTGTATGTGTGCTGTAGCCACATACCATTTTCATTCAGCTGAATGGCGTTGGTCGTCTTGCTGAGCTGGGTGAGCTCGGTCAGGATGGTCATCGACGAGGGTGGGATCTCGCCCACACAGCTGGTCCTAGACACGCAAGAGGACAACGTACACAGTCAAATCCCCAGTGTTCATTCAATTTGTACACCAACTTGTGACCAGGAGATTATTTTTGGGAACTTGGGCGTGGGAGAATATGTAGTTGAGCTCGTTGGCCATGTCAGCTTTTTTTTCTTCACGAAGTGCAAATACACACTTGAACAACACTCAACAGGTCTTCAAGTTGCCCTTTGGTTAGTCGCCTAAGTAGCCTAAGCTTCAAAATGATGATATGTGAAGGGTGGAGGATGACGGGTAGAAAAAGCGCTAGTATATCCTAGGATATACTCACTTCTGAACTGCACAATGCTCCGAGTGTACTCCTAACAGGTTTTTGGGGGGACGATTTTTTCCACACTTAGTGATTTTTTCGGATTTAACTTTCGTTTCGGTAGGGACAAACTTTCGTTTCGGTAGTGACCCAATGGTGAAAAAAGAAAATGTATTAAGTCCAGAGCTCGATGAATGTTATGGACCAAAAAAAAAGTCACTACCAATCAACTTTAAATTGCCTGAAACGTACTCCTAACAGGTTTTTGGGGGAACATTTTTTTTTTTACACAATGGTGTCACTACCGAAACGAAAAAAAAATTACCAAGTCCAGAGCTCGATGAATGTTAGGGACCAAAAAAACAGTCACTACCAATCAACTTTAAATTGCCTGAAACGTACTCCTAACAGGTTTTTGGGGGAACAATTTTTTTTTTTGATACAATGGTGTCGCTACCAAAACGAAAAAAAAATTACTAAGTCCAGAACTCGATGAATGTTAGGGACCAAAAAAAAAGTCACTACCAATCAACTTTAAATTGCCTGAAACGTACTCCTAACAGGTTTTTGGGGGAACAATTTTTTTTTTGACACAATGGTGTCACTACCGCCACTACTTTCAGCTCATTTGCATTACAACATACCATTTGTTTATCGCAAATGAAATTGTAATCTCATAAACATTTTAGTAACCAGGTTAAATTTAAAAAGATGGCATTACTTGGGTGAGGTCTTTACTTAAATTTGTCAAATCTGTCCCAGCAGAGTGATTGAGGTCGCCCACATGCTGCCTCAGTGCCTGCAGTTCTGGAACTGAAACATTTCACAAATCATTAGCAGATCAAGGGTATTGAGCTCATACCATACCTATGACATGGACTGTCAGGTGCTGTCGCTCCACCCTGAGTTTGAAGTGCTGTCCGTCAAGTGTAGGCCACCTGGTTGTGCCTGAGCTCATAGGAGGGCAGGTGGGAGGCTATCAGCACCTGGGGGAGTGTAAAATAATTTGGGCATCAATTATTTTCAGTTGGTCATGAATTAATATAGCTGCTGCAGGATGCATTAAACCTTAATGCATCCTGCTAAGTCACCCCTTAATGATTAAGTGGTGACTTAACGGTTTCACATGGGGCATCTTTGTATGTGTGCTGTAGCCACATACCATTTTCATTCAGCTGAATGGCGTTGGTCGTCTTGCTGAGCTGGGTGAGCTCGGTCAGGATGGTCATCGACGAGGGTGGGATCTCGCCCACACAGCTGGTCCTAGACACGCAAGAGGACAACGTACACAGTCAAATCCCCAGTGTTCATTCAATTTGTACACCAACTTGTGACCAGGAGATTATTTTTGGGAACTTGGGCGTGGGAGAATATGTAGTTGAGCTCGTTGGCCATGTCAGCTTTTTTTTCTTCACGAAGTGCAAATACACACTTGAACAACACTCAACAGGTCTTCAAGTTGCCCTTTGGTTAGTCGCCTAAGTAGCCTAAGCTTCAAAATGATGATATGTGAAGGGTGGAGGATGACGGGTAGAAAAAGCGCTAGTATATCCTAGGATATACTCACTTCTGAACTGCACAATGCTCCGAGTGTACTCCTAACAGGTCTTTGGGGGGACGATTTTTTCCACACTTAGTGATTTTTTCGGATTTAACTTTCGTTTCGGTAGGGACAAACTTTCGTTTCGGTAGTGACCCAATGGTGAAAAAAGAAAATGTATTAAGTCCAGAGCTCGATGAATGTTAGGGACCAAAAAAACAGTCACTACCAATCAACTTTAAATTGCCTGAAACGTACTCCTAACAGGTTTTTGGGGGAACAATTTTTTTTTTGACACAATGGTGTCACTACCGCCACTACTTTCAGCTCATTTGCATTACAACATACCATTTGTTTATCGCAAATGAAATTGTAATCTCATAAACATTTTAGTAACCAGGTTAAATTTAAAAAGATGGCATTACTTGGGTGAGGTCTTTACTTAAATTTGTCAAATCTGTCCCAGCAGAGTGATTGAGGTCGCCCACATGCTGCCTCACTGCCTGCAGTTCTGGAACTGAAACATTTCACAAATCATTAGCAGATCAAGGGTATTGAGCTCATACCATACCTATGACATGGACTGTCAGGTGCTGTCGCTCCACCCTGAGTTTGAAGTGCTGTCCGTCAAGTGTAGGCCACCTGGTTGTGCCTGAGCTCATAGGAGGGCAGGTGGGAGGCTATCAGCACCTGGGGGAGTGTAAAATAATTTGGGCATCAATTATTTTCAGTTGGTCATGAATTAATATAGCTGCTGCAGGATGCATTAAACCTTAATGCATCCTGCTAAGTCACCCCTTAATGATTAAGTGGTGACTTAACGGTTTCACATGGGGCATCTTTGTATGTGTGCTGTAGCCAAATACCATTTTCATTCAGCTGAATGGCGTTGGTCGTCTTGCTGAGCTGGGTGAGCTCGGTCAGGATGGTCATCGACGAGGGTGGGATCTCGCCCACACAGCTGGTCCTAGACACGCAAGAGGACAACGTACACAGTCAAATCCCCAGTGTTCATTCAATTTGTACACCAACTTGTGACCAGGAGATTATTTTTGGGAACTTGGGCGTGGGAGAATATGTAGTTGAGCTCGTTGGCCATGTCAGCTTTTTTTTCTTCACGAAGTGCAAATACACACTTGAACAACACTCAACAGGTCTTCAAGTTGCCCCTTGGTTAGTCGCCTAACTAGCCTAAGCTTCAAAATGATGATATGTGAAGGGTGGAGGATGACGGGCAGAAAAAGCGCTAGTATATCCTAGGATATACTCACTTCTGAACTGCACAATGCTCCGAGTGTACTCCTAACAGGTTTTTGGGGGGACGATTTTTTCCACACTTAGTGATTTTTTCGGATTTAACTTTGGTTTCGGTAGGGACAAACTTTCGTTTCGGTAGTGACCCAATGGTGAAAAAAGAAAATGTATTAAGTCCAGAGCTCGATGAATGTTATGGACCAAAAAAAAAGTCACTACCAATCAACTTTAAATTGCCTGAAACGTACTCCTAACAGGTTTTTGGGGGAACATTTTTTTTTTGACACAATGGTGTCACTACCGAAACGAAAAAAAAATTACCAAGTCCAGAGCTCGATGAATGTTAGGGACCAAAAAAACAGTCACTACCAATCAACTTTAAATTGCCTGAAACATACTCCTAACAGGTTTTTGGGGGAACAATTTTTTTTTTTGATACAATGGTGTCGCTACCAAAACGAAAAAAAAATTACTAAGTCCAGAACTCGATGAATGTTAGGGACCAAAAAAAAAGTCACTACCAATCAACTTTAAATTGCCTGAAACGTACTCCTAACAGGTTTTTGGGGGAACAATTTTTTTTTTGACACAATGGTGTCACTACCGCCACTACTTTCAGCTCATTTGCATTACAACATACCATTTGTTTATCGCAAATGAAATTGTAATCTCATAAACATTTTAGTAACCAGGTTAAATTTAAAAAGATGGCATTACTTGGGTGAGGTCTTTACTTAAATTTGTCAAATCTGTCCCAGCAGAGTGATTGAGGTCGCCCACATGCTGCCTCACTGCCTGCAGTTCTGGAACTGAAACATTTCACAAATCATTAGCAGATCAAGGGTATTGAGCTCATACCATACCTATGACATGGACTGTCAGGTGCTGTCGCTCCACCCTGAGTTTGAAGTGCTGTCCGTCAAGTGTAGGCCACCTGGTTGTGCCTGAGCTCATAGGAGGGCAGGTGGGAGGCTATCAGCACCTGGGGGAGTGTAAAATAATTTGGGCATCAATTATTTTCAGTTGGTCATGAATTAATATAGCTGCTGCAGGATGCATTAAACCTTAATGCATCCTGCTAAGTCACCCCTTAATGATTAAGTGGTGACTTAACGGTTTCACATGGGGCATCTTTGTATGTGTGCTGTAGCCACATACCATTTACATTCAGCTGAATGGCGTTGGTCGTCTTGCTGAGCTGGGTGAGCTCGGTCAGGATGGTCATCGACGAGGGTGGGATCTCGCCCACACAGCTGGTCCTAGACACGCAAGAGGACAACGTACACAGTCAAATCCCCAGTGTTCATTCAATTTGTACACCAACTTGTGACCAGGAGATTATTTTTGGGAACTTGGGCGTGGGAGAATATGTAGTTGAGCTCGTTGGCCATGTCAGCTTTTTTTTCTTCACGAAGTGCAAATACACACTTGAACAACACTCAACAGGTCTTCAAGTTGCCCTTTGGTTAGTCGCCTAAGTAGCCTAAGCTTCAAAATGATGATATGTGAAGGGTGGAGGATGACGGGTAGAAAAAGCGCTAGTATATCCTAGGATATACTCACTTCTGAACTGCACAATGCTCCGAGTGTACTCCTAACAGGTTTTTGGGGGGACGATTTTTTCCACACTTAGTGATTTTTTCGGATTTAACTTTCGTTTCGGTAGGGACAAACTTTCGTTTCGGTAGTGACCCAATGGTGAAAAAAGAAAATGTATTAAGTCCAGAGCTCGATGAATGTTAGGGACCAAAAAAACAGTCACTACCAATCAACTTTAAATTGCCTGAAACATACTCCTAACAGGTTTTTGGGGGAACAATTTTTTTTTTTGATACAATGGTGTCGCTACCAAAACGAAAAAAAAATTACTAAGTCCAGAACTCGATGAATGTTAGGGACCAAAAAAAAAGTCACTACCAATCAACTTTAAATTGCCTGAAACGTACTCCTAACAGGTTTTTGGGGGAACAATTTTTTTTTTGACACAATGGTGTCACTACCGCCACTACTTTCAGCTCATTTGCATTACAACATACCATTTGTTTATCGCAAATGAAATTGTAATCTCATAAACATTTTAGTAACCAGGTTAAATTTAAAAAGATGGCATTACTTGGGTGAGGTCTTTACTTAAATTTGTCAAATCTGTCCCAGCAGAGTGATTGAGGTCGCCCACATGCTGCCTCACTGCCTGCAGTTCTGGAACTGAAACATTTCACAAATCATTAGCAGATCAAGGGTATTGAGCTCATACCATACCTATGACATGGACTGTCAGGTGCTGTCGCTCCACCCTGAGTTTGAAGTGCTGTCCGTCAAGTGTAGGCCACCTGGTTGTGCCTGAGCTCATAGGAGGGCAGGTGGGAGGCTATCAGCACCTGGGGGAGTGTAAAATAATTTGGGCATCAATTATTTTCAGTTGGTCATGAATTAATATAGCTGCTGCAGGATGCATTAAACCTTAATGCATCCTGCTAAGTCACCCCTTAATGATTAAGTGGTGACTTAACGGTTTCACATGGGGCATCTTTGTATGTGTGCTGTAGCCACATACCATTTTCATTCAGCTGAATGGCGTTGGTCGTCTTGCTGAGCTGGGTGAGCTCGGTCAGGATGGTCATCGACGAGGGTGGGATCTCGCCCACACAGCTGGTCCTAGACACGCAAGAGGACAACGTACACAGTCAAATCCCCAGTGTTCATTCAATTTGTACACCAACTTGTGCCCAGGAGATTATTTTTGGGAACTTGGGCGTGGGAGAATATGTAGTTGAGCTCGTTGGCCATGTCAGCTTTTTTTTCTTCACGAAGTGCAAATACACACTTGAACAACACTCAACAGGTCTTCAAGTTGCCCTTTGGTTAGTCGCCTAAGTAGCCTAAGCTTCAAAATGATGATATGTGAAGGGTGGAGGATGACGGGTAGAAAAAGCGCTAGTATATCCTAGGATATACTCACTTCTGAACTGCACAATGCTCCGAGTGTACTCCTAACAGGTTTTTGGGGGGACGATTTTTTCCACACTTAGTGATTTTTTCGGATTTAACTTTCGTTTCGGTAGGGACAAACTTTCGTTTCGGTAGTGACCCAATGGTGAAAAAAGAAAATGTATTAAGTCCAGAGCTCGATGAATGTTAGGGACCAAAAAAACAGTCACTACCAATCAACTTTAAATTGCCTGAAACATACTCCTAACAGGTTTTTGGGGGAACAATTATTTTTTTTGATACAATGGTGTCGCTACCAAAACGAAAAAAAAATTACTAAGTCCAGAACTCGATGAATGTTAGGGACCAAAAAAAAAGTCACTACCAATCAACTTTAAATTGCCTGAAACGTACTCCTAACAGGTTTTTGGGGGAACAATTTTTTTTTTGACACAATGGTGTCACTACCGCCACTACTTTCAGCTCATTTGCATTACAACATACCATTTGTTTATCGCAAATGAAATTGTAATCTCATAAACATTTTAGTAACCAGGTTAAATTTAAAAAGATGGCATTACTTGGGTGAGGTCTTTACTTAAATTTGTCAAATCTGTCCCAGCAGAGTGATTGAGGTCGCCCACATGCTGCCTCAGTGCCTGCAGTTCTGGAACTGAAACATTTCACAAATCATTAGCAGATCAAGGGTATTGAGCTCATACCATACCTATGACATGGACTGTCAGGTGCTGTCGCTCCACCCTGAGTTTGAAGTGCTGTCCGTCAAGTGTAGGCCACCTGGTTGTGCCTGAGCTCATAGGAGGGCAGGTGGGAGGCTATCAGCACCTGGGGGAGTGTAAAATAATTTGGGCATCAATTATTTTCAGTTGGTCATGAATTAATATAGCTGCTGCAGGATGCATTAAACCTTAATGCATCCTGCTAAGTCACCCCTTAATGATTAAGTGGTGACTTAACGGTTTCACATGGGGCATCTTTGTATGTGTGCTGTAGCCACATACCATTTTCATTCAGCTGAATGGCGTTGGTCGTCTTGCTGAGCTGGGTGAGCTCGGTCAGGATGGTCATCGACGAGGGTGGGATCTCGCCCACACAGCTGGTCCTAGACACGCAAGAGGACAACGTACACAGTCAAATCCCCAGTGTTCATTCAATTTGTACACCAACTTGTGACCAGGAGATTATTTTTGGGAACTTGGGCGTGGGAGAATATGTAGTTGAGCTCGTTGGCCATGTCAGCTTTTTTTTCTTCACGAAGTGCAAATACACACTTGAACAACACTCAACAGGTCTTCAAGTTGCCCTTTGGTTAGTCGCCTAAGTAGCCTAAGCTTCAAAATGATGATATGTGAAGGGTGGAGGATGACGGGTAGAAAAAGCGCTAGTATATCCTAGGATATACTCACTTCTGAACTGCACAATGCTCCGAGTGTACTCCTAACAGGTTTTTGGGGGGACGATTTTTTCCACACTTAGTGATTTTTTCGGATTTAACTTTCGTTTCGGTAGGGACAAACTTTCGTTTCGGTAGTGACCCAATGGTGAAAAAAGAAAATGTATTAAGTCCAGAGCTCGATGAATGTTATGGACCAAAAAAAAAGTCACTACCAATCAACTTTAAATTGCCTGAAACGTACTCCTAACAGGTTTTTGGGGGAACAATTTTTTTTTTTGACACAATGGTGTCACTACCGAAACGAAAAAAAAATTACCAAGTCCAGAGCTCGATGAATGTTAGGGACCAAAAAAACAGTCACTACCAATCAACTTTAAATTGCCTGAAACGTACTCCTAACAGGTTTTTGGGGGAACAATTTTTTTTTTTGACACAATGGTGTCACTACCGCCACTACTTTCAGCTCATTTGCATTACAACATACCATTTGTTTATCGCAAATGAAATTGTAATCTCATAAACATTTTAGTAACCAGGTTAAATTTAAAAAGATGGCATTACTTGGGTGAGGTCTTTACTTAAATTTGTCAAATCTGTCCCAGCAGAGTGATTGAGGTCGCCCACATGCTGCCTCAGTGCCTGCAGTTCTGGAACTGAAACATTTCACAAATCATTAGCAGATCAAGGGTATTGAGCTCATACCATACCTATGACATGGACTGTCAGGTGCTGTCGCTCCACCCTGAGTTTGAAGTGCTGTCCGTCAAGTGTAGGCCACCTGGTTGTGCCTGAGCTCATAGGAGGGCAGGTGGGAGGCTATCAGCACCTGGGGGAGTGTAAAATAATTTGGGCATCAATTATTTTCAGTTGGTCATGAATTAATATAGCTGCTGCAGGATGCATTAAACCTTAATGCATCCTGCTAAGTCACCCCTTAATGATTAAGTGGTGACTTAACGGTTTCACATGGGGCATCTTTGTATGTGTGCTGTAGCCACATACCATTTTCATTCAGCTGAATGGCGTTGGTCGTCTTGCTGAGCTGGGTGAGCTCGGTCAGGATGGTCATCGACGAGGGTGGGATCTCGCCCACACAGCTGGTCCTAGACACGCAAGAGGACAACGTACACAGTCAAATCCCCAGTGTTCATTCAATTTGTACACCAACTTGTGACCAGGAGATTATTTTTGGGAACTTGGGCGTGGGAGAATATGTAGTTGAGCTCGTTGGCCGTGTCAGCTTTTTTTTCTTCACGAAGTGCAAATACACACTTGAACAACACTCAACAGGTCTTCAAGTTGCCCTTTGGTTAGTCGCCTAAGTAGCCTAAGCTTCAAAATGATGATATGTGAAGGGTGGAGGATGACGGGTAGAAAAAGCGCTAGTATATCCTAGGATATACTCACTTCTGAACTGCACAATGCTCCGAGTGTACTCCTAACAGGTTTTTGGGGGGACGATTTTTTCCACACTTAGTGATTTTTTCGGATTTAACTTTCGTTTCGGTAGGGACAAACTTTCGTTTCGGTAGTGACCCAATGGTGAAAAAAGAAAATGTATTAAGTCCAGAGCTCGATGAATGTTAGGGACCAAAAAAACAGTCACTACCAATCAACTTTAAATTGCCTGAAACGTACTCCTAACAGGTTTTTGGGGGAACAAATTTTTTTTTTGATACAATGGTGTCGCTACCAAAACGAAAAAAAAATTACTAAGTCCAGAACTCGATGAATGTTAGGGACCAAAAAAAAAGTCACTACCAATCAACTTTAAATTGCCTGAAACGTACTCCTAACAGGTTTTTGGGGGAACAATTTTTTTTTTGACACAATGGTGTCACTACCGCCACTACTTTCAGCTCATTTGCATTACAACATACCATTTGTTTATCGCAAATGAAATTGTAATCTCATAAACATTTTAGTAACCAGGTTAAATTTAAAAAGATGGCATTACTTGGGTGAGGTCTTTACTTAAATTTGTCAAATCTGTCCCAGCAGAGTGATTGAGGTCGCCCACATGCTGCCTCAGTGCCTGCAGTTCTGGAACTGAAACATTTCACAAATCATTAGCAGATCAAGGGTATTGAGCTCATACCATACCTATGACATGGACTGTCAGGTGCTGTCGCTCCACCCTGAGTTTGAAGTGCTGTCCGTCAAGTGTAGGCCACCTGGTTGTGCCTGAGCTCATAGGAGGGCAGGTGGGAGGCTATCAGCACCTGGGGGAGTGTAAAATAATTTGGGCATCAATTATTTTCAGTTGGTCATGAATTAATATAGCTGCTGCAGGATGCATTAAACCTTAATGCATCCTGCTAAGTCACCCCTTAATGATTAAGTGGTGACTTAACGGTTTCACATGGGGCATCTTTGTATGTGTGCTGTAGCCACATACCATTTTCATTCAGCTGAATGGCGTTGGTCGTCTTGCTGAGCTGGGTGAGCTCGGTCAGGATGGTCATCGACGAGGGTGGGATCTCGCCCACACAGCTGGTCCTAGACACGCAAGAGGACAACGTACACAGTCAAATCCCCAGTGTTCATTCAATTTGTACACCAACTTGTGACCAGGAGATTATTTTTGGGAACTTGGGCGTGGGAGAATATGTAGTTGAGCTCGTTGGCCATGTCAGCTTTTTTTTCTTCACGAAGTGCAAATACACACTTGAACAACACTCAACAGGTCTTCAAGTTGCCCTTTGGTTAGTCGCCTAAGTAGCCTAAGCTTCAAAATGATGATATGTGAAGGGTGGAGGATGACGGGTAGAAAAAGCGCTAGTATATCCTAGGATATACTCACTTCTGAACTGCACAATGCTCCGAGTGTACTCCTAACAGGTTTTTGGGGGGACGATTTTTTCCACACTTAGTGATTTTTTCGGATTTAACTTTCGTTTCGGTAGGGACAAACTTTCGTTTCGGTAGTGACCCAATGGTGAAAAAAGAAAATGTATTAAGTCCAGAGCTCGATGAATGTTATGGACCAAAAAAAAAGTCACTACCAATCAACTTTAAATTGCCTGAAACGTACTCCTAACAGGTTTTTGGGGGAACAATTTTTTTTTTTGACACAATGGTGTCACTACCGAAACGAAAAAAAAATTACCAAGTCCAGAGCTCGATGAATGTTAGGGACCAAAAAAACAGTCACTACCAATCAACTTTAAATTGCCTGAAACGTACTCCTAACAGGTTTTTGGGGGAACAATTTTTTTTTTTGACACAATGGTGTCACTACCGCCACTACTTTCAGCTCATTTGCATTACAACATACCATTTGTTTATCGCAAATGAAATTGTAATCTCATAAACATTTTAGTAACCAGGTTAAATTTAAAAAGATGGCATTACTTGGGTGAGGTCTTTACTTAAATTTGTCAAATCTGTCCCAGCAGAGTGATTGAGGTCGCCCACATGCTGCCTCAGTGCCTGCAGTTCTGGAACTGAAACATTTCACAAATCATTAGCAGATCAAGGGTATTGAGCTCATACCATACCTATGACATGGACTGTCAGGTGCTGTCGCTCCACCCTGAGTTTGAAGTGCTGTCCGTCAAGTGTAGGCCACCTGGTTGTGCCTGAGCTCATAGGAGGGCAGGTGGGAGGCTATCAGCACCTGGGGGAGTGTAAAATAATTTGGGCATCAATTATTTTCAGTTGGTCATGAATTAATATAGCTGCTGCAGGATGCATTAAACCTTAATGCATCCTGCTAAGTCACCCCTTAATGATTAAGTGGTGACTTAACGGTTTCACATGGGGCATCTTTGTATGTGTGCTGTAGCCACATACCATTTTCATTCAGCTGAATGGCGTTGGTCGTCTTGCTGAGCTGGGTGAGCTCGGTCAGGATGGTCATCGACGAGGGTGGGATCTCGCCCACACAGCTGGTCCTAGACACGCAAGAGGACAACGTACACAGTCAAATCCCCAGTGTTCATTCAATTTGTACACCAACTTGTGACCAGGAGATTATTTTTGGGAACTTGGGCGTGGGAGAATATGTAGTTGAGCTCGTTGGCCGTGTCAGCTTTTTTTTCTTCACGAAGTGCAAATACACACTTGAACAACACTCAACAGGTCTTCAAGTTGCCCTTTGGTTAGTCGCCTAAGTAGCCTAAGCTTCAAAATGATGATATGTGAAGGGTGGAGGATGACGGGTAGAAAAAGCGCTAGTATATCCTAGGATATACTCACTTCTGAACTGCACAATGCTCCGAGTGTACTCCTAACAGGTTTTTGGGGGGACGATTTTTTCCACACTTAGTGATTTTTTCGGATTTAACTTTCGTTTCGGTAGGGACAAACTTTCGTTTCGGTAGTGACCCAATGGTGAAAAAAGAAAATGTATTAAGTCCAGAGCTCGATGAATGTTAGGGACCAAAAAAACAGTCACTACCAATCAACTTTAAATTGCCTGAAACGTACTCCTAACAGGTTTTTGGGGGAACAAATTTTTTTTTTGATACAATGGTGTCGCTACCAAAACGAAAAAAAAATTACTAAGTCCAGAACTCGATGAATGTTAGGGACCAAAAAAAAAGTCACTACCAATCAACTTTAAATTGCCTGAAACGTACTCCTAACAGGTTTTTGGGGGAACAATTTTTTTTTTGACACAATGGTGTCACTACCGCCACTACTTTCAGCTCATTTGCATTACAACATACCATTTGTTTATCGCAAATGAAATTGTAATCTCATAAACATTTTAGTAACCAGGTTAAATTTAAAAAGATGGCATTACTTGGGTGAGGTCTTTACTTAAATTTGTCAAATCTGTCCCAGCAGAGTGATTGAGGTCGCCCACATGCTGCCTCAGTGCCTGCAGTTCTGGAACTGAAACATTTCACAAATCATTAGCAGATCAAGGGTATTGAGCTCATACCATACCTATGACATGGACTGTCAGGTGCTGTCGCTCCACCCTGAGTTTGAAGTGCTGTCCGTCAAGTGTAGGCCACCTGGTTGTGCCTGAGCTCATAGGAGGGCAGGTGGGAGGCTATCAGCACCTGGGGGAGTGTAAAATAATTTGGGCATCAATTATTTTCAGTTGGTCATGAATTAATATAGCTGCTGCAGGATGCATTAAACCTTAATGCATCCTGCTAAGTCACCCCTTAATGATTAAGTGGTGACTTAACGGTTTCACATGGGGCATCTTTGTATGTGTGCTGTAGCCACATACCATTTTCATTCAGCTGAATGGCGTTGGTCGTCTTGCTGAGCTGGGTGAGCTCGGTCAGGATGGTCATCGACGAGGGTGGGATCTCGCCCACACAGCTGGTCCTAGACACGCAAGAGGACAACGTACACAGTCAAATCCCCAGTGTTCATTCAATTTGTACACCAACTTGTGACCAGGAGATTATTTTTGGGAACTTGGGCGTGGGAGAATATGTAGTTGAGCTCGTTGGCCGTGTCAGCTTTTTTTTCTTCACGAAGTGCAAATACACACTTGAACAACACTCAACAGGTCTTCAAGTTGCCCTTTGGTTAGTCGCCTAAGTAGCCTAAGCTTCAAAATGATGATATGTGAAGGG
This sequence comes from Gymnoscopelus microlampas, assembly GCF_963454915.1. Taxonomy (NCBI): domain Eukaryota; kingdom Metazoa; phylum Chordata; class Actinopteri; order Myctophiformes; family Myctophidae; genus Gymnoscopelus; species Gymnoscopelus microlampas. Next base: position 59,523,409 of record NC_139941.1, read on the forward strand.
TGGAGGATGACGGGTAGAAAAAGCGCTAGTATATCCTAGGATATACTCACTTCTGAACTGCACAATGCTCCGAGTGTACTCCTAACAGGTTTTTGGGGGGACGATTTTTTCCACACTTAGTGATTTTTTCGGATTTAACTTTCGTTTCGGTAGGGACAAACTTTCGTTTCGGTAGTGACCCAATGGTGAAAAAAGAAAATGTATTAAGTCCAGAGCTCGATGAATGTTAGGGACCAAAAAAACAGTCACTACCAATCAACTTTAAATTGCCTGAAACGTACTCCTAACAGGTTTTTGGGGGAACAAATTTTTTTTTTGATACAATGGTGTCGCTACCAAAACGAAAAAAAAATTACTAAGTCCAGAACTCGATGAATGTTAGGGACCAAAAAAAAAGTCACTACCAATCAACTTTAAATTGCCTGAAACGTACTCCTAACAGGTTTTTGGGGGAACAATTTTTTTTTTGACACAATGGTGTCACTACCGCCACTACTTTCAGCTCATTTGCATTACAACATACCATTTGTTTATCGCAAATGAAATTGTAATCTCATAAACATTTTAGTAACCAGGTTAAATTTAAAAAGATGGCATTACTTGGGTGAGGTCTTTACTTAAATTTGTCAAATCTGTCCCAGCAGAGTGATTGAGGTCGCCCACATGCTGCCTCAGTGCCTGCAGTTCTGGAACTGAAACATTTCACAAATCATTAGCAGATCAAGGGTATTGAGCTCATACCATACCTATGACATGGACTGTCAGGTGCTGTCGCTCCACCCTGAGTTTGAAGTGCTGTCCGTCAAGTGTAGGCCACCTGGTTGTGCCTGAGCTCATAGGAGGGCAGGTGGGAGGCTATCAGCACCTGGGGGAGTGTAAAATAATTTGGGCATCAATTATTTTCAGTTGGTCATGAATTAATATAGCTGCTGCAGGATGCATTAAACCTTAATGCATCCTGCTAAGTCACCCCTTAATGATTAAGTGGTGACTTAACGGTTTCACATGGGGCATCTTTGTATGTGTGCTGTAGCCACATACCATTTTCATTCAGCTGAATGGCGTTGGTCGTCTTGCTGAGCTGGGTGAGCTCGGTCAGGATGGTCATCGACGAGGGTGGGATCTCGCCCACACAGCTGGTCCTAGACACGCAAGAGGACAACGTACACAGTCAAATCCCCAGTGTTCATTCAATTTGTACACCAACTTGTGACCAGGAGATTATTTTTGGGAACTTGGGCGTGGGAGAATATGTAGTTGAGCTCGTTGGCCATGTCAGCTTTTTTTTCTTCACGAAGTGCAAATACACACTTGAACAACACTCAACAGGTCTTCAAGTTGCCCCTTGGTTAGTCGCCTAAGTAGCCTAAGCTTCAAAATGATGATATGTGAAGGGTGGAGGATGACGGGCAGAAAAAGCGCTAGTATATCCTAGGATATACTCACTTCTGAACTGCACAATGCTCCGAGTGTACTCCTAACAGGTTTTTGGGGGGACGATTTTTTCCACACTTAGTGATTTTTTCGGATTTAACTTTCGTTTCGGTAGGGACAAACTTTCGTTTCGGTAGTGACCCAATGGTGAAAAAAGAAAATGTATTAAGTCCAGAAATCGATGAATGTTATGGACCAAAAAAAAAGTCACTACCAATCAACTTTAAATTGCCTGAAACGTACTCCTAACAGGTTTTTGGGGGAACATTTTTTTTTTGACACAATGGTGTCACTACCGAAACGAAAAAAAAATTACCAAGTCCAGAGCTCGATGAATGTTAGGGACCAAAAAAACAGTCACTACCAATCAACTTTAAATTGCCTGAAACGTACTCCTAACAGGTTTTTGGGGGAACAATTTTTTTTTTTGATACAATGGTGTCACTACCGCCACTACTTTCAGCTCATTTGCATTACAACATACCATTTGTTTATCGCAAATGAAATTGTAATCTCATAAACATTTTAGTAACCAGGTTAAATTTAAAAAGATGGCATTACTTGGGTGAGGTCTTTACTTAAATTTGTCAAATCTGTCCCAGCAGAGTGATTGAGGTCGCCCACATGCTGCCTCACTGCCTGCAGTTCTGGAACTGAAACATTTCACAAATCATTAGCAGATCAAGGGTATTGAGCTCATACCATACCTATGACATGGACTGTCAGGTGCTGTCGCTCCACCCTGAGTTTGAAGTGCTGTCCGTCAAGTGTAGGCCACCTGGTTGTGCCTGAGCTCATAGGAGGGCAGGTGGGAGGCTATCAGCACCTGGGGGAGTGTAAAATAATTTGGGCATCAATTATTTTCAGTTGGTCATGAATTAATATAGCTGCTGCAGGATGCATTAAACCTTAATGCATCCTGCTAAGTCACCCCTTAATGATTAAGTGGTGACTTAACGGTTTCACATGGGGCATCTTTGTATGTGTGCTGTAGCCACATACCATTTTCATTCAGCTGAATGGCGTTGGTCGTCTTGCTGAGCTGGGTGAGCTCGGTCAGGATGGTCATCGACGAGGGTGGGATCTCGCCCACACAGCTGGTCCTAGACACGCAAGAGGACAACGTACACAGTCAAATCCCCAGTGTTCATTCAATTTGTACACCAACTTGTGACCAGGAGATTATTTTTGGGAACTTGGGCGTGGGAGAATATGTAGTTGAGCTCGTTGGCCATGTCAGCTTTTTTTTCTTCACGAAGTGCAAATACACACTTGAACAACACTCAACAGGTCTTCAAGTTGCCCCTTGGTTAGTCGCCTAAGTAGCCTAAGCTTCAAAATGATGATATGTGAAGGGTGGAGGATGACGGGCAGAAAAAGCGCTAGTATATCCTAGGATATACTCACTTCTGAACTGCACAATGCTCCGAGTGTACTCCTAACAGGTTTTTGGGGGGACGATTTTTTCCACACTTAGTGATTTTTTCGGATTTAACTTTCGTTTCGGTAGGGACAAACTTTCGTTTCGGTAGTGACCCAATGGTGAAAAAAGAAAATGTATTAAGTCCAGAGCTCGATGAATGTTATGGACCAAAAAAAAAGTCACTACCAATCAACTTTAAATTGCCTGAAACGTACTCCTAACAGGTTTTTGGGGGAACATTTTTTTTTTGACACAATGGTGTCACTACCGAAACGAAAAAAAAATTACCAAGTCCAGAGCTCGATGAATGTTAGGGACCAAAAAAACAGTCACTACCAATCAACTTTAAATTGCCTGAAACGTACTCCTAACAGGTTTTTGGGGGAACAATTTTTTTTTTGACACAATGGTGTCACTACCGCCACTACTTTCAGCTCATTTGCATTACAACATACCATTTGTTTATCGCAAATGAAATTGTAATCTCATAAACATTTTAGTAACCAGGTTAAATTTAAAAAGATGGCATTACTTGGGTGAGGTCTTTACTTAAATTTGTCAAATCTGTCCCAGCAGAGTGATTGAGGTCGCCCACATGCTGCCTCACTGCCTGCAGTTCTGGAACTGAAACATTTCACAAATCATTAGCAGATCAAGGGTATTGAGCTCATACCATACCTATGACATGGACTGTCAGGTGCTGTCGCTCCACCCTGAGTTTGAAGTGCTGTCCGTCAAGTGTAGGCCACCTGGTTGTGCCTGAGCTCATAGGAGGGCAGGTGGGAGGCTATCAGCACCTGGGGGAGTGTAAAATAATTTGGGCATCAATTATTTTCAGTTGGTCATGAATTAATATAGCTGCTGCAGGATGCATTAAACCTTAATGCATCCTGCTAAGTCACCCCTTAATGATTAAGTGGTGACTTAACGGTTTCACATGGGGCATCTTTGTATGTGTGCTGTAGCCACATACCATTTTCATTCAGCTGAATGGCGTTGGTCGTCTTGCTGAGCTGGGTGAGCTCGGTCAGGATGGTCATCGACGAGGGTGGGATCTCGCCCACACAGCTGGTCCTAGACACGCAAGAGGACAACGTACACAGTCAAATCCCCAGTGTTCATTCAATTTGTACACCAACTTGTGACCAGGAGATTATTTTTGGGAACTTGGGCGTGGGAGAATATGTAGTTGAGCTCGTTGGCCATGTCAGCTTTTTTTTCTTCACGAAGTGCAAATACACACTTGAACAACACTCAACAGGTCTTCAAGTTGCCCTTTGGTTAGTCGCCTAAGTAGCCTAAGCTTCAAAATGATGATATGTGAAGGGTGGAGGATGACGGGTAGAAAAAGCGCTAGTATATCCTAGGATATACTCACTTCTGAACTGCACAATGCTCCGAGTGTACTCCTAACAGGTTTTTGGGGGGACGATTTTTTCCACACTTAGTGATTTTTTCGGATTTAACTTTCGTTTCGGTAGGGACAAACTTTCGTTTCGGTAGTGACCCAATGGTGAAAAAAGAAAATGTATTAAGTCCAGAGCTCGATGAATGTTAGGGACCAAAAAAACAGTCACTACCAATCAACTTTAAATTGCCTGAAACGTACTCCTAACAGGTTTTTGGGGGAACAATTTTTTTTTTTGATACAATGGTGTCGCTACCAAAACGAAAAAAAAATTACTAAGTCCAGAACTCGATGAATGTTAGGGACCAAAAAAAAAGTCACTACCAATCAACTTTAAATTGCCTGAAACGTACTCCTAACAGGTTTTTGGGGGAACAATTTTTTTTTTGACACAATGGTGTCACTACCGCCACTACTTTCAGCTCATTTGCATTACAACATACCATTTGTTTATCGCAAATGAAATTGTAATCTCATAAACATTTTAGTAACCAGGTTAAATTTAAAAAGATGGCATTACTTGGGTGAGGTCTTTACTTAAATTTGTCAAATCTGTCCCAGCAGAGTGATTGAGGTCGCCCACATGCTGCCTCACTGCCTGCAGTTCTGGAACTGAAACATTTCACAAATCATTAGCAGATCAAGGGTATTGAGCTCATACCATACCTATGACATGGACTGTCAGGTGCTGTCGCTCCACCCTGAGTTTGAAGTGCTGTCCGGTCAGGATGGTCATCGACGAGGGTGGGATCTCGCCCACACAGCTGGTCCTAGACACGCAAGAGGACAACGTACACAGTCAAATCCCCAGTGTTCATTCAATTTGTACACCAACTTGTGACCAGGAGATTATTTTTGGGAACTTGGGCGTGGGAGAATATGTAGTTGAGCTCGTTGGCCATGTCAGCTTTTTTTTCTTCACGAAGTGCAAATACACACTTGAACAACACTCAACAGGTCTTCAAGTTGCCCTTTGGTTAGTCGCCTAAGTAGCCTAAGCTTCAAAATGATGATATGTGAAGGGTGGAGGATGACGGGTAGAAAAAGCGCTAGTATATCCTAGGATATACTCACTTCTGAACTGCACAATGCTCCGAGTGTACTCCTAACAGGTTTTTGGGGGGACGATTTTTTCCACACTTAGTGATTTTTTCGGATTTAACTTTCGTTTCGGTAGGGACAAACTTTCGTTTCGGTAGTGACCCAATGGTGAAAAAAGAAAATGTATTAAGTCCAGAGCTCGATGAATGTTAGGGACCAAAAAAACAGTCACTACCAATCAACTTTAAATTGCCTGAAACGTACTCCTAACAGGTTTTTGGGGGAACAATTTTTTTTTTTGATACAATGGTGTCGCTACCAAAACGAAAAAAAAATTACTAAGTCCAGAACTCGATGAATGTTAGGGACCAAAAAAAAAGTCACTACCAATCAACTTTAAATTGCCTGAAACGTACTCCTAACAGGTTTTTGGGGGAACAATTTTTTTTTTGACACAATGGTGTCACTACCGCCACTACTTTCAGCTCATTTGCATTACAACATACCATTTGTTTATCGCAAATGAAATTGTAATCTCATAAACATTTTAGTAACCAGGTTAAATTTAAAAAGATGGCATTACTTGGGTGAGGTCTTTACTTAAATTTGTCAAATCTGTCCCAGCAGAGTGATTGAGGTCGCCCACATGCTGCCTCACTGCCTGCAGTTCTGGAACTGAAACATTTCACAAATCATTAGCAGATCAAGGGTATTGAGCTCATACCATACCTATGACATGGACTGTCAGGTGCTGTCGCTCCACCCTGAGTTTGAAGTGCTGTCCGTCAAGTGTAGGCCACCTGGTTGTGCCTGAGCTCATAGGAGGGCAGGTGGGAGGCTATCAGCACCTGGGGGAGTGTAAAATAATTTGGGCATCAATTATTTTCAGTTGGTCATGAATTAATATAGCTGCTGCAGGATGCATTAAACCTTAATGCATCCTGCTAAGTCACCCCTTAATGATTAAGTGGTGACTTAACGGTTTCACATGGGGCATCTTTGTATGTGTGCTGTAGCCACATACCATTTTCATTCAGCTGAATGGCGTTGGTCGTCTTGCTGAGCTGGGTGAGCTCGGTCAGGATGGTCATCGACGAGGGTGGGATCTCGCCCACACAGCTGGTCCTAGACACGCAAGAGGACAACGTACACAGTCAAATCCCCAGTGTTCATTCAATTTGTACACCAACTTGTGACCAGGAGATTATTTTTGGGAACTTGGGCGTGGGAGAATATGTAGTTGAGCTCGTTGGCCATGTCAGCTTTTTTTTCTTCACGAAGTGCAAATACACACTTGAACAACACTCAACAGGTCTTCAAGTTGCCCCTTGGTTAGTCGCCTAAGTAGCCTAAGCTTCAAAATGATGATATGTGAAGGGTGGAGGATGACGGGCAGAAAAAGCGCTAGTATATCCTAGGATATACTCACTTCTGAACTGCACAATGCTCCGAGTGTACTCCTAACAGGTTTTTGGGGGGACGATTTTTTCCACACTTAGTGATTTTTTCGGATTTAACTTTCGTTTCGGTAGGGACAAACTTTCGTTTCGGTAGTGACCCAATGGTGAAAAAAGAAAATGTATTAAGTCCAGAGCTCGATGAATGTTAGGGACCAAAAAAACAGTCACTACCAATCAACTTTAAATTGCCTGAAACGTACTCCTAACAGGTTTTTGGGGGAACAATTTTTTTTTTTGATACAATGGTGTCGCTACCAAAACGAAAAAAAAATTACTAAGTCCAGAACTCGATGAATGTTAGGGACCAAAAAAACAGTCACTACCAATCAACTTTAAATTGCCTGAAACGTACTCCTAACAGGTTTTTGGGGGAACAATTTTTTTTTTGACACAATGGTGTCACTACCGCCACTACTTTCAGCTCATTTGCATTACAACATACCATTTGTTTATCGCAAATGAAATTGTAATCTCATAAACATTTTAGTAACCAGGTTAAATTTAAAAAGATGGCATTACTTGGGTGAGGTCTTTACTTAAATTTGTCAAATCTGTCCCAGCAGAGTGATTGAGGTCGCCCACATGCTGCCTCACTGCCTGCAGTTCTGGAACTGAAACATTTCACAAATCATTAGCAGATCAAGGGTATTGAGCTCATACCATACCTATGACATGGACTGTCAGGTGCTGTCGCTCCACCCTGAGTTTGAAGTGCTGTCCGTCAAGTGTAGGCCACCTGGTTGTGCCTGAGCTCATAGGAGGGCAGGTGGGAGGCTATCAGCACCTGGGGGAGTGTAAAATAATTTGGGCATCAATTATTTTCAGTTGGTCATGAATTAATATAGCTGCTGCAGGATGCATTAAACCTTAATGCATCCTGCTAAGTCACCCCTTAATGATTAAGTGGTGACTTAACGGTTTCACATGGGGCATCTTTGTATGTGTGCTGTAGCCACATACCATTTTCATTCAGCTGAATGGCGTTGGTCGTCTTGCTGAGCTGGGTGAGCTCGGTCAGGATGGTCATCGACGAGGGTGGGATCTCGCCCACACAGCTGGTCCTAGACACGCAAGAGGACAACGTACACAGTCAAATCCCCAGTGTTCATTCAATTTGTACACCAACTTGTGACCAGGAGATTATTTTTGGGAACTTGGGCGTGGGAGAATATGTAGTTGAGCTCGTTGGCCATGTCAGCTTTTTTTTCTTCACGAAGTGCAAATACACACTTGAACAACACTCAACAGGTCTTCAAGTTGCCCCTTGGTTAGTCGCCTAAGTAGCCTAAGCTTCAAAATGATGATATGTGAAGGGTGGAGGATGACGGGCAGAAAAAGCGCTAGTATATCCTAGGATATACTCACTTCTGAACTGCACAATGCTCCGAGTGTACTCCTAACAGGTTTTTGGGGGGACGATTTTTTCCACACTTAGTGATTTTTTCGGATTTAACTTTCGTTTCGGTAGGGACAAACTTTCGTTTCGGTAGTGACCCAATGGTGAAAAAAGAAAATGTATTAAGTCCAGAGCTCGATGAATGTTATGGACCAAAAAAAAAGTCACTACCAATCAACTTTAAATTGCCTGAAACGTACTCCTAACAGGTTTTTGGGGGAACATTTTTTTTTTGACACAATGGTGTCACTACCGAAACGAAAAAAAAATTACCAAGTCCAGAGCTCGATGAATGTTAGGGACCAAAAAAACAGTCACTACCAATCAACTTTAAATTGCCTGAAACGTACTCCTAACAGGTTTTTGGGGGAACAATTTTTTTTTTTGATACAATGGTGTCGCTACCAAAACGAAAAAAAAATTACTAAGTCCAGAACTCGATGAATGTTAGGGACCAAAGAAAAAGTCACTACCAATCAACTTTAAATTGCCTGAAACGTACTCCTAACAGGTTTTTGGGGGAACACATTTTTTTTTGACACAATGGTGTCACTACCGCCACTACTTTCAGCTCATTTGCATTACAACATACCATTTGTTTATCGCAAATGAAATTGTAATCTCATAAACATTTTAGTAACCAGGTTAAATTTAAAAAGATGGCATTACTTGGGTGAGGTCTTTACTTAAATTTGTCAAATCTGTCCCAGCAGAGTGATTGAGGTCGCCCACATGCTGCCTCACTGCCTGCAGTTCTGGAACTGAAACATTTCACAAATCATTAGCAGATCAAGGGTATTGAGCTCATACCATACCTATGACATGGACTGTCAGGTGCTGTCGCTCCACCCTGAGTTTGAAGTGCTGTCCGTCAAGTGTAGGCCACCTGGTTGTGCCTGAGCTCATAGGAGGGCAGGTGGGAGGCTATCAGCACCTGGGGGAGTGTAAAATAATTTGGGCATCAATTATTTTCAGTTGGTCATGAATTAATATAGCTGCTGCAGGATGCATTAAACCTTAATGCATCCTGCTAAGTCACCCCTTAATGATTAAGTGGTGACTTAACGGTTTCACATGGGGCATCTTTGTATGTGTGCTGTAGCCACATACCATTTTCATTCAGCTGAATGGCGTTGGTCGTCTTGCTGAGCTGGGTGAGCTCGGTCAGGATGGTCATCGACGAGGGTGGGATCTCGCCCACACAGCTGGTCCTAGACACGCAAGAGGACAACGTACACAGTCAAATCCCCAGTGTTCATTCAATTTGTACACCAACTTGTGACCAGGAGATTATTTTTGGGAACTTGGGCGTGGGAGAATATGTAGTTGAGCTCGTTGGCCATGTCAGCTTTTTTTTCTTCACGAAGTGCAAATACACACTTGAACAACACTCAACAGGTCTTCAAGTTGCCCTTTGGTTAGTCGCCTAAGTAGCCTAAGCTTCAAAATGATGATATGTGAAGGGTGGAGGATGACGGGTAGAAAAAGCGCTAGTATATCCTAGGATATACTCACTTCTGAACTGCACAATGCTCCGAGTGTACTCCTAACAGGTTTTTGGGGGGACGATTTTTTCCACACTTAGTGATTTTTTCGGATTTAACTTTCGTTTCGGTAGGGACAAACTTTCGTTTCGGTAGTGACCCAATGGTGAAAAAAGAAAATGTATTAAGTCCAGAGCTCGATGAATGTTAGGGACCAAAAAAACAGTCACTACCAATCAACTTTAAATTGCCTGAAACGTACTCCTAACAGGTTTTTGGGGGAACAATTTTTTTTTTTGATACAATGGTGTCGCTACCAAAACGAAAAAAAAATTACTAAGTCCAGAGCTCGATGAATGTTATGGACCAAAAAAAAAGTCACTACCAATCAACTTTAAATTGCCTGAAACGTACTCCTAACAGGTTTTTGGGGGAACATTTTTTTTTTGACACAATGGTGTCACTACCGAAACGAAAAAAAAATTACCAAGTCCAGAGCTCGATGAATGTTAGGGACCAAAAAAACAGTCACTACCAATCAACTTTAAATTGCCTGAAACGTACTCCTAACAGGTTTTTGGGGGAACAATTTTTTTTTTTGATACAATGGTGTCGCTACCAAAACGAAAAAAAAATTACTAAGTCCAGAACTCGATGAATGTTAGGGACCAAAGAAAAAGTCACTACCAATCAACTTTAAATTGCCTGAAACGTACTCCTAACAGGTTTTTGGGGGAACAAATTTTTTTTTGACACAATGGTGTCACTACCGCCACTACTTTCAGCTCATTTGCATTACAACATACCATTTGTTTATCGCAAATGAAATTGTAATCTCATAAACATTTTAGTAACCAGGTTAAATTTAAAAAGATGGCATTACTTGGGTGAGGTCTTTACTTAAATTTGTCAAATCTGTCCCAGCAGAGTGATTGAGGTCGCCCACATGCTGCCTCACTGCCTGCAGTTCTGGAACTGAAACATTTCACAAATCATTAGCAGATCAAGGGTATTGAGCTCATACCATACCTATGACATGGACTGTCAGGTGCTGTCGCTCCACCCTGAGTTTGAAGTGCTGTCCGTCAAGTGTAGGCCACCTGGTTGTGCCTGAGCTCATAGGAGGGCAGGTGGGAGGCTATCAGCACCTGGGGGAGTGTAAAATAATTTGGGCATCAATTATTTTCAGTTGGTCATGAATTAATATAGCTGCTGCAGGATGCATTAAACCTTAATGCATCCTGCTAAGTCACCCCTTAATGATTAAGTGGTGACTTAACGGTTTCACATGGGGCATCTTTGTATGTGTGCTGTAGCCACATACCATTTTCATTCAGCTGAATGGCGTTGGTCGTCTTGCTGAGCTGGGTGAGCTCGGTCAGGATGGTCATCGACGAGGGTGGGATCTCGCCCACACAGCTGGTCCTAGACACGCAAGAGGACAACGTACACAGTCAAATCCCCAGTGTTCATTCAATTTGTACACCAACTTGTGACCAGGAGATTATTTTTGGGAACTTGGGCGTGGGAGAATATGTAGTTGAGCTCGTTGGCCATGTCAGCTTTTTTTTCTTCACGAAGTGCAAATACACACTTGAACAACACTCAACAGGTCTTCAAGTTGCCCTTTGGTTAGTCGCCTAAGTAGCCTAAGCTTCAAAATGATGATATGTGAAGGGTGGAGGATGACGGGTAGAAAAAGCGCTAGTATATCCTAGGATATACTCACTTCTGAACTGCACAATGCTCCGAGTGTACTCCTAACAGGTTTTTGGGGGGACGATTTTTTCCACACTTAGTGATTTTTTCGGATTTAACTTTCGTTTCGGTAGGGACAAACTTTCGTTTCGGTAGTGACCCAATGGTGAAAAAAGAAAATGTATTAAGTCCAGAGCTCGATGAATGTTAGGGACCAAAAAAACAGTCACTACCAATCAACTTTAAATTGCCTGAAACGTACTCCTAACAGGTTTTTGGGGGAACAATTTTTTTTTTTGATACAATGGTGTCGCTACCAAAACGAAAAAAAAATTACTAAGTCCAGAACTCGATGAATGTTAGGGACCAAAAAAAAAGTCACTACCAATCAACTTTAAATTGCCTGAAACGTACTCCTAACAGGTTTTTGGGGGAACCATTTTTTTTTTGACACAATGGTGTCACTACCGCCACTACTTTCAGCTCATTTGCATTACAACATAGCATTTGTTTATCGCAAATGAAATTGTAATCTCATAAACATTTTAGTAACCAGGTTAAATTTAAAAAGATGGCATTACTTGGGTGAGGTCTTTACTTAAATTTGTCAAATCTGTCCCAGCAGAGTGATTGAGGTCGCCCACATGCTGCCTCACTGCCTGCAGTTCTGGAACTGAAACATTTCACAAATCATTAGCAGATCAAGGGTATTGAGCTCATACCATACCTATGACATGGACTGTCAGGTGCTGTCGCTCCACCCTGAGTTTGAAGTGCTGTCCGTCAAGTGTAGGCCACCTGGTTGTGCCTGAGCTCATAGGAGGGCAGGTGGGAGGCTATCAGCACCTGGGGGAGTGTAAAATAATTTGGGCATCAATTATTTTCAGTTGGTCATGAATTAATATAGCTGCTGCAGGATGCATTAAACCTTAATGCATCCTGCTAAGTCACCCCTTAATGATTAAGTGGTGACTTAACGGTTTCACATGGGGCATCTTTGTATGTGTGCTGTAGCCACATACCATTTTCATTCAGCTGAATGGCGTTGGTCGTCTTGCTGAGCTGGGTGAGCTCGGTCAGGATGGTCATCGACGAGGGTGGGATCTCGCCCACACAGCTGGTCCTAGACACGCAAGAGGACAACGTACACAGTCAAATCCCCAGTGTTCATTCAATTTGTACACCAACTTGTGACCAGGAGATTATTTTTGGGAACTTGGGCGTGGGAGAATATGTAGTTGAGCTCGTTGGCCATGTCAGCTTTTTTTTCTTCACGAAGTGCAAATACACACTTGAACAACACTCAACAGGTCTTCAAGTTGCCCCTTGGTTAGTCGCCTAAGTAGCCTAAGCTTCAAAATGATGATATGTGAAGGGTGGAGGATGACGGGCAGAAAAAGCGCTAGTATATCCTAGGATATACTCACTTCTGAACTGCACAATGCTCCGAGTGTACTCCTAACAGGTTTTTGGGGGGACGATTTTTTCCACACTTAGTGATTTTTTCGGATTTAACTTTCGTTTCGGTAGGGACAAACTTTCGTTTCGGTAGTGACCCAATGGTGAAAAAAGAAAATGTATTAAGTCCAGAGCTCGATGAATGTTATGGACCAAAAAGAAAGTCACTACCAATCAACTTTAAATTGCCTGAAACGTACTCCTAACAGGTTTTTGGGGGAACATTTTTTTTTTGACACAATGGTGTCACTACCGAAACGAAAAAAAAATTACCAAGTCCAGAGCTCGATGAATGTTAGGGACCAAAAAAACAGTCACTACCAATCAACTTTAAATTGCCTGAAACGTACTCCTAACAGGTTTTTGGGGGAACAATTTTTTTTTTTGATACAATGGTGTCGCTACCAAAACGAAAAAAAAATTACTAAGTCCAGAACTCGATGAATGTTAGGGACCAAAAAAACAGTCACTACCAATCAACTTTAAATTGCCTGAAACGTACTCCTAACAGGTTTTTGGGGGAACAATTTTTTTTTTTGATACAATGGTGTCGCTACCGCCACTACTTTCAGCTCATTTGCATTACAACATACCATTTGTTTATCGCAAATGAAATTGTAATCTCATAAACATTTTAGTAACCAGGTTAAATTTAAAAAGATGGCATTACTTGGGTGAGGTCTTTACTTAAATTTGTCAAATCTGTCCCAGCAGAGTGATTGAGGTCGCCCACATGCTGCCTCACTGCCTGCAGTTCTGGAACTGAAACATTTCACAAATCATTAGCAGATCAAGGGTATTGAGCTCATACCATACCTATGACATGGACTGTCAGGTGCTGTCGCTCCACCCTGAGTTTGAAGTGCTGTCCGTCAAGTGTAGGCCACCTGGTTGTGCCTGAGCTCATAGGAGGGCAGGTGGGAGGCTATCAGCACCTGGGGGAGTGTAAAATAATTTGGGCATCAATTATTTTCAGTTGGTCATGAATTAATATAGCTGCTGCAGGATGCATTAAACCTTAATGCATCCTGCTAAGTCACCCCTTAATGATTAAGTGGTGACTTAACGGTTTCACATGGGGCATCTTTGTATGTGTGCTGTAGCCACATACCATTTTCATTCAGCTGAATGGCGTTGGTCGTCTTGCTGAGCTGGGTGAGCTCGGTCAGGATGGTCATCGACGAGGGTGGGATCTCGCCCACACAGCTGGTCCTAGACACGCAAGAGGACAACGTACACAGTCAAATCCCCAGTGTTCATTCAATTTGTACACCAACTTGTGACCAGGAGATTATTTTTGGGAACTTGGGCGTGGGAGAATATGTAGTTGAGCTCGTTGGCCATGTCAGCTTTTTTTTCTTCACGAAGTGCAAATACACACTTGAACAACACTCAACAGGTCTTCAAGTTGCCCTTTGGTTAGTCGCCTAAGTAGCCTAAGCTTCAAAATGATGATATGTGAAGGGTGGAGGATGACGGGTAGAAAAAGCGCTAGTATATCCTAGGATATACTCACTTCTGAACTGCACAATGCTCCGAGTGTACTCCTAACAGGTTTTTGGGGGGACGATTTTTTCCACACTTAGTGATTTTTTCGGATTTAACTTTCGTTTCGGTAGGGACAAACTTTCGTTTCGGTAGTGACCCAATGGTGAAAAAAGAAAATGTATTAAGTCCAGAGCTCGATGAATGTTAGGGACCAAAAAAACAGTCACTACCAATCAACTTTAAATTGCCTGAAACGTACTCCTAACAGGTTTTTGGGGGAACAAATTTTTTTTTTGATACAATGGTGTCGCTACCAAAACGAAAAAAAAATTACTAAGTCCAGAACTCGATGAATGTTAGGGACCAAAAAAAAAGTCACTACCAATCAACTTTAAATTGCCTGAAACGTACTCCTAACAGGTTTTTGGGGGAACCATTTTTTTTTGACACAATGGTGTCACTACCGCCACTACTTTCAGCTCATTTGCATTACAACATAGCATTTGTTTATCGCAAATGAAATTGTAATCTCATAAACATTTTAGTAACCAGGTTAAATTTAAAAAGATGGCATTACTTGGGTGAGGTCTTTACTTAAATTTGTCAAATCTGTCCCAGCAGAGTGATTGAGGTCGCCCACATGCTGCCTCACTGCCTGCAGTTCTGGAACTGAAACATTTCACAAATCATTAGCAGATCAAGGGTATTGAGCTCATACCATACCTATGACATGGACTGTCAGGTGCTGTCGCTCCACCCTGAGTTTGAAGTGCTGTCCGTCAAGTGTAGGCCACCTGGTTGTGCCTGAGCTCATAGGAGGGCAGGTGGGAGGCTATCAGCACCTGGGGGAGTGTAAAATAATTTGGGCATCAATTATTTTCAGTTGGTCATGAATTAATATAGCTGCTGCAGGATGCATTAAACCTTAATGCATCCTGCTAAGTCACCCCTTAATGATTAAGTGGTGACTTAACGGTTTCACATGGGGCATCTTTGTATGTGTGCTGTAGCCACATACCATTTTCATTCAGCTGAATGGCGTTGGTCGTCTTGCTGAGCTGGGTGAGCTCGGTCAGGATGGTCATCGACGAGGGTGGGATCTCGCCCACACAGCTGGTCCTAGACACGCAAGAGGACAACGTACACAGTCAAATCCCCAGTGTTCATTCAATTTGTACACCAACTTGTGACCAGGAGATTATTTTTGGGAACTTGGGCGTGGGAGAATATGTAGTTGAGCTTGTTGGCCATGTCAGCTTTTTTTTCTTCACGAAGTGCAAATACACACTTGAACAACACTCAACAGGTCTTCAAGTTGCCCCTTGGTTAGTCGCCTAAGTAGCCTAAGCTTCAAAATGATGATATGTGAAGGGTGGAGGATGACGGGCAGAAAAAGCGCTAGTATATCCTAGGATATACTCACTTCTGAACTGCACAATGCTCCGAGTGTACTCCTAACAGGTTTTTGGGGGGACGATTTTTTCCACACTTAGTGATTTTTTCGGATTTAACTTTCGTTTCGGTAGGGACAAACTTTCGTTTCGGTAGTGACCCAATGGTGAAAAAAGAAAATGTATTAAGTCCAGAGCTCGATGAATGTTATGGACCAAAAAGAAAGTCACTACCAATCAACTTTAAATTGCCTGAAACGTACTCCTAACAGGTTTTTGGGGGAACATTTTTTTTTTGACACAATGGTGTCACTACCGAAACGAAAAAAAAATTACCAAGTCCAGAGCTCGATGAATGTTAGGGACCAAAAAAACAGTCACTACCAATCAACTTTAAATTGCCTGAAACGTACTCCTAACAGGTTTTTGGGGGAACAATTTTTTTTTTGATACAATGGTGTCGCTACCAAAACGAAAAAAAAATTACTAAGTCCAGAACTCGATGAATGTTAGGGACCAAAAAAAAAGTCACTACCAATCAACTTTAAATTGCCTGAAACGTACTCCTAACAGGTTTTTGGGGGAACAAATTTTTTTTTGACACAATGGTGTCACTACCGCCACTACTTTCAGCTCATTTGCATTACAACATACCATTTGTTTATCGCAAATGAAATTGTAATCTCATAAACATTTTAGTAACCAGGTTAAATTTAAAAAGATGGCATTACTTGGGTGAGGTCTTTACTTAAATTTGTCAAATCTGTCCCAGCAGAGTGATTGAGGTCGCCCACATGCTGCCTCAGTGCCTGCAGTTCTGGAACTGAAACATTTCACAAATCATTAGCAGATCAAGGGTATTGAGCTCATACCATACCTATGACATGGACTGTCAGGTGCTGTCGCTCCACCCTGAGTTTGAAGTGCTGTCCGTCAAGTGTAGGCCACCTGGTTGTGCCTGAGCTCATAGGAGGGCAGGTGGGAGGCTATCAGCACCTGGGGGAGTGTAAAATAATTTGGGCATCAATTATTTTCAGTTGGTCATGAATTAATATAGCTGCTGCAGGATGCATTAAACCTTAATGCATCCTGCTAAGTCACCCCTTAATGATTAAGTGGTGATTTAACGGTTTCACATGGGGCATCTTTGTATGTGTGCTGTAGCCACATACCATTTTCATTCAGCTGAATGGCGTTGGTCGTCCAGAGCTCGATGAATGTTAGGGACCAAAAAAAAGTCACTACCAATCAACTTTAAATTGCCTGAAACATACTCCTAACAGGTTTTTGGGGGACCAATTTTTTCTCATCCCTCCTCCGTATATATCCAAACAAACATCCAAACCTCGCCTCTCTTGCTTTATCCCCAAACCTTCTAACCTGGGCTAATCCTCCAATGTAATCATTGGCATCCTCAATTTTTCCACCTCTAGTTCCGCCTCCTGTCTTCTCATCAGTGCCACAATTTCCAAGCCGTACACATCTTCCCTCTCACTCTAGCTGGAGCCCTTCTCTCACAAATCACCCCTGACTCCATCAGTTCCACCCTACCTATCGCTTCTTCAGCTCTCTTCCACACTACCCATTACTTTGGACTCAATTCAACTTCACTATATGACTTTTTACTCACGAGAAAAAAGAAAAGAAATTCAAAACATTGTGACTTAACTATGCTTTTCATCCAAACACCCCATTATGGGAGATTAAATGTGAAATACATCCACATAAAGATGATAGCCCCAGGTGGGAAAATTCAGTCAAAGGGTATACAGATGGAAGAAGTCTCCAGCTCAATACTTACACTTGCTGGTATGTGTTACAGCTGAGGTTCCTGCTGCTGAGGCAGTATAGAAACTCTCCTGATGCAGATGACAGGAACCCTCTCAAACGTCCAGAGAACCACTTCCCAATGACATCACTGTCCCTCAACTGTTCATCAGTCAGAATCGACACTCTCAGCTCTCCAATCACATCCAGAACCGCAGACGCCGATGGACCAGTCATCGTCATGGACTAGGGGAAGGATTACATGGGTCAATATTTCATTTAAATGTGCATTACGTGTGAGCTCATTTGGTGTAAAGAATAGTGGACAGGGCTTTTCGCTCTACAATAGAGAACTTTCATTCCAAAGCTGGGTGGACTTTATGTGGACAAATAACAGCTTCTGGGCAGAAATAATTGATCTTTTATTTTTATTTTGCATTGGTGCATTTTATAATTACTAATTATAAACATAGACTGTACTTATGTGTAGGTCTGAGATGTACTAACTGAGTCATCATTGTTCATTTTAATTAGTTTCAGTGATTGGTCATTCTATCTTTGCCATAACACTTAGCAGCTTAGTTTCAGTTTATTTCAGTGTCTGGTTAGATCTAGTTTGTTGTACCGTGTTGGCAAGAAGATCCAGAGCTGCATCCAACACCCCAGAGGCCTTGGAGAGGAACAGCTTCCAGACTGGTCTGGAACCAGTGGAGCTGGGGCACCAGTAGTTCGGTAGGCTTGCGTGCCGCACGTCTGGGGGCCAACATCCTCCGAGACTAGGCAGTGGTACTATTTAACCCATAGTTGGGGGCTGGTTTGTGGGCACCAGTAGTTCCGTAGGCTTGCGTGCCGCACGTCTGGGGGCCAACCTCCTCCGAGACTAGGCAGTGGTACTATTTAACCCATAGTTGGGGGCTGGTTCGTGGGCACCAGTAGTTCGGTAGGCTTGCGTGCCGCACGTCTGGGGGCCAACCTCCTCCGAGACTAGGCAGACTAGACCAGAAGTCTAGCTTCACATTTGCGCTTTTTATAGAATTGTCACATCAGAAGACAGACCCTTGCAGCGTAGAGAATAGAGAATAGTTATACCCTTCCAGACAAGAGTCATATCCCGGCGGACACGGACCGTCTTCAAGGCAAGAGTACAGTCAGAACCTTATAGACGGCGGTAGGGAGGGGCACTATTATTCGCTTATAGATTCCAAGGACTTGGAATCAACACTCGATTAATGTTAGAACGTACCAACAGATCAATCCTATTAACACACTTCCCTAAAGGCAAGGCTCCTTTCGGTCAGAGGAGGCATTTGAGCTTCAGAGCTCGCTCTATCCGGCACAGACATTGCTCCTTCAAGACAGAGCTCTGACTGGAAGGGTAGAACTATTCTTTACACTGCGATGCTCGGTCTTCTGATATGACATTCTATAAAAAGTACACATGTGAAGCTAGAATTATGGGTATTGAATTCATTGTTATATGGGTATTGAATTCATTGTTATATTGGTATTGAATTCATTGTTATATGGGTATTGAATTCATTGTTATATGGGTATTGAATTCATTGTTATATGGGTATTGAATTCCCATTATATGGGAGCGCCAATGGAGGGGGAAGGCTGCTTCTGTACACACTCCTCAGCGTCGCAACGTTTTTCCTCCTTTTTAGTATTTTTAAGCCTTTTATTTTTTTACATGTACTTAAATTGCCTTTCCCTGTTCTCAAGTAAAATATTGATATGCGATTAAAATGTGATTAATTGTGATTAATTCATTACAAAGCCTCTAATTAATTTGATAAATGTTTTTAATCGAGTCCCAGCCCTAGTTCTTATTATATATATTTATAATGTTCTTACCCTTCATCACAGACACCTGTAGCAGAACCTCCAAACTTTGATCCGGTGTACACAAACTGACCGTTGGAGATTTCCCCAGCAGAGCCACATGACTTCCCTGTGGAAGAGAAAGAAATATCCTTCAATACACTGGTATGAACTATCCAGTGGTGTAAAGTAACTAAGTACATTTACTAAAGTACTGTACTTAAGTACAATTAGAAGGTATTTTTACTTTACTGGAGTATTTCCAATTGTCTATACTTTTACTTACATCTCAGAGGCAAATATATACTGTTACTCCACTACAATTATTTGAAAACTTTAGTTACTAGTTATTGTAGATATAAAAGATTATATTATAAAAACATACATTAACTACTTGCCTTTCCCAGATGTACAACCACAAGGACGCACGCACGTACGCACGCACACGCCACTAACCTGTACAACACTCGGGTCCAGATTGACAAAGGTATCCAGGTCCATGTTGACATTGGAGGCAGCGGCACTTCTCACATAGGAAAGGGATGCACCACCTACAGGTCATAAAGAAAATACTGAATTTATCCATCTCTGAAGTGTGTGTGTGTGCGTGCGTGCGTACGTGCGTGAGAAATTTGAGACATTGTGAGGATTTTTGAGTTAGGCTATTATCACTGGTATACAGTACAGTACAGACAGTTGTGTATGAACTTGGGGTCCTTGACATGGAAATGTTTGAGAACCACTGCAATATACAGTATGTGTTTGTACGCATGTACATGTGAATGAATGCTTGCTTACCCAAAAATGGCTCTGTATTCTGGAAGCTGGTAGTGCTGATAGCTGTAGTGCGGCTGAGTCCAGAGAAGGCTTTTTCTGCGATGTTAAAGAGCACTTTCTTCTTCTCCAGCGTACAGCTGGACACTACCAGCAAACTGGAATTACTGGAAACACCAGGAGACACACAGCACACATCTCAAAAGAGTGCTACCACATTTTCAACCACAAATGTAATTTATTCAGTCACTAAAATTCAGTCCCTTACATATCTTATTTACCTTTTGGCTAATATGTCATGGAATCACACACATCACTCTTTTATAATTTGTTGTACGATGTTGCTTGTAGAAATGTATGCTAATTTTACTACTTTCTTTTTTATTTGTGAAAATGCGTGAATTATTATTATTAGGACTTTTATTTCTATAAAATAATAATTGATTCTTATTTTTGCCAGCCCAAAATACGGATGCCAGGGTTAATTAGGTTAAAAATAGTTTTGGGTGGGGCGCCCGTTGGCCTAGCGGTCCAGGCGCATACCATATAAAGGCTCTAATACAGTCTGACAGAGTGTCGCGAGTTTGAATCCCAGTCCCGACAACCTTTGCTGCATGTCATTCCCCATCTCTCTCTCCCTGTTTCCTGTCTCGCTCTACTATACACTGTCAATAAAGCCCAAAATACTCCCAATTTATTTTTCATAATAGTTTTTTGGATTAATGTCGATGTTCAAGTGTGTGCAAGTAGTGAAGAAATACTAAAGTAAACATGATTTACGATACTACTGGCTCCCTCCCCAACACCCCTCACCTGAGGGTGTCCTCTGAGATGGTCTGTAGGACACTGGTATCCAGGGAACACAGGTTGGGTCCCTTGACACAACTGAGCTCTGCACTGCCAAGACTGTTGCCCGCCTTAGTCAGATACTTGGAAATGATGGCCTTGGCCTTGATGGTGACAAAAAATGTGTTAGTGCCATATACATGTACTGCACACATTTACGAACACACATGCAAAAACGTGTAAATATAATCACAACACATTACAACACTTTTACACTGATTACACTGCCTGCCAGCCAGCCAGACAGACAGACAGACAGACAAACAGACAGACGCTTTACCTCCTGAGCCACTGCCGCCCCCATGTATATTTGTCAATAACACCATCAATCAATCAAAGATCATTTGTATACTTACCAGAGCTGAATCCCACTCCCCATCTGAAGAGTCCATTAAAGAACACAATGTGTCAATCTGTGTGATGTTCCACATGGTGATGTCATCAGTAGTGGCGTTGCGTGACGCAGGCCCCAGCTCCTGGACTTTCTCTTCTGGGATGAACGACTCACTGACATAGGCCTGACGTTGTGGATAGAGACATATTAGTGGATAGAGACATATTAGACGGGACACCAGATCAGAAATGCAACTGGAATCACTTTATTTGCGATACCTGTTCATTCATGCAATACATTTACAAGACTTTTATCTTGGTGGTAATGTGGTCAGACAATATTAAATATTATGGTAAAAGGACAACAGCCTCACATGCCAATGTCTTCATGAAGTTATCATTTAATTGGATGAAATACGCCAGGCGCACAAGAAAATACCAATTGTTGACCACGGGGTTGTTCGGGGGCAATATTTATATTTAATATATATTTTTTACATTCATGGTCTAGCCCCTTTAAAATGTAAGCCATTTAACATCATCACAACACACTCACATGACTTGGTAGACATCACAGGGTGGCTTAACCTAAGAAATAAAATAAAAGTCAATGCGTTATAATAATAATAATTATTATTATAATTGCTATTATATTTTGCTGTACGTTTTTTAAGCTGTCATAAGACGCTCTACAGATGAGGTTACCTCTCTAGCGAGCAGAACCAGGTGGTGCAGGAACTCAGGAAAGTCTCCTTGAGACTGTGTCAGATGGTCAAACACTGCATGGATGATGACGTCTTTCTCTGGAGGAGTAGGCACCAGCAGCATCTCTGCAGTCTGCTTCGGAGTCAGGAGGTGTAGAACCTCCATCTGGACACGTTTAAGACAAGAGAGAGACAGACAGAGAGAGGGCAGGATATGAGATTTAACCACTGAAGCCCTATTTTATACGTAATCGAATTATAATGTCACACTCGCAAATCAGCTATTACGTTTTTGAAAATCTTGCAATCCTGTGATGACATGCCCAAAATATACGCCAGGTTGAAAGGTTATTAAGTTACTGAAATTGTAGTGTCAAGTACAAACAATCAAATCAATGTTTTCAGTAAAAATGTTCAGATTATCCACACTCACTCCAGAGAAGTCACGGTTGAGGTCATAGAAGTCTGTGATGGGGGCGAACATGGAGAAGAATCCAAAGTTCTCCTCCAGCCATTCTGCACTATGGCTGGATGAGGAGACACACTGAGGATCTGAAGATAAATACACAAGTCAGTGTAGGCTATAATAGTATAGTATTAGAAAAGAGTAATGTTTTACTCAAAAATGTACTCTGAAAGCAACAGAAATTCCTGTACATCTGCAGACAAATGGTCCTCTGAGCTTGTCTCTAGCTATGGCTACTTGGTTCACTTACCGGACGTGTTGTGATGTAGCAAGAAGGAATGGATGAAGTGTTCGTACATCACTGGGCTGTGGTTGTGATCAGGATCCATGAGACGCATATGATGACTCAGATCTTTTACTCTGGACCCAGCAATGCAAAGAAATGTATCATTATTCCGGGACTATTTTGTGTATTTCGACTATAAGTGTTTTCCAAACGTAGGGTCTTACTCTTGACCCATTTTTGGGTCACAGACCAGGTTTTATGAATTAAAGTAAGGTAAAGTAAATATCCTGCTTGCCTGCAAGTCCCACAATCCTTTTTTTTTTTAAATCAACAGATTTTCAGAAATGAAAGAAAAGGAAAAGGAATACAAAAGATTTTCAGAAGATTTTAAGAAATACATTTTTTAAATATGCATACTTTATAATTCATAATGATTTTTCTTAAAAGTTTAGGTCCCAGGAAGTCACCAAATGTATCTTTCAGGTCTCAAGCTGAAAATGTTTGGGAAACAGTTATGTTCTAGAGAAGATAGCATTCCCTTTATAAACGGGACAACTCACAGGGCTTGGTAAACAGGACAGGTGAAGTTCTTAAAGCTGAGGCAGTCGAGGAGGCTTATGGGAACTGTAGGCAGCAGAGGCAGCAGTTTGATCTGGAACCACATCCTGATGAAGTCTGGGTCCTCCAGGTTCTCCTGGGTCAGGGATGGAGACTCCACCTGAGCAAACACTTCTCTGAAGTGGGACGCAAGCTCACTGAAGTTCTAAAACGAGGGGGGAAAAAGTAGAGTTGTACATGCACAGTGCATGAAACGGGCCACATTTTCCACTGCGTTGGTAAGCTGGTAGAAGAGATGGGGAGAAGGATAATGGATGTACAGGCATGACTTTCCTATCCGACGACATCTAGAATAGAATCTGGAATCCTTTGTGTAATACATTTAAATTAAAGAATTTCAGAAACAATTAATAAAGCCTTCTCACGCCACATGATCTTTCTTCAAGGGTGATGCTGCAAGTGTCCTGGACCTCAGTGGTGTCATTGCCCATGTCCAAATAGCTGTTCAACTAGCAAGCACAATAATCAGCATCATATTCATAGATAATGGACAGTGGACAAAACAAGGGACTTAAAAAGGACATAACCTGCAATATTTCTGGATGGCCACCAGAGGGTGGCCACAGGCTGACCTTTGTTATCACTCCAAAATCAGGACATTGTTGACCTTTGTCTTGTAAGGTTCACTATCACAAAGTGACAAATTCCTTGTGTCGGTTTGTATTTAAGTTCCCTTTAATAATTTGTACTTTGTTCAGCCACCTACCCTGTGTTCACATCTTAGTAAAGGGCTTGTGTTTGTCTTTCCTTTTGTAATCTTTGTGTCCTGCCTTGCTTGGGTCACTTGTTTAAGGCTACAATCAACAATTCCAGTTATTACTCAATCAATATTTGCTATCTCGCATGTAATATTCAAAGAAACGTTTTGAGTTAATCCATAAATAAACGTTGCCCTTTTGTTGATTTCCATTATTTTGTGTTGTGTTGGGTTGAATGTGAAAGGAAACAGAAGTCCACTAACACCACCGGCACTCTTAATTAAACTAGCTCGGCTCATCCAGGAAAATCTGGGACTTTGGTCAAGACTAGCCTGCACAACATAATTGGAAAGACATGGACGCTGGACTGTACATGCATCTACTCACTGTATGAAAGAATATGAATTGTACTTACAACACTTGGTGGAAGGCATACTTGATTTGGTCAGGGAGTTGCCCATGGGGTAAGAATCTCTGTAATAGTGGCGTTACAACATGGTTGAACCAATCCTCCACATTTGTCACATCAAACTCTTCCATTGGTTGGGCTATGGACGTATTATGTGGCGTGTACATGCCAGCCAGCTCAGCTAGGGTCCAGTTCAGCAGGGTCTGGGTCAGAGTCATGCTTCCGATCTCGGATACATTTCTCTGGAGAGCAACAGATAGATAGGAATGTCAGGGTCATGTCAGGTTAGCAGATGTAATATGCATAATCATAATAAACTAGTCATATGAAAAAAAGTAATTGGCTTCTCATATATGCATATAGTATATGTATGTACGCTGTATGTACCTCACGTGTGAGAGACACAAACTCACTGACGAGGCTCCCAACAGGTCTAAAAGCTCCCATCAACCCATTCACCACCTGCAAGTGTTTCAAAAAGAACAAAATAATATTGTTTAAGGTTATGAAGATTACCATCAACAATCTGGTAAAAGATTAATTGGATGAAAGAAATGTATAATATTTAAAGCTATGCAACCTCTCTGAAGCTATTCTGTGGTGGTGATGGTGGTGAGTAGGGGCTATGTGAGGTGTATGTGTATCCGGGGGTGGAGGTGGGGGTGGGCCCAGGACCACCGGTCATCAAGCTGTGGAAGACCAGGCTGAGGGTCCCGTTGTCCAGGCCTGCAACCTCAGGCCTCAGTAGCAGCTCAGCCTTCTGTTCTGGAGACAGCAGGTGAAGAACCTCCAACTGCAACCCGTAAGACACGGAGAGAAGGAAGGTCAATTCATAGACAGTGTAGGGGAAGTTACTTTTAATTATTACACATGGCTTTCAATTAAAAGTAATCATCGTCTTCACTTGGACCACAATAACAAAGGGTGGGTGTAAAAATGTATCTGTCACCCCCCAGACGTTACGTTTCGCGTCCGGAGGAGCAAGCCAGTAATTCAAACTATACTGTTGACGTTTAATTGTTTTGTTTTAGTTTTTTTTTATCCCAAGAGAACAGTCGAATAATGACAGTTACAAAAATATAAGCCTGTATTTGGCCTCCCAAAAGATGCATAACAAAGAGGCATCAAATAGAACAAATAGACCAATTCCAATATTTATTTTGTGAACGTGAACACAGCTTCTGAACCATTCCTTAGCTCCATGGTTACTGAACTAAATATTGGACCCAATTGTCACAAGACACACAATATGTACAAGATTTTCATACTAAAATTGCTTTTTTTAGAGACACAAATGAGGAGGAAATCAACTTTGTTATTGACTTTTCTCTATCCCAGCAACACACTCTCGCGAGATTTGGGAAGATATCTGAAGGGTCCATCTGCAGTCTGACGGACAAGACATAGAGGGCGCTGTCCCTTATTTTTTTTTAACTCTATGCTCTTCATCAATCATTATGGACATATTAAACATTAAATTAAACGTGTGTTCCAATGCTCAATAATATAATTTTCCATTATTAACAGTCTTGGTTGATGGGGTATGATTTGGGAATCAGGACATTTTGCTAAACATTCGTGGTGAAATATATACCATATAAATAAAAGGCCCTGTTACAATGTTGAGCACCTTATTGTTCTGATCTGAGATATTGTGAGGAGACAATACCCTGTGTATATAGAGTAAATGGCATATCTGCTATTTGCAAACAAGTTGTACATACTCAGAAGACATTTCACGTTTTCCTTATATTATGATGTCATGTTTTGTGAGTATAAGATTCAGCACCTATTTTCCCCAGCCTGATAATAGATATTAAATACCTTGTAATGTACTTGGGAATGTCTCACCATATAATACATGTGGAACCATTACGATACTAGTCGACCTGGCTAGTAGCTGGGTTGAAGCCATACCATTTTGTATATTGTAAAATAGATACTCCCCAGCATATCAGGCACATCAATGTTACTGAATGGCATCAATACCACAATGAAAAACTATTGTTTAGCCTACATTGTGACAGACTTGTCATCACCAGGCAGGAGTTTTGGATAAGCTCTAATGTCCATGGAGATTGCTTCACAATTTTACACACAGTAGAGGGATTGAAGTCCATTCCATCCAGCAGGCAGAGATTATAGTCTGACAAAAATTTCAATTACAAGCTTTGACTCTTGCATGGATCAAACCGTTAAGTGTATAAGTTGGTCAAATAAATGAAAACACCAGATTGTAGAAGGCAAAAATTATTGTCAGTTAAACAAACAACTTTTGTGTATTATGTTCATATGTGTATGAGCTTAGGCATTAATGAGAGGTTACATTCCAAAGTTTCACTTTTTGTTCAGCTTTAGTAGTGAAGAACCCTTCTGATCGTGAATAGTAATTCCCCCCCAAAAAAACACACATCTGTATTCATTGTAAATGTTAAATACATGTGACTAAATACATTACCAAACATATAGATTCACTTTTCAACCACATGGTAAAAAGAATAATAAGTAGAGACAAAGCAGAGCAGATATAGTTTAAACTATTTATTAACATAATTGTATTATTGGTACCTTTACTGTAAGCAACACCATCAATATATTTGGTATAATGTCCTATCAATTATTGTTATTATAGTTGTTGTTTGATAAAGAGCTGGTGAGACATGGAGACTCATGTTACTGAACAAACACTCTATAGCAATGAGTACTATCAGAATATAGAGCTAATTTAACACTTATTTTAACAAAAGAAAATCACTTACCCTACCTTTAACACTTGTTATTTTATATTTTTAGTGAAAACAGCATGTTATAGGCCAACAGTGCTCTTATTTTACATTCCACAGACCAGAAGACACTTACTTTTCCATAACTTGCCAAAGCGCTCTTATTTTGAAGTTCATCGACCTGAAGTCAAGGGTTTACGTTCGTCCAATCTCGGAACCCAGAGTACAACTGAAAAGGAAAAACAGCGACCTCTGCTGTTCGTTCCTCCTCAGTTACACTCTGGGACAATGCCGACAAAGCACAAGTGCGCAAGGAAACAGGGGTTTAAGTCTGCCTTCACCGCTCCACTTCCGGGTGGTGCGACTACATTTTCATTCCCACTAACAATATTTCTACACGGAACACTAACACCAATTCTCCCAGAGAACATGGATTGTTTTGGTTATAAGCCCACTTGTTTCTATGATGAAAGAGTAAGTTCAAATGTGAATATCTTTCCGTGGTTTTGTCTGCTCCGCGGACGCTATTGTTAAATTAGTTTCGGTTAGTTTCCAGCAGGGAAGATCGACGGACACGTGAATCCCGCCCACTACATTTTATTGGGTAAAGTTGCTTCCTGATCTGAAGGCACGCCCACTCCCACACAGTGTGTACACGTTCTGACGAACCTTCAGGACAGATTCCAACGCAGTGCAGAATCTGTTCTTGAGAGATTAACGTTCGTCTGACTTGACAAGTGTTAAGCTTTGACGGAGGTACTGGGCTTGCGCTGCCGTTTTGAACTGATACTGACATAAGGAAGGCTTTACAAGCTGCTTCTTGTATTTTTACACGTCAGTTAGAGACAAGTAGGGAACTGCAGCACATGTGACAAAAGTCAGCGGGTGTTTTTGTTTTATATCGCGGGTGGGATGCAAGCAGCCATGCGCGTCATCAACTCCACTTTCTCACAAACGTATCTCTTCACACTTGATTCCAAACGTGATTTTGCAACCCGGTGATTTATAACTAGTTGCGTGCCCGTGTCTTCAGTATTATGTGAGCTTGTAGATTAGCTGTTTTCGCCGTGTCGCAGGTTCAGTGTGTGTGTGGGAGAGAGGGAGAGGGGGAGACAGAGCGCTCTGGCCACGCTCAAGTGTCTAAAGACGGATATCTCGTGTTGTGTTTTATACCAAACAAAAAACGGTTGCATCCCCACTCAAAATGCGCACCTGCCCGTCGGGCAACCAGATAGCACACTTCACCTGCCCTACCATTTTATTTACCTGCCCCGGGCAGTCGGGCAGGCGTTGGTGTCAACCCCTGGGTGACTTACAAGGGATTGCACGTTTGTCAATCACAATGAAGTACTTGTGAATCACACTCTTCTGGGTACCCACAGCAAGCAGATAGGGTTGAAGGCTCTCTGTGATGCTGTCCAGATGCCCCTGGACACTGGTCCCAGTCTGTGAAAAGAGAACTTTATTAGTCTTGCTATTAAAATTAGTCACCGTTTGCAAACAGTTTAGAGCCGGATCGCAATGAGATGTTTTGGTCACGATTAGGTAGCCTCCAGAATCACTTTTATTGCCGCAATATGCAAGATGAACCATAAGGACATTTTCTGCTGTATAATTTATATTCTGCAAAATGTAAAGGACCCCCCAAAATGATATGAATTTGGCCGCGGACCCCCGTCTCAAAATATTTTGTTCCATGGACCCCCAGAAGCAAAGATTTGAGTTATTGTTCGCTTTAAAAGAATATATATTATTATTTTCAAAAAATAGCAGATCTTTTACTATAAGGATCCATCTTCACAGTTGCTAGACAGTGGACTGGGGGAAACATGACATGTTGCACTGGTTCTTCCTGTGTGTGTGTGTGTGTGTGTGTGTGTGTGTGTGTGTGTGTGTGTGTGTGTGTGTGTGTGTGTGTGTGTGTGTGTGTGTGTGTGTGTGTGTGTGTGTGTGTGAACATGTGACTTCCCCCTTAAATTCTAACTACAATCAAAATCACACACCCGTCAGTGGCTGAACATTTCTGCTCTTTTTTTGTCCCTCTGATGCTTCTTTTTGAAGTGATTTCACTCGCCATGCCAGAAACCCACTCCCATCTACTGGACTGTAATACTGTTCCTAAAACACAAGAAGAAAAGAGGGGGGGAAAGTGTCATTTGGTTTTAATGAGCATGTGTAAATGTGCGTTAGACTGGTGTTTTATGTACTTACATAGCCCAAATTTCCCTGGGGATCGGCCAGGTATGGGAATAAGGCAGTGATGCCCTGTGCATAGTCCTCTTTAACACGCCTTGAAGGACTCGTCCTACAGAGTACACACACACACACACACACACACACACACACACACACACACACACACACACACACACACACACACACACACACACACACACACACACGTATGAGATCCAAACAAAAGTATTGCTGTGCCGCTGCCTTCTGCAAAAAGGAGGATTTTGGCCTGCACCAAGTACAACCAAAATTGTGTATTGGGTGCATAATTTTTAGATGACAACATACCCATGTTCACTTGCCATGTGTGCAACCAATATCTTCACCATGTCGCGTCTTCTGGTATCCGTTAGGCTTTTTGTCCGAGCATACTCGGTAATGATCCTCTCTCCGCCAGGTCTGTCCTTCAGAATTTTTTCAACCATCTAAGTGGAAGTAAAAAAAAAGGGAGGGGAAACACAGGCATAGACAGTAATATTTTAAAGCACTGGTCCTACAGGCCACTACATTTGGTGGCCAAGTATATTTAAGGTGACGAAAATGTAAACCATGACCGCCCCCCCCAAAAAAGCAACGCTTACCTGAGCGAGACGAGTCAGGTCAGCTCTGTTTCTTGGAGCAGGACTGATGGTGTCATCCGAGTCCCCGTCATTGTCTGCACCAGAGCTGAGAAAGGAGCTGCTGCTGCTGGCAATGGAATTGCTTGCAGAGGGGCTCACTGAATCTAGCAATAATGTTGACATAACACGTGTGATTAGCAAGAGAGGAATGTTTGTGGCAAGTGTAATGTAAAAAGCTCACATTAGATACGGAAGGATCCACACACCAACAAAGTTCTTCCTCAGACACTTTCTCTCTTTTACTTACATTGGGCGTATAGAAACAAAGATCATTTCAAAGTACAAAAATATACCTGTGTGACATTTTAGGTTAGCCAGGACTGTATGGATGAGGCTATAAGGCTCCATGTTGATAAGCAACAGAACTCACCTTCAGGATTTGGGTCTTGGGGTGAACACATCTCCAACACACCAAGGTCTGGTTTCTTTATAAAAAACTGAAACGCCTCCTCGTCAACTTCAGTGTTCAAGTCATCATAGACCTTTAAGTCTGAGGTACTAGGAATTTCAAATGTCTTGGCAACTGAAGACAAAACAAGATTGCACAAGCTTATTGATAAATCCGTTGTGCAATTGATTTAATTTGTATTAATGTGTCATAAAAATGGATTAAAATAGCCACAGAAAATTCAATCATATGAGGAAGATTGACAGCCCTACTGAAGACATTGAATCACTCTATCCTAAATAAAATGGATTGTGCCTTGTACTGTACACCCAGCATGTTGTTGCATATGACAGTGGTTCTCAATTTTTCATGTCAAGGACCCCCCAAATTGACAATTAGCCCACAGCCCCCCATTTGAAAAGATATGCCAGGGACCCCCATAATAATAAGACTTTTACGGCTCTAGCAGTGATTCTCACCCTTTTAATGGACCCCCATTTAATGGCATGTCTATCTCTGGGACCCCAATTTATATTGTAAAATCAATGTTAAGACAGTGTAAAAATGGAACCAAATGGACCCCAATAATTTGTACACCATCAATGGCATAGGGCATGCTGTGGAACAATGTTTCACTCACCACACTCCAGAAATGATGTAAAAGACAGTGGTCCCTCAAAGCAGATGTATTTCTGCCGGTCAAGATGTTTCACACGTACAGCATGCATGCTTTGATGGAGAAAACATAATAATGTTACAACTCATGCAGTATGAGGAGTGTTACAATTAGAAACTATTACAAAAGCACTATCTACAGGCAGGCTATCTAGCAGTGGTGTAAAGTAACAAAGTACATTTACTTAAGTATTGTACTTAAGTAAAATTTTTAGGTATTTGTACTTTACTTGAGTATTTCAAATATACTATTGTAATTACTTTTACTCCACTACATCTCAGAGGCAAATATTGTACTTTTACTCCACTACAATTATTTGAAAGCCATTTTAGCCGTACTTTATAAATATGCTACTTGAAAATAGCAGATCTACAAGCTCATGAGCTTGTAGATCTGCTATTTTTCAAACATTCTAGTACTTTAAGTATATTTTATGTTTGAAGTTTAAACACAGAAACACGAGGAGACAAAGAGATGTTGAGCTCTCTCAGATGCCTCACCTGTCTTTAGCGACTTCTTTCTTCTCCTTCTCCTTGTCCTCTTCCTTGCCCTTGTCTTTGTCCTGGTCAGTGATGATGTCCGACACCAGTTTGAGGGCACGTTCTGTGATGGACACAATCTTCTGGATAGCTTGGAGTTCATCCTCTGAGGGATAAATGGCTGCATGCTTGGTCATTACGTAGCCATCGTCTGAAGAGTCGGGGCGACGAGGCGGCTAAAAGAGAAATGGTGGAAAGAAAACTATTCATTCACAGGACAAGAAAGGAATCGCAATGAGGTTTCAATTTAGTTCATGTAAGAGTATTCCAAAGAGTTACTATTCTCAGTAGGCAATTCTGTAACCAATTACTTTTTAATGACAAAGACATAGTTCTGCAACGAGTTACTTGATTAACAGAACGCAAAACTGCATTCAAATAGTAAAAAATCACACCCAGTGTGAAGTGGGCGGTGTGTGGTCATCACAACTTGACTCACTTTAAAAAAAGGATAAATGACTTTTTTTAAAGTCCATACTGCTATTCATAGGGCTGCACATGTGTCATGTGTTTCGCTAGCCAATCACAGTCCTGAATTTGCAAAGTCAGCCAATCACATTACAGTTAGTGGTGATGACACTAGCTGTAATGTGATTGGCTGATATGAAAAAAGTATCGATTTGCATTAACAATGGAAGGGTTAGGGGGTACACAAATGTTTTGGTCGGTGTCCAAAACTCACTTATAGGGGGCGGCTACACCGCCCCAAAAATCACACCCAGTGTGAAGTGGGCGGTGTGTGGTCATCACAACATGACTCACTTAAAAAAAAGGATAAATGACTTTTTTGAAAGTCCATACTGCTATTCATAGGGCTACATGTGTCATGTGTTTCGCTAGCCAATCACAGTCCTGAATTTGCAAAGTCAGCCAATCACATTACAGCTAGTGGTGATGACACTTGCTGTAATGTGATTGGCTGACTTTGCAAAAGTATCGATTTGCATTAACAATGGAAGGGTTAGGGGTGTAGACTGCGTTGTAGACTATTGGCCAATCACGGTGCAGGATTGGTCAGTGTCCAAAACTCACCTATAGGGGGTTCAATGTTACACCGCCCCAAAAATCACACCCAGTGTGAAGTGGGAGGTGTGGTCATCACAGTGGTCATCACAGTGATGGAAGCTCACTTTTAAAAAAAAAGTTTTTTTTTAAAGTGCATAGTCCTATTTATAGGTTATTAATTTCATCATGTGTCTCGCTAGCCAATCACAGTGCTGAATAGAGTCAGTGGGGGTGTCCAGGGGCCACCCATTGTGGGTGGAAGGGGTGTACAATGGGTGGCCAATCACAGTGCAGGGTTTGGGGGGTACAATGGGTGGCCAA
This sequence comes from Gymnoscopelus microlampas, assembly GCF_963454915.1. NCBI lineage: Eukaryota > Metazoa > Chordata > Actinopteri > Myctophiformes > Myctophidae > Gymnoscopelus > Gymnoscopelus microlampas. The sequence goes on from NC_139941.1 coordinate 59,556,262, forward strand.
TCACAGTTCAGCAAATGTCAATGTCCCAACCTCACATATAGGGACGGCTACACCGCCCAAACATTCAGAGGACCCAGGACCTACCACAGGTCCCTGAGGCTGAGGGATGGGCATGCCAGGCCGGACCCCCAAGAGACCGGGCGGCCCAGGGGGCCCCTGAGGATAGCCTCCGTCGGGCATACGGCGTCTGTCATCCCAGTGGTGCTCTTCTTCCTGGAAAGTTTCAGCAGTTTGGGGAAGAAAAAAAAAACAGTGACCTGGGAGTTCAGCAGATTAGACATGGATAATGTCCACTGATGAACCACTTAAACCCTATATACTTAGTCGACTGGGATCACCCAGCGGTCTATACTTGGTTCCCTCCCGTTTTCCCCTCTACATCAAATCTCCGTGGAAAATACATCTGCACTATTTTCGGCAGATGTTTTCCCCAGAATGGAGACGCAAGTTAAAAAAACAAAAAAACATCATCTGGTCATCAAAGACCTCATCGTACCTCATTTCCATTCTCCAGTGCTCCTCTTCCTCTCTCCTCCTCCAGAACTCTTCTTTCTGCATCTGCTTCCTCATCTTCTCCTCCTGAATCTTACGGGCACGGATGCTAGGCTTCACCTCCACCTGAAGGTCAGGGTTCACCTTTTTCTAAAAGACCAGGTGAAGAGGAAATGTCAGGACAGATGACGGCATGATCAACTTATGACTTATTGTTTAACCATTCAAAATAGTTCAGTCTAGTGTCCTGGGTCGTGTAGATTACTCGCTTCGGTCTAAAAACATGTCATGCTAAAAATAACGTTGTCCCAGCTAAAACATGACTTGAAGATCAGTTCTTATCAGCAACGACATCAGCCAAAGATAATAAACTGCTCACAAAATGTAAGGAAACTTGAATTTGGGCCATTATATCTCCCCTTTACTAATACCAATCAGTAAAGTGTTATATGTCATTTTTATCAGTGATTAGTCACCTTTACAACGAGGTACAGCTTGTAAGCATCGGGCATTCATGGATTGAGCAACACAGGCAAACGTGTGGGTAGCACCGAGCAAAAATGTGCCAAAATGGCCTGTTAGACTTTTCTGGTGGAATTCACTCTCGTTTTGTCACTGCTCAGTTGGTATTCACCTTTGTTGCTTGGAGCATTTAAGATTGCACTCTCCCACAGTACTAAGGACAAAATGATAAGAATGTTGGCCATACACTTCACTAATTTTACGCTCAGTTTCAGGGTCCTCAGTAGCGTGTGGAAGATCCATATGCAGCCACAACACCTTCGCACCTCCTCCTCATGCTGGAGCCAGTGGCGGTCCCATACCTTCAGAATATGGGACCTAATGCCATCCTCCAGGATGACAACGCTCGGCCCGACAGAGCCAGGATCATCGGAGAGTACCTCCAGAATTTGGGAGTGGAGAGGATGGAATGGCCTGCCGTGAGTCCAGACCTCAACCCAATTGAACATTTGTGGGATCAACTTGGGCGTGCTGTACGTCTTAGCGTGACCAACAGAACCACATTGGCTGACTTGCAACATATCCTCATTGAGGAATGGGATGCCATCCCACAGCAGAAAGTGGCCAGGTTGGTGACCAGCATGAGGAGGAGGTGCGAAGCTGTTGTGGCTGCATATTGATCTTCCACACGCTACTGAGGACCCTGAAACTGAGTGTAAAATTTGTGAAGTGTATGGCCAACATGTTTCTTTTTCTTATCATTTTGTCCTTAGTACTGTGGGAGAGTGCAATCTTAAATGCTCCAAGCAACAAAGGTGAATACCAACTGAACAGTGACAAAACGAGAGTGAATTCCACCAGAAAAGTCTAACAGGCCATTTTGGCACATTTTTGCTCGGCGCTACCCACACGTTTGCCTGTGTTGCTCAATCCATGAATGCCCGATGCTTACAAGCTGTACCTTGTTGTAAAGGTGACTAATCACCGATAAAAATGATATATAACACTTTACTGATTGGTATTAGTAAAGGGGAGATATAATGGCCCAAATTCAAGTTTCCTTACATTTTGTGAGCGGTTTACATTAGGAATAATAACACTTGTGCCTGCACCTATGAAAATGTACCAACCTTGTACTGCAGTCGATGCCTCCTTCCCTTCAGATGCATCTCCTTCGCGTTGGGATGGTTGAAACTGCATTCACACAGCTTGCAGTGGAAGCGGATGACTTTGCCTTCATCGTTGCGGACCTAAGGAGATGGGTAACACAAAATGTTCAATTCCCTCTATAGCAGTGGTTTTTAACTTGAACTCTTATAGGATCCAACAGCATGGCTCCAATGTGGAGTTAATTCTGTGTAGCGCGCATGCAAAGTTTAGCACTGATCGGTCCTGTGGTTTGTGACACACAGACCCTCTCATAGACAGGTAGGGTATGGCCGAGCAACGCTGTAAAAATACAATTGTACGGCAGACTCAGAGCCAGTCTTCATTTTAACTCTTTTATACTTGTGTTTGATGGAGTGCAATATAGAACGATTACATCCCCACATCCACAGCACTGGCCTTCCCCTCTGGTTCATGGCCAGTGGGGTTTGTTAAACAAAAAACAGCTGTCTCCCTATTTGGGCTGCTGCAGTTGTGCACACTTTTTTGCCTTACTAAAAAAAAGGACAATTTATTCTCACAAAAATAACTGATCTACAAGCTAACAATGTGTCGTGATGCGACGTGTTAGCATGTAGATCAGTTATTTTTGGCAAGCAACACCCAAGTGAACTGTCAGAATACCTCTTCAACGTAGTCGTGTCCAACAGGCTGCACGTCGTTCTGCAGTGCAGCTAGCGCCGCCGCAGTCAGCCAATCAGAGATATCATTCTTGGTCTCTGGGGCAGCCATGGAGGGTGGCGTTGGCTTGGATATCTCCGCCGCCTTCATCTCATCCGCTTTCGCCGTGGTCTGCAGTTTGTTTCCTCCTGCAAGGGGCGAAGGGGGAGGTAGGGTTCTTTAGTCTCAGACCATTGCTATTGGGCACAAACCCTCTTCCAATATTTCATAAATTGCCTATTTAGTGGCGAAAATAGGCGATGCAAGGTGTTGTGAGTTTGCAGATGGCATTGGATGAAGTGAACAGCCAAAAATACGATAAAACCCGAAATTGTGTCTCCTAATGACTTCATCCTTACTGCTCCAAAAGACCACAGCTAGAGAAGTTATTATTTGTAGCAGGGCCTTATTTTTCAATCAAAAGTTACCGTAAACTTACCATAGACATTAGTGAACACCCAACCTCTAATCGTAAATACACACAAAAAATGAATTGATTAACCGATAAGAATTTGCAAATAAAATTTTTGATCATGCAAAAACAAACAAAACATCACTATTAACACACAATCCCATTCAAAGATTCTTAGTATTGGTTTACTTAAAACTGTGACATTCCATTTTACATTTTACTGAGGAGTCACTAGTCCACAGATGCTTTGACTAATGGACAGCATACAAATGCAATAAATCACAATAATTTAAAAAAAAAAGGAAAACAATGACCGTTTCCATTTGCAAGGGCCAGGAGTGAACTAATGGCCATTTGACTGCATGGTTAAACTAGGTTATACACTTGTTATTCTACAAGGCACAGAACTTCAAGAAATGTTAGGTTTGGAAACGCACGCCTGGTCGCCGTCCATCACTACACAAGTTGGCAGAGACTTATCCAGACATTGACATGCAGCCTTTGAGTGCAAAGCACGCTCTGTGAAACCAGCTTCACTCTTTATTAGTGATGAGTCTTTGAACCACTTTCAACCTGGTGTCCCTATTTTGGGCACGTCATTATAGGTGCAAATTGTCAAAACAAAAATGTTTCATCATTTTTAAAGTGAAAATGGAAGTCGTTTTCTTTATTCATTGTGTGATAAGTACATAGGGGTTCAATGACTTAAACCCTATATACTTAGATGGGTGTGCAAGGGGTCTGTAATTGGCCCCGCCCTTTTCTATCACTCATCAATCTCTGCCGATCTACAAGCTCACACAATGCCTCGTGACGTGTAGTGAGACGATTTTTGTTTACACTGAATGTTTGCCTATTACGACAAGCCCCGAATAGGGACGCTAGGATTCATGTGGTTGAACTGGTTAAATGCAGAGCTATACTAATCAAACAGGAATACAGCAAAAACACAGTACAGAGCATAATGGCAACAAGGTGAAGAATGAAGTCATTGTCAAATACCGACAATACTGACCGACAGAGTTCATCTTGGGGGCGGAGGCCTTCTTGACGGGGGCGGGGTGGAGTTGGCAGACGACAGACTGTTGCCGAGCCCCCCCCCCCCCCCCCCCCGCCACCGCTCACTATGTTGACCGGCTTCAGGTAGGAGGAGTTGTGGGTGTGGAGGCAGAAGCATTGGAGGAGGAGGTGCCCATGGACAGGGACGAAGAGGTGGTGCTGGAGCTGCCCAGGCCAGAGGAGGGGGTCTTGCTGGGGGCGGCCGTGGTGGAGGAGGAGGTCTGGGTGACCACGCTGGGCTCCGTGGAAGGGATGGGTTTCGCCAGCTTGGTGTGAAGCTTCACCACCTGGGGAACGGAGCAGAGCAACACGTTTGAGGGTTTGTTGTAAAAAGCAGCTGTTCAAACCCTTTTCTAAATCAGTGGTTCTCAAAGACATTTATTAGCCCACGGACCCCCATTTCAAAAGATATACCAGGGACCCCCATAAGAGAAGATGTTTTACGGCTCTAGCAGTGATTCTCAACCATTTTAATTTCAAGGACCACCAATTTGACATGCATTAGGGCTACGGACCCCCATTTAATGGCATTTCTATCACTTGGACCGCAATTTATATTGTAAAATCTATGTCAATGTAACTCTGAGAGTGTACAAATGGAACCAAATGGACCCGTTAGGGTCCATTTGGTTCAATTTGTACACTCTCAGAGTTACAGACCCATAAGGGTCCATTTGGTGCCTAATCTATCATTTAGCTGGGGACCCCCTGGAACTCCCTCAAGGACCCCTGGGGGTCCCCGGACCCCACTTTGAGAACCAATGTTCTAAATGACATTGTGTATTGTAACGACATGTATGTTTACGACACTGCATTTTGTTAACTAACACCACTAAACTAAAAGCCTATCCATCCATCCAACATATCACTGTTTATTTGCCATCCTAGGCAGCATGATAGCAAAGCCATGTTCAGCCATTGCTTGAGCATCATGCAAATTGCTGTGGCATTGATTGATTGAATTCTTTATCAGCGGTTTGCAAAAAGTACAGAGGCACAGTAAGGCCTACACAATAATGCTAAAAGGATAACACAAAAATCCCTGAGGGCTTGTTTCCATTGTGGTCCTGCGTATTCAATTCATAAAGGCCGAGTTCTGTAGGTGGACACATGTTTTTTTTTCTAAAATGAAATTATAGCTATTCAATAAAGGCTTTACCTTCAAGAAGGATTGCCCCTTTTCTTTTCAATTGAAATTTAAAAAAATAAATTGTACATCATGCTGAATATCAGTATTGTGGTAAGATCTAAAAACACTGCAGCATGATTTAATACCACAACACAGTCACAGACAAACGTTGGTAATCATTCCAGCATGCGTCAGTACGGCCAATGCTCTCATATCATAAATCTCATATTTGGAAACACACATGTTGACATCTTTGCTTTAATTGCCAAAACACGTCAAAGCTAAAGTTCCCCTTATGACTTATGAAGCTGTAAAAGGATTGGCTTATGTCTTTATTAAACCAGATATGCAAATATGTTCTGTTTTTTTTTTGTCCTTCCAAACACCTGAACCAAGCATAGAACTTGCGTAGTGGTCATATATGCATACATCTGTGCCAAATATACACATACAAATTTGTATGGGTCACGCGAGTAAATATGTTTATTTTGTGTTTCCTAACTTCCTCATTTTTTTATTATATGGTAGCCAAAGTGCCGGTCATGTTGTGTAAACCATTGGTTCTCAAAGTGGGGTCCGGGGACCCCCAGGGGTACTTGAGGGTGTTCCAGGGGGTACCCAGCAAAATGTGTAAATATAGCATCAGAATAATTATGACCTTTTATACTTTGGCTATTCAAAAATAGCAGATATACAAGCTCATAGCGCGGCACCGAGTGCCACGCTATGAGCTTGTAGATCTGCTATTTTTGAAAAATGTTGAAAATTTGTGCAAATCTTTGAATATATATATTTTTAAGCGAACATTTGTAACTCAAATCTTTGCTTCTGGGGGTCCCTGTAACAAAATGTTTTTGGATGGGGGTCCGCGGCCAAATACATATAATTTTGGGGGTCCTTGACATGAAAACGTTTGAGAACCATTGGTGTAAACACTTAGTGTTTAAGATCGCCCTAAGGAAAGAATATTTCCATCTTCCCTTCAATCTGCGACATAATATTAAATGAATAACTGTAATAAGCCTGATGCAGGGAAAAACAAATCAGGGTAGGCTATAACAGTAATAGACGAAAAGAGAAATAGCAGTATTGCTTCATTTGACCAAGAAATAAATAATCGGTAATTGGATATCGGCCAAAATCGTGCATCCTTAAAATCCTTGCTAAATGAAAAAGCAAAGAATAAAGAAGAGGGGATTTATTTACGGCATTCAGCTGCTTTGTGATAACTGAAGCATCTGGACACCAGATATAAAAAGCACAGTATGTACTGAATCAGACAGCTTCTTTCAATCTGTCTTCTGACTGGAAAAGCACTACTTCTTAAATCAAGTCTAACACTGGCATGAAGCAACCAATAGATTACATCGTGATCCCTGCCCACTTTACACAATTCTGTCCTTCTAAGTTGGAGCAGGAAGGGACAAATATTTAGACTAAAATAAAGTCTTGATGTGGCCATAGATTTGCAAGTAAGTCAGGTCAGTGTTCTAGTTAACCAAAGTTATTCATGGATATAAATGTGAATATTAATTCCTATTCATGAACATTTTATAAAACCTATTTGCCTACAATTTTGAGGTATTTCTACTTTACTTGAGTACTTCCAATTTCCAATACTTTTACTTCTACTCCACTACATCTCAGAGGCAAATATTGTACTTTTACTCCACTACAATTATTTGAAAACTTTAGTTACTAGTTACTTTTAAGATATAAAGTATTACATTATAAAACATACCTTAACCACTTTAGCCTTATTTTATACATAGTCTATTTGAAAATAGCCGATCTACAAGCTCACAACGCGTCGCAGCGCGACGCGTTGTGAGCTTGTAGATCTGCTATTTTCTACATGTGCGACAGTGAAACGTGTCTGGGCGGAAACAATTGCTTGACAGTTTGGTTCCGCATCGACAGTTTCTCCACAATTTAGAGACAAATGTGGACACATAATCATAAATATGATGATCCTAATACACAATTGAGAGTGGCGCGCATGCGCGACCGACACGGTACGACCGACCGTGTACCGTCTACTCTCATTACGGTCCTTTTCAACCCCAAAACAAGCCCCAAAAGAAGCGCGACCATCCGCTTACAATAAGCGGACATGGCAGTTGTTGCCAGGTTCAGAGAAACAAGCAACCAGGTTAATGAAAACAACCGCAAAACCGCGTCGTCCTGTAACATTAGTCAACCCAGTACAATGCTGCTCGGTGCAGATAAACACTTGTTGAACCAAACAGTGCGTCAAATGAATGTCTATTTACTGCTAGTAAAACAGTCACATTACAACAGCATCTCCTTCTAGCGTTAAACTCGTGTTACTCTATACCAGTGGTTCTCAAACTTTTTCATGTCAAGGACCCCCAAATAGACGCTTATTACCCCACGGACCCCCATTTGAAAAGTTAAGCCAGGGACCCCAATAAGAGAAGGTTTTTACGGCTCTCTAGCAGTGATTCTCAACCATTTTAACTTCAAAGGACCCCCAGTTTGACATCCATTAGGCTATTGACCCCCATTTAATGGCATTTATATCTCTGGGACCCCAATTTATATTGTAAAATCAATGTTAATTTAATTCTGAGAGTGTCCAAATGGAACCAAATGGACCCGTTAGGGTCCATTTGGTTCCATTTGGACACTCAGAGTTACAGACCCATAAGGGTCCATTTGGTTCCTATCCATCATTTAGCTGGGGACCCCCTGGAACCCCCTCAAGTACCCCTGGGGGTCCCCGGACCCCACTTTGAGAACCAATGAGGTATATCACCACTTTTAACAGCCTGCTCAGGGACTACAGATGAAAGCTAGCTTCTGGCTAACTCTGGTTCATTACACGGATGTGAAAACCAACATGTTGATTAATGTGCACTGTGTCCCTGGTAAATACATAAACATGATAGCGATACTGTTGATAATGTAATCATTTAAAACGTCACTGCCATGCGGAAGTTGTAGGCATACGTTTATAGCCGTTAGCACTGGTTAGCCTAGGTTGTTTTTAACCCAGTTTTCAGAGGCTGTTTATGAAAACAAACCATAAACACCTGGGGCCTGAAACAAACGTAACCTGGCGTTTGCTCTTAATTCATTTAAGGCCCGTACATGTACATAAACGTTCACATTTCAAATATAAAGTTCTCACCTCACGGCCACGGATGTGACAATTCTGTTCGAGCCCTCAGAATTAACCGTATCTTCAGTATTGTTCAATAAAAAGCATTTTAATCCGATCGGTGGCTATTTTCTCAGCATGTCCGCCATGCTTTCAATTGCATTACCCATCGGTTGGTAGGTGTACTGCACTCTGATAGAGTGTGCCAGCTATGAGCAAATGGCCACCGATTGGATTAAGATGCGTTTTTATTGAACAATACGGAAGATACGGCTACTTCTGAGGGCCCGTACATAATTATAACATCCGTGGCCATGGGGTAAAAACTGTGTTTGAAATCTGAACGTTCATGTAGTCCAAAAAAGGCGGGAAAAAAATAAAAATAAAGTAATAAAGGCGGGGAAAAAGTATATATCAAGTAATATTACTCACCTCAAACAAAAGACGACGAAATGAAAGTAGATGAGTGATATATGAACCGAAATCAAGTAGAACAGTTTCCATAGTAATCAATCATCGACCGGAGAGACCTAGTATCGAGCGACCTAGCATCCGCTGTAAACCTTGAGAACTGAGCCGAGCTCTGCAAGAACGGGGGATTTAAGGGGCGGGACAAAACAACAAGGGCTGTGATTGGTCTGACAAGCAGACATGCGTACATGCAAGAGGGCATCCCCGGGAATGCCCTCTCGCGTGTACGCAAGCACAGCCCCCCCCCCCCCCCCCACACACACACACACACACACACACACACACACACACACACACACACACACACACGCTGTTACACGCACGCACATGCGCACGCACCCAAACAACTCTATGACGTGCACACACAAACACGACACGAACACGACACAAGCCCCGCCCCCCTTCCCCCCCCCCCCCCCCACACACACACACACACACACACACACACACACACACACACACACACACACACACACACACAAAACATACAAAAAGATAATAAATGAAGGCAGGAGGCACGCACATGCGCACGAACCAACAATAGATACATTTGTTTTCAATGCAAACGTCATTTCACTAATTTAAAAGTTAAAGAGAAGAAGTTAGCGAAATATATAACAGCAATAATAATAATAAATATAGCTGCAAGCAGCGATAATACGGGGCCAGTGAGAGAGAGAGAGAGAGAGAGAGAGAGAGAGAGACAGACAGACATGGAAACTGGAGAGAGAGAGAGAGAGAGTAATGGAAACTGGAGAGAGAGAGAGAGAGAGAGAGAGAGAGAGAGAGAGAGAGAGAGAGAGAGAGAGAGAGAGAGAGAGAGAGACATGGAAACTGGAGAGAGAGAGAGAGAGAGAGAGAGAGAGAGAGAGAGAGAGAGAGAGAGATGGAAACTGGAGAGAGAGAGAGAGAGAGAGAGAGAGAGAGAGAGAGAGACATGGAAACTGGAGAGAGAGAGAGATAGCAACGGAATAGATTGGAGAGAGAGAGAGAGAGAGAGAACATGGAAACTGGAGAGAGAGAGAGAGAGAGAGACATGGAAACGGAATAGATTGATGAGAGAGAGAGAGAGAGAGAGAGAGAGAGAGAGAGAGAGAGAGAGAGAGAGAGAGAGAGAGAGAGAGAGAGAGAGAGAGAGAGCGCCATGGAAACGGAATAGATTGAAGAGAGACATGGAAACGGAATAGATTGATGAGAGAGAGAGAGATGGAAACAGAATGGATTGATTGGACATCTCAACCTATTGCCATTAACAGGAATCGAACTCTCAACCTTCGGACTAATAGGCTGCAACACTACCTATAGTGCTATAGTCCTATTTTTGTCCAGGCTGATGTTGTCTGTTGAAGATCATAATCTCTTGCCTTCTGTCATGAACCAAGCCAACACTAAGATCACTCGTTCACAAACCATTTACCAATAGAGAAATTGTATGTCTCCTCGCAATCGAAAACAGTGAAAGCAGCCGATCTACAAGCTCAGAAACACGTTGCTATCTGAAAGGTTTTGAGATTGTAGATCGGCTATTTTCAGAATGAAGTATGTCATACGTTGAAAAACGTACTCTCAAATATGCATTTCAGGTTATCTTTACCATTTGCACATGTATTCATTGATACAGTCATGTTGTTTGCAATTCAACTTAAATGAAGTCTGCATCAAGTGAGGCTTGAACTGACGACCTTGAGATTGTGAGGCACTCATTTAAGGGAGACGCCATTGGACCAACAGACAAGGAACTGTGAAAAAGGAGATCACACAGATGATACAGTTTCACGCAAATAGCTGAAAAATCCTGGGTTTAAGTCTTTTTCAAACTGCTCAAAATTGCGGACAATCTAAGGGTGGAGCTTACTGGTCAAAGCGATAGATGTGTTCCTCATGAGTCAAGGCACAAGTGTAAGCAAGTTTCACGACTTTCGGCCAAACGAGGCATGACTTTTGCCTGTTTAAAGTTTGCATTTTCAAAAAATTGCTATTGGGCCCCCCTTTGGCCAATTGGAGTGAGATTGGTTTCAGTGATATTTGGAATGACTCTCGACATTACTGCAACGTTTCAAAGAAATGTGAGTCTTGCATGTATGTGTTAGGGGCAGATGAATAATTTTCATAAAACTGCAATTGTTAAAATCTATGGAATCCTGGGATTTTGGAGCAATCTGCACGAAACGTTTAACACTTGAACTTTGGACCTCTGCCGACATAATGATGGGAGCGGATTTTCCATAAGTGAAAAAATGCAGAAGTTAGGAGCCAATGGCTGTTTTTCATATAATTCAAAATGGTGGGCGATCTAAAGGTCAGAGGTCAAAAGTCAGACCACAAAGGTTGTCGGGCATGAAGAGACGCATGTGTGTATCGAAGTTTCATGGTTGTAGGTCAAACAGGGCATGAGTTGTACCTGTTCAAAGTTGGCACTTTCAATTGAGTGCTATAGCGCCACCCTTTGACGAATGAGTGTGAGAATTATTTCTTGGTAGTTTTTCATGAGCATCTACCATATGGCCGAGTTTCGTAAAAAGCGTATGCACGGTTAAGCCAGAACTGGCAAAAACAAGTATTTTTCAAACTGCTCAAAATTGCGGAAAATCTAAGGGCGGAGTTTAATGGTCAAAGCGATACGTGTGTTCCTCATGAGTCAAGGCACATGTGTAAGCAAGTTTCACGACTTTCGGCCAAACGAGGCATGACTTATGCCTGTTTAAAGTCTGCATTTTCAAAAAATTGCTATAGCGCCCCCCATTGGCCAATTGGAGTAAGATTGGTTTCAGTGATATTTGGAATGACCCTGTACATTTCTGCAAAGTTTCAAAGAAATGTGAGTCTGCATGTATGTTTTAGGCGCAGATGAATCATTTTCATAAAACTGCAATAGTTAAAATCTATGGAATCCTAGGATTTTGGAGCAATCTGCACGAAACGTTTAACACTTGAACTTTGGACCTCTGCCGACAACTTCTAGGCGGCGGATTTTCCATGAGTGAAAAAATGCAGAAGTTAGGAGCCAATGACTGTTTTTCATATAATTCAAAATGGTGGGAGATCTAAAGGTCAGAGGTCAAAAGTCAGAGGGTGAAAGTTGTTCAGCATGAGGAGACGCATATGTGTATCCAAGTTTCATGGCTGTAGGTCAAACAGGGCATGAGTTGTACCTGTTCAAAGTTGGCATTTTCAATTGAGTGCTATAGCGCCACCTTTGGACGAAAGATTGTGAGAATTATTTTTTGATCGTTTTTCATGACCATCTACCATATGGCCGAGTTTCGTAAAAAGCGACAGCACGGTTCAGCCAGAACTGCGAAAAGTGGCAGAAGAAGAAAAAGAAGAAG
>NC_139941.1:59571066-59578566 GCF_963454915.1 Gymnoscopelus microlampas
GGGGTCCCCAGCTAAATGATGGACAGGGACCAAATGGACCCTTATGGGTCTGTAACTCTGAGAGTGTCCAAATGGAACCAAATGGACCCTAACGGGTCCATTTGGTTCCATTTGTACACTCTCAGAGTTAAATTAACATTGATTTTACAATATAAATTGGGGTCCCAGAGACATACATGCCATTAAATGGGGGTCCGTAGCCCTAATGCATGTCAAACTGGGGGTCCTTGAAATTAAAATGGTTGAGAATCACTGCTAGAGAGCCGTAAAAATCTTCTATTATGGGGGTCCCTGGCTTATCCTTTCAAATGGGGGTCCGCGGGCTAATAAGCGTCAATTTGGGGGTCCTTGACATGAAAAAGTTTGAGAACCACTGTCATATATCATATCATATCTTCAGACATATGATCCATGGTCAATCTGCAGCCAAAAGAGAAGAACTTGTGGCCACACTCTGACTCTTCTATGCAGTGATTGTTTGGTCCTGTTGTCCTTCCTTCCTCAGAATCTTAACGTTTAGTTGATTCTGAGGAAGGCCGTCATTAAGGCCTAAACATTAACCAATTATAAATACAATAAATCACTGCATACAGAACCAGAGTGTGCAACACTTATTTTATTGTCTTTTAAGTTTGCCTCAGAGGGGGTCAGCACCTCTCACCAGTCTCTGGTGTCGGTTACCTTTACCTAGTAATCACTTCATCACAAAGATGACCCTCAGGTCAGCTGACCAGCAGGACCCTCAGCTGATCAGGGTCTATATGGGTCATTAATCATAAAGGTAACAGAGCCTTCAGCCTTTCAGTCTATATCAGGGGTCTTCAACGTTTTCAGGCCAAGGACCCCCTAGCTGAGAGAGAGATGAAGCAGGGACCCTCCTCTATATTATATAAAATTGTGTTTCAGATTTAACGTTTTTTTGTTTACTTGGTCTGCTCTTTTTTCCCTCCACACCAAACACCTCTTTGCCAAACATAGCAGATCTACAAGCTCACAACGCCTCGCACTGCGAGGCGTCCCGGACCCCCTGTTGAAGACCCCTGGTCTATAGCTCTCACTCTGACATGTTGTTACACTGTTTCACCAGCAGATGGCTCCGGCTCACATCTTTTCCCATGATGTTGCTACAGAGAGCAACCCTCATTGGACATTATATTAAACATATATAAACATGATATATTATTACATTACATTACATTACATTACATTACATTACGTTACATTACGTTACATTACATTACAGCAGTGGTTCTCAAACTTTTTCATGTCAAGGACCCCCAAATTGACACTTATCAGCCCGTGGACCCCCATTTGAAAAGATTTGCCAGGGACCCCCATAAGAGAAGATTTTTACGGCTCTAGCAGTGATTCTCAACCATTTTAATTTCAAGGACCCCCAGTTTGACATGCATTAAAGCTACGGACCCCCATTTAATGGCATTTCTATCTTTGGGACCCCAATTTATATTGTAAAATCAATGTTAATTTAAGAGTGTACAAATGGAACCAAATGGACCCTAACGGGTCCATTTGGTTCCATTTGGACACTCTCAGAGATACAGACCCATAAGGGTCTATTTGGTTCCTATCCATCATTTAGCTGGGGACCCCCTGGTATCCCCTCAAGTACCCCTGGGGGTCCCCGGACCCCACTTTGAGAACCAATGCATTACATGACCTACTGATGTGTCTGACATATAAAATAAAATAAAGATCAGGGGGCGGACCGACTACAGACACACACACACACACACACACACACACACACGCACACACGCACACACGCACACACGCACACACGCACACACGCACACACGCGCATTATTCCCTCTGCGCTCTTTTAGCGTGCATTACGGTAGAACAACAACCCTTACGTCATCATTGAGGGACGCTGAGCTGCACGCTGTGCGACACACAGGATGCGTTCAGTTGATTCATAAACATTCATATAAATATTAACCATTTAAACGCATAAACATTACTATTCGTTTACAGTGTGTTCATGTAAAACATCTGTTTCTACTGAAACACACATTAAGGTAAGTTTATGACTTTATTATAAATGTATGGATTAAATTATGAAGTTTTTATATCCTTGTTTGTTCAGATCTATACGTCCTACCAGTAAACTCTCCCCTGTCAGGTGACAAGAAGGTCAGTTGGCTCTCATGCATTGAAGGAGGCATGAGCTCGGCCCTGGCCTCCCTAGGCTGGTGAGGGAAGGTAGTGCCCAGGATCACTTAGAAAATTGGCACCGGGTGAAAAATAAGGGTTACAAAATCGTGGGATAAAAAATTATAAGAATGAAATATATATACATGTGTGTGTGTGTGTATATATATATATATATTTTTTTTTTTTCTTCTCTCTCTCAAGGACCATGGGTTCTGTAAGGATAATTCCTTTCCGTTTAACAGGTTGTTCATGAAAGTCCTTGCGGTCTTGTTTCCAATGAGAACCTGTGAGCAATTAGGGGTTAAGAGTCTTGCTCAGGGACAAATTTCATTTCATCGACACATTATGCTGGCCTGGCCTGGAATCGAACCTGGGCAACCAGGGCCTCTGGCTCTCAGGCGGGCTCACTAACCACTCAGCTATGGCCGCCCCTGTAGGAAGAAGTGTTTTAATCCTCTCTGTGGCCGAACTTCCGACAGAATGAAATATATATACATTGACAGTAGTTATTAGTGACAGTTTGTTATGTTGGTTCCAGGGGGAGGAGCCATCATGTATCACAACAGCTCTCACAGGAAGTTCTGGATCTTTGACGGCGAAGAAAGTCTGGAGAGACAGAGATGTGACGCCAACCGTAAATACTGTACCGCTATGATGAGGGTGAGACAGGTTATACATACTGTACCACCATGATGAGGGTGAGACAGGTTATACATACTGTACCACCATGATGAGGGTGAGACAGGTTATACATACTGTACCACCATGATGAGGGTGAGACAGGTTTATACTGTACCACCATGATGAGGGTGAGACAGGTTTATACTGTACCACCATGATGAGGGTGAGACAGGTTATACATACTGTACCACCATGATGAGGGTGAGACAGGTTTATACTGTACCACCATGATGAGGGTGAGACAGGTTATACATACTGTACCACCATGATGAGGGTGAGACAGGTTTATACTGTACCACCATGATGAGGGTGAGACAGGTTTATACTGTACCACCATGATGAGGGTGAGACAGGTTATACATACTGTACCACCATGATGAGGGTGAGACAGGTTATTAACATACTGTACCACTATGATGAGGGTGAGACAGGTTATACATACTGTACCACCATGATGAGGGTGAGACAGGTTATTAACATACTGTACCACTATGATGAGGGTGAGACAGGTTATACATACTGTACCACTATGATGAGGGTGAGACAGGTTATTAACATACTGTACCACTATGATGAGGGTAAGACAGGTTATACATACTGTACCACCATGATGAGGGTGAGACAGGTTATACATACTGTACCACTATGATGAGGGTAAGACAGGTTATACATACTGTACCACCATGATGAGGGTGAGACAGGTTTATACTGTACCACCATGATGAGGGTGAGACAGGTTGTACATACTGTACCACCATGATGAGGGTGAGACAGGTTATTAACATACTGTACCACCATGATGAGGGTAAGACAGGTTATACATACTGTACCACCATGATGAGGGTGAGACAGGTTATTAACATACTGTACCACTATGATGAGGGTAAGACAGGTTATACATACTGTACCACCATGATGAGGGTGAGACAGGTTATTAACATACTGTACCACCATGATGAGGGTAAGACAGGTCAAAGTGTGTCACATTGTGAGCTTGTAGATCAGATTTTATTAAAGTTCAATCAATCAGTCTGAATAACCGTTTCACCTTAATGAGAAGATGTATGTAAATTCTAATAGCATATGATTCTATACATAATTATAATGTGTGTGTGTGTGTGTGTGTGTGTGTGTGTGTGTGTGTGTGTGTGTGTGTGTGTGTGTGTGTGTGTGTGTGTGTGTGTGTGTGTGTGTGTGTGTGTGTGTGTGTGTGTGTGTGTGTGTGTGTGTGTGTGTGTGTAGCCTGGGGTCAGTGAGGATGTGTTCTTGTCTCGCTCAGAGGAAGAGGTTTTGTTCAGACATTATGAGAGAAGATTACTGGACTTCTGTAACGCCTTCAAACCTGTGATGCCTAAAGCTGTGGTGGTACGTTATTATTATTATTATTATTATTATTATTATTATTAATATTAATATTATTATTATTATTATTATTATTATTATTATTATTATTATTATTATTATTAACCTAAAGCTGTGGTGGTACGTTATTATTATTATTATTATTATTATTATTATTATTATTATTATTATTAATAGTATTATTATTAACCTAAAGCTGTGGTGGTGTGTTGTTATTCTCTCCACCAGGCCGAAAGGCATGGCGAGAGACCATGTTTTGCACCCTGTCTGTCTGTGTACAGCTAATCTCCGGCACCGTTAGCTTGATCTCAGTGAAACTGTGCACACACACACTCCCTGGATGCCACAGCAGAACCTCTGCCCCAAAATGTTGCGTTGCGAGGCGTTGTGAGCTTGTAGATCTGCTATTTTTTTTTTTTTTTGCCTCATTCTTATATTATTTGACAATTTGGACAATGTTTTATAGGATAGTTTGTTGATTTACTTTTGTTGCAGTAATGGTCATTTTCTTCAGGTATTAAAGAGGTCTTAAAAGTCCTTAAATTGTGACTTTACTGTCATCTGGGGACCCCTCCAAAATCACGTGGCCCCACAGGTTGAGAACCACTGGGGTACAGCACTCTGTCCTCCCGGTGGAAGCTCCTCACTGGCAGGGTAACAGCCATAGAGTTATAATACATCTAGAGGGTGGATTGCCCCGCCCCCAGCTATTCGTTTCTATGACAACGCTCAGTGGCGTTCAAGCCGGAAGTCAGAAACATTGGTTCTGAGGAGCGCACTAGGGTTTCTACGGAGCCTCTGAAAGGACATTAGTAGGTTTTAACGGTAGACGCACGCGCAGTAGCATTTTAAATGCGGAAGTGTTGCTGGGGGCTTGGGTACAGCACTATGTCCTCCCAGTGGGGGCTCCTCAGTCCTCACGTGTGGTGTTTTGTCTTCCAGGGTTCAGCCATCATGTATTTCAGAAGGTTCTACCTCAATAATTCCCTCATGGAGCATCACCCCAGGATCATCATGTGAGTAACAATAACAATACTACTACTACTACTAATAATAACACTAATAATAACAATGTTAAAGCTACACTATGTAACTTTCCTGTTTGAACCCGGGTCTCTGTGTATTTTACTCAACATGTTTGTATATAATAAACTATATTTATATTATAACAGGTTAACCTGTGCCTACCTGGCCTGTATTATATGTAATAAACTAGTTATATTATATTTATATTATAACAGGTTAACCTGTGCCTACCTGGCCTGTATTATATGTAATAAACTAGTTATATTATATTTATATTATAACAGGTTAACCTGTGCCTACCTGGCCTGTAAAGTGGATGAGTTCAACGTTTCCAGCCTTCAGTTCGGTCAGAATCTGATCCATGAAACTCCTGCTGGACAAGAGAAGATCCTGGAACAGATCCTAGAGTATGAACTCCTGCTGATCCAACAGCTGACATTTCACCTGGTCATCCACACCCCTTACAGACCTATGGAGGGTCTCCTGATAGACCTCAAGGTAACATTAAGACCCTTATAGACCTGAATGTCAACACTGCAGTCCTCAGACTAGGTTTACATGATGTTTACATGTTGTCTTCACGCTAGGTTTCCTCTCTGTCTTCAGACTAGGCTTCTTCTCTTATAACAGTTAATATGATTATTATGTATGTCTGGTCTTCAGACTAGGTTTCCTCTCTTATAACAGTTAATATGATTATTATGTATGTTTGGTCTTCAGACTAGGTTTCCTCTCTTATAACAGTTAATATGATTATTATGTATGTCTGGTCTTCAGACTAGGTTTCCTCTCTTATAACAGTTAATATGATTATTATGTATGTCTGGTCTTCAGACTAGGTTTCCTCTCTTATAACAGTTAATATGATTATTATGTATGTCTGGTCCTCAGACTAGGTTTCCTCTCTTATAACAGTTAATATGATTATTATGTATGTCTGGTCTTCAGACTAGGTTTCCTCTCTTATAACAGTTAATATGATTATTATGTATGTCTGGTCTTCAGACTAGGTTTCCTCTCTTATAACAGTTAATATGATTATTATGTATGTTTGGTCTTCAGACTAGGTTCTTATAACAGTTAATATGATTATTATGTATGTCTGGTCTTTAGACTAGGTTTCCTCTCTTATAACAGTTAATATGATTATTATGTATGTCTGGTCTTCAGACTAGGTATCCTCTCCTGGAGAACCCAGAGTCGTTGAGGAGAAGCGCTGATGACTTCCTGACCAGATCGTCCATGACGGACGCAGGGCTGCTCTTCCCGCCCGCTCAGATCGCCCTGGCGGCCATCTTGAACAGCGCCTCGAGGGCGGGGCTTAGCATGGAGACGTACGTCACGTCAAACACACACGACTGTCATGTAGACGTGTCAAGGTTATGATGTCACAGTTATGACATCATCGCCTGATCGCTGTGATTTCAGATCAAACTTTTTTTCAAACGTCAAAAGAATGTGTAATCAGCCAATCGCTGTGCGCCGTGAGCTTGTGGATCAGCTATTTGTATATGTTTTTACAGCTCTACATTGTGATAGTAATCATTACTATAGATAGCCCTAGAATGTCTGTGATCTTTACATACAGTTCATGTATTCCAAATACACAGTCATAGATCCTCCGGACGATGCGCTGTGTAGTCATGATCTGCGCGGCCGTAAAAGTGCTCTAAACTCTGTCTGTACTCACCCTATAATTAACTCCTAAGACTTGGAGTCAGATATTGTTCCTCTAGTTTCATATCCATTTGAAAGTTCTGCCAGAAAACGTGTGTTTAGTGAATTATCTCCACTTTTCCTCGAGCTGCACACGGACGACTTTCTGTACGGGCGAGGGGCCTGGAATGAGTGAAGGACTGAATAATATATGTAAACTTTCTTTAGGACGCACAAATGTTTGGTCACACAATTGGCAGATGGAGTGACTCATTACCCCGCACCAATCACCACACACCTGTCAATTGTGTGCCCCGCCCCATTCGTTTGTGCTTCCCTGTGTCAATGTGTGACGACGTTTGTGATGATCAGAGGATGTTTACATATATTATTCAGTCCTTCACTCATTCCAGGCCCCTCGCCCGTACAGAAAGTCGTCCGTGTGCAGCTCGTGGTAAAGTGGAGATATTTCACTTAACCCATTGAGACCTGAAGCCGATTCTACATGTCTCCTAAATCTCAACAGTTTTCGGAAAAACTAATGTTTCTATATCAGTGGTCCTCAAACGTTTTCATGTCAAGGACCCCCAAAATTATATG
>NC_139941.1:59583566-59648566 GCF_963454915.1 Gymnoscopelus microlampas
CCATCTTTCATCGCCCCCCCCCGCCCACTTCGCCCTATCGCCAGTAGTTGCCGGCTCTCATAGACATATAATGCACTTCCGGAAAATACTATCCTGAATCGCCCTGTTAAAACGCACCGTCAGGATCAGAGTCTCAGGTAGAAAACAATAAAAAAAGAAACACAGGAAGTTACATCATCGATATGAAAGACACACAGGAAGTTACATCGTCGTTGGCATTTTGCGTTCAGTTCCGTGAATAGACTCGCTGAGGTCTGTGAGGTCTGTGAGATCTGTGGAAATGTTTAGTGCATTGACGGTACGGCTGGACAACAGATCAATAGATCCATGTTATTGATACTGTGATATAAGACTAGATACCGTCTGACGGGGCCTTAAGTCTGATCAAATACTTTAAAAAGTTGTCAAATTGAAATGGGGGCGTGGCACGACTTCTGTAAAACACACACGTTTTGACTTGGCAAGGCGGAGCACTTGACGGTGGGAGGAGCTAAAGTGATAAAGCAGAAAATAGGACAAAGCTTTTGTTTTGACCCCCCTCTCCCCCCCATGGCTTAAAGGGAGATTGTGTGAAGTTTGTTGGAGCAGCATATTATTGTGCACAGGTTAGCAACACAAGCACAGGAACAGTCTACAGCTAATCCTCTACTAACTGTGTGGTCATCAGACTACTGACTGTGTGGTCATCAGGCTACTAACTGTGTGGTCTTCAGACTACTGACTGTGTGGTCATCAGACTACTAACTGTGTGGTATTCAGACTACTGACTGTGTGGTCTTCAGACTAATAACTGTGTGGTCTTCAGACTACTGACCGGGTGGTCTTCAGACTACTGACTGTGTGGTCTTCAGACTACCATTCAAATGTGTTCATATATCAAATACACGCAGCTTTACATCCTTAGGAGCCTAAAAGTTAGAATATCAACAAGCAAAGCAGCATAGAAAAGATCGATCTAACAGGTTTACGCCAGAGGCTACATGGTAATTCACATGGTCATTAACATGGAGGATGTACAGTGGAGTCGAGTATTGCTAGAGGTGGTGGGCGTGGTTAAGGCGTTGCGTTGTCTCAGTCAGTGAGGTGCTACGTTAAAGAGTTAAATGTTAAAGAGAGTTAAACGGACAGTTAAACGTTCCCTCAGTCAGTGAGGTGCTACATTTACATTAAAGAGTTAAACGTTAAAGAGTTTAAAGTTCCCTGATGAGGGCTGAAAGGCTTCAATGCTTTGGATTGTCCTACGACCTTCAGTTCACTTTGACAGAGGAGACGACGGAACCAAAAGTCTGCTTCCCTTTGGCCATCGTCCGTGTCGATCACTAAGACCTATTACATCACTGACCAATCACGTCGAGAGGCGGGCAGGGCAGAATAAAGGACATCAACAATTGTAATAAATTCTGTGGTTGCTTCTAGTCAAGTACTGAGCTTTATTCCAGGTCCATCTTCATAGAAATCACCTCCTCAGAGTCCTTATGTCCCTTATGGAAGGTGTCCTTGTGTCCCTTATGGAAGGTGTCCTTATGTCCCTTATTGAAGGTAAACGGCACATAGTTGTGTTTGAATGGTTCAGGTTGGGCTTTGGAAGGTCGATGCAGCAGTAATTCTTCCTGAACAGTTGAGTCTTCAGTTATATTGCGTTTACAAACGGCTACATGCTGTGTAGTTCAAATCACTGTAGTCTTCAGACCAGGACTTTAGTCTTCAGACCACGACTTTAAAGTCCTAGTCTTCAGACCAGGACTAAGTCACATGACCTGAATGGCAGCAGCCAGTGACAGGATGGTGCATTCTGTCCTGAAACACAAAGTACACATTTAGGTAAAAATAGTAATGTAAATATACTACTGTACTGTAATAATACATCAGTATAGGGCTGGACAGTTAACCACACATACATCCAAGTCAATGTTTAGAAGCAATAACCCACGTCATCCTATTTATGAAGGTTCATGAATAATCAAGAAGCAGTTTTAAAACGATGCCAGGGTTAATGTGGTTAATGGTCATAATAATAATAATAATAAGGCTACACGTACAACCAATGAGTTTGTGGTAAATGTGTGAACTGAGGTACACATGTATAATGTATCTAATCTACATGAAATGATACAAACATGAAGACAATAGGTGTGATGTCACTCTTACTGTAGGTGTGATGTCATAGGTGTGATGTCATAGGTGTGATGTCAGACACTGTACCTACTTGGAGCTACATGACAACAGGACTGATGACAATGTGACTGTCTGGAGAGACGAGGACGTTATGACAACAACACAACAAACTGACATTTAAAACAAAAGACATTCTGACACTGTTAACATGACGTTCTGATAGAAGACGCTCTAAAACCAAACCAAATCTTGAATGGAAAATGAGAGAATGAGTCCCTGTGACCTGGTGGACTTTAAACTAGGGATTTAGTGACCTGGTGGACTTTAAACTAGGGATTTAGTCACCTGGTGGACTTTACACTAGGGATTTAATGCTTCAAAACTAATTTAATGTTTTAAGACTTAAACTGTTAAAGTAACTGTTTTAACTGTTTTAAGGCTGTTAAAGTAACTGTTTTAAGGCCTCTTGAAAGCCTTGACATGAAGAAAACAACTTCAGACATTTGGAGTGATTTTTCAGGGCCTGCAGGAGGTCTGTGTTTGTTTGTAGGTTCAAACGGATGCTTCAGTGTGACTAATAATGATAATAATAATAATAACAATGTGGTAAAACTATGTGTTTCAGTAAGAGGAAGCGAGGTTATGAGGATGACGACCATGTGGCTAAAGAACCACGCATAGCAGAGGAGGTGAGATCATGAATATTGAAAACATGTGTCTACCACAACCTGATCTCATCCATCCTGTCCTAAACGTTGCATCACTTCCTGTGAATTTCTTAATTGTCCGTTAACATGACGGTAGTTCATTAACGACTGTGTGTTTGTTTGTTTGTAGGAATGGACGGATGAAGATTTGTGAAGACAAAGCATTAAAGAAGAAGACATGTTTGTTTAAACATTTAAAACATGTATTAAAGAACACTGTCAGTTAAAGGACTATTTCACTTTTTAACACTTCTAGGGTGGTTTTAACGTCTACTCAGACTTTAGTGTTTTTAAGTTGCTTGATTCCATATTTAGATATTTGATATTATTTTTTACCGGACACGCCCCCTCCTATATAAAGCCATTGTAACCTTGGTTGTAGTAAAAAACAATGAATGAAAACATATGAAACATTTTATGAACATGAACTGAAGTTACAGTGGGTTTATGTAGGGGCGGGGCTTACACATTTTGTAATATTGAATCAATCAAATCAAAGAGTTGATGTTAAAATGACCCCAGAAGTGTTTAAAAAGGTGGATTAGTCCTTTAAAACGTGTATAGATTTATGATATTTCTGTGTTTTTTCTTGCTTCACATCCTCAATAAATCGTCTTGTTTTGATTTCATGATTTCAGTGAATAAAGATATTTTTTCTACATGTTTAAACTCTGTGTTCGTGTGGAATACATTTGTGTTTACTTTAGACTTTACTACGCTGTGTTGGCTCCGCCTTCTTATGAGACAGGAAGCAGGTTGGAGTGTATTATTAACAATGGGAGAGAGAACGTGAACACAGCTTCTGAACCATTCTTTACTATTATTATTAATATGGGGTTTTAATGATCAGACTGTACCGCTGGCCTTCAATCATAACAAGGTCCTAACTATACTGTATATCTATAACTATACTGTATATCTATAACTATACTGTATATCTATATAACTATACTGTATATCTATATAACTATACTGTATATCTATAACTATACTGTATATCTATAACTATACTGTATATCTATATAACTATACTGTATATCTATAACTATACTGTATATCTATATATACTATATATACTGTATATCTATAACTATACTGTATATCTATAACTATACTGTATATCTATATAACTATACTGTATATCTATAACTATACTGTATATCTATATAACTATACTGTATATCTATAACTATACTGTATATCTATAACTATACTGTATATCTATATAACTATACTGTATATCTATAACTATACTGTATATCTATGACTATACTGTATATCGTTGTGTCCACGTTGACGCTTTTGCATTTTTTTCCATAAATCAGGGCCATTGAACAGCCTTTATGTCTGTGTGTTGGTAAAAAAAAATATTGAACCAAATAAAGTATTAAAAAGCGCTTCTGACAAAAGCAGCTAACTCCATTGGCTCCTCCAGCAAAGAGGGGTGGAGTTAGCTGGTTTTGCTGACTCCAGGCTCCACCCCCTTTTGACCTCCAACCTCATTGTGAGCTTGGAGATCCATTCAGCTGTTCTTAACAATGATGAATAAAACCTACATTTCTGTTTAGTTTTTTTCTTTTTCTGAAAAATGAACATTTTGGTGGTTTGGTGTTAGCTGTGTGTGTGTGTGTGTGTGTGTGTGTGTGTGGTTTGGAGTTAGCTGGTTCCTGCCGGCCGGACAGCAGAGATATGTAAAAGCTCACAACATGTGAGCTTGGAGATCGGTTATTTTCAGTAAAGGGAGTGCCCCCCCGTAATGAAAGACTCTGTAAAGTACTTTACAAAACAGAAATGGTTTAATAAGTGCATGCATGTCTGATACAATCTGTACTATTAAAACACAAAGAAATAAATGACTGTAAACACTTTATCAACTTGGTTTCTGTGATTATGAACGAAAGGAAAAGAAAAAGAAAAAGAAGAAAAAGCTGATCAAATAAAAGGTTCAGCTTCGTCTCAAATATAAACTCATGATTCCAGCAAGAATTTATTCTTGATATAAAATAATAAAATAACCATTACTTTATGAAACGAAGAAAAAACAAAAGGATAGAAATGCTACTTTCAGCACTTTGTAACCATCACATAAATCAGTCATAATTACAGTATAAAATCCAGTTATTATAGAAGAGAGGGGAGGGGCTTCATGTCAGTTCAACCTTCCTCATAAGTAGAGGACAAGGACCGTGTGTGTGTGTGTGTGTGTGTGTGTGTGTGTGTGTGTGTGTGTGTACGTTGTGTGTGTGTGTGTGTGTGTGTGTGTGTGTGTATACTTAACTCCTTAAAAAAAGGTTTGGAAACTTAACGTCGGTCAATTATTTCTCCCCTTCTATAACACCAATTGGTTTTGTATTTTATATCATTTTTATGGTTCATTAATCACCTTTACAACCAGGTAGAACTTGTAAAGATCGGGCAATCGTGGAATGAGTAACACTGCTAAACGTATGGGGATACAAATAATGTCCGTCTCGCTGACATATTTTATTTTCTGCCCAAAAAGTGTATTTTACAGAGTAGGTGGGGTGCGTTTAGGCGTGCGGGGTTGGAGAACAGACATTCAACAACACAAAACAGCCTTTGCTTCGGTGAGTAGCGAAATGGTTTAGTTTATTTTCACTACTCTTGAACGCTGGCAGGACAGTGGAATTCCTTGTACATGCGCAGAGCGAGGGGTCTTCCAGAGCGTTAGAGAGAACTCACTAACGCTCTGAACCAGAGCTAGATGCAACAGGGCAAAGTGAAGCTGCTGTTCCGTTATGCAGAGCGGCAGCATTACTGGACGTCAGACACGCTACCATTTACAACCTTAAAACCAAGTTCTGTACAGAGGCCAGAGGCCAGAGGCCAGGACGACTCAAGGAAAAGAAGAAGGACGTCTTAGTCCACACACTGTTCTCAAGCTCCAAGAAACTCACAACGCTTCAACCTTCTAGGTCAGGGGTCTTCAAAGTGTTCAGGCCACGGACCCCCTATGCTGAGAGAGAGATGAAGCAGGGACCCCCTCTATATCGTATAAAATTGTGTTTCAGATTCAACATTGTTTGTTCACACGGTCTGCTCTTTTTTCCCTCTACACCTATAGCCTCTTTGCCAAAAATAGCAGATCTACAAGCTATTTTTGGCTAAAGTTCTCCTCAGAAAAGGGATGCTAGGGTTCAAGTGGTTCATGTCAAATAAAAAATCCTGTCGCACAAAGATTTGGCGGACCCCCTGTAGTAACTCCGAGGACCCCCTAGGGGTCCCGGAACCCCTGTTGAAGACCCCTGTTCTAGGTCTTCATCAGGCAAATGTTATGATGACAGACAAAAGCATCATATATATACACAAACATTGGCTAATGATGATGTACAACACCTGGGAGTCAGGAGGAGCAAACATGTTCTGCCCAGGCATTGGACACTCCCCAGAGGGGGTCATGTGACATGTCATTAGATCATGTGACATTAGGTCATGTGACATGTCATTAGATCATGTGACATTAGGTCATGTGACATGTCATTAGAATATCTGCCTGATGAAACGTTGCAAACATATGCAGTGAGTTTCTTGGAGCTTGAGAACAGTGTGCAGACTTCCTCCTTCTTTTCCTTGAATCTTCCCTTGATGTTCAGCACCTGTTGGCCTAAATGCAGGCGTGGGATGTGACCACAATCTAGCCTGGGCAGCATTACATTTTCGGGTATATGATCCGGTCGGGAGTGGAAGTAAAAAAAAAAGAAAAGTGGCCGGATGGGCAGAACCAGAAAGACGTCTCACCCCAAAACAGGTCCGTGTTAATAAAGTCCTTGATGAGGCATAGTTTAGCTTATTTTATAAATGTAAATGTGCGTGCACTATCCGGAGACTATTTAGCGTCTGTATTATCCCACGGGGAAATTCTATTCCATTTAAATAGGGATTGGGGAACCAAAACAAAGCGGCACCGCACAACCGGATGGGCAGAATCCGGAAAGAGGATTCTTTTTTCTTTCTTTTTTTCAGTAGGCGTGGCCTAGACCAGATCACATGGGTCTTTAGTAACGCAGACCAGGCTTTCCTCTGAGGTGGAAAGACTGGTAAAGGTTAACCACAATCTTCTCTTTGAACCGTACCAGGAAGACAACAGCCCAATAAAGAGCGGTTCCTCACCCTTCAGCTTCACTGAGGAACCATAAGGTTTTATTCCACAGATCTACAGGTTCAGATGTTCAGTCACACACACCTGTCAGTCATCAACCATATCAAACACCAAACAGCCTGGTATCATTGAAGAGGAGAAATAAACGAACCGACGTTACGTTTCTGAACTTCTGTTGAGGAGTTTATATATAAACACAGAGAGTTCAGAAATATGTTTAATTTCTCTATTGTAAACAACATGCTTCTTAGAGACAACCTTTAACTCTTAAACTGCCAGGGGTTTTTCAAAAATAGTTCTCACAGACTTGCCAGCATGTTTACAGCTTAAACGTGGGAAAAATTTTATGTTTTTGTCAGTTTATTTTTTAACATTGAAGTGAATGAATGGAGCAGCAACTTTATGGAACATGTTTTCTCCTGGTTCTTTGTGACGAACAGAAAAACAGAAAAACTCAAAAAATAAAGAATCATTTAAAGGGCAAGACCACTTTGTTAAGGTTTGGGTTGTGTAGTTACCTTGCCATGATGTAACTCCAAAGGTGGACAAGAAATCAAAAATAATTGCTTCATTGATTAGAAATTGATAATTCTAAATTTGCTCCTCATTGACTTGCATTGTACGGTAAAACAGCTCTCAAAGTCACTCTTTTAGCACGTAAATGAACCCAAACATAGCTGATTCAGACAATATAGAACATCACCAAACCCAGTACTGTTTGTTTTTTTAATAAAAATGTTAACTTCCTGCTGATTTTACTATTTGAAGATCCGGATCCGGATCCGCGGATCCAGTCTAGGTTTTCTTCTTAATAAAATAGCAAAATCAACAGGAAGTTAACATTTTTATTTAAAAAACAAACAGTACTGGGTTTGGTGATGTTCTATATTGTCTGAATCAACTTTGTTTGTGTTCGTTTTTGTGCTAAAAGAGTGACTTTGAGAGCTGTTTTACTGTACAATGTAAGTCAATGAGGAGCATATTTTGAATTATCAATTTCTAATCAATGGAGCAATTATTTTTTATTTCTTGCCCACCTTTGGAGTTACATCATGGCAAGGTAACTACACAACCCAAACCTCTAACAAAGTGGTCTTACCCTTTAAGATCTTTTTTTTTTTGGCAGGCAATCGCGCCTGAAAAACGACTCATCCCACAGATACTACATGTTCTGTTTACTAAGAAGCATTGTTACCATAGAGACACAACATACATGTATGAACTGTCTGTGTGTATATACTGTGTGTATATACTGTTCATGTATGTATATATGTATGTATGTAGAGACATAACATACATGTATGAACTGTTTGTGTGTATATACTGTGTGACAGAAACCTTGTATCTCCATGTCTGTTCATAAATTAATAAATGTTATACTTTGTGGTGTAAATAAAGCTTATATCTAACACTGTAGAGCTCTGGACCAGGTTGATATGAAACCAATGAAAAGTATTAAGAGTTTGTGACTAAATAATATTAATAACTATGACATAATAACTACATGTTACATTTATCATCAACTGGAAATACAAGGTTTCCACTGGAGTAACACAACACACCACACACACACACACACACACACACACACACACACACACACACACACACACACACACACACACACACACACACACACACACACACACACACACACACACACACACACACACACACTTTGGAGACCCATGCTGTCATAACACACATTCCAGGGTACAAAAAGAAGCTTGTTTTGCTGTTTTAATCTTTAGATGTTTTGGCCCTTAATGAGGAAATGAAATGTAATGATATGAAATGATCACTAACAGACTGATACTCTGTACTCTGTACTCTGATACTCTGATACTGATACTCTGTACTCCGATACTGATACTCTGTACTCTGATACTGAGTCTCTGTACTCTGATACTGATACTCTGTACTCTGATACTGAGTCTCTGAATCACTAACAGACTGATACTCTGTACTCTGATACTGATACTCTGTACTCTGATACTGATACTCTGTACTCTGATACTGAGTCTCTGAATCACTAACAGACTGATACTCTGTACTCTGATACTGATACTCTGATACTCAGTGTGAAGTGAATCACTAACAGACTGATACTCTGTACTCTGATACTGATACTCTGATACTCAGTGTGAAGTGAATCACTAACAGACTGATACTCTGTACTCTGATACTGATACTCTGATACTCAGTGTGAATCACTAACAGTTGATGAAGGAGAGAAAAGGTAAACAAACTAAAGGACTCTGAAGGCAGATGAAAAAGGAAGAGCATGTTGTGGTGATGTCATGGTGTCGTCATGGAGACATCATGGTGATGTCATGGTGATGTCATGTCGTCATGGAGACATCATGGTGATGTCATGTTGTCATGGAGACATCATGGAGACGTCATGGTGATGTCATGTCGTCATGGAGACATCATGGTGATGTCATGGAGACATCATGGTGATGTCATGGAGACATCATGGTGATGTCATCGTGTCGTCATGGAAACGGTTCAGTCGCTCTTTGATCAAGAGTCCGTTGGTTCTGCTGTGGTTGCATAGCTCTGAGATGGAGGGGGGGGTGATGCTGTCACAGGGAGGATGGAGGACATGGAGGACATGGAGGAGGAGGTGTAGGAGGAGGTGTAGAAGGAGGTGTAGAAGGAGGTGTAGAAGGAGATGCTTCAGGAACAGTAACTACCTGTTGCTGTTGCTCATGGCGTAATGAACCTGTTTCTGCTGCAGCAGCTCTGTGATGGCCAGGAGCTTCTTTAACACATGCTGTAGAACACACAAAATATAACATAAATATATAACATGATGTAAAATACACAAAATATAACATAAATATATAACATGCTGTAAATATACAACACATTATGTTATATTAATGTATAATAATAATAATAGCATATGTGACGATGAAATGAAATTTGTCCCTGAGCAAGACTCTTAACCCCTAATTGCTCACAGGTTCTCATTGGAAACAAGACCGCAAGGACTTTCATGAACGACCTGTTAAAGGAATTATCCTTATTTATCCTTATTTCAGACTCAAGGTCCATCTCACAAACAGAGTACAACAACACAAATATAACTAGAAAATGTGCTCCTCGGAGCACAAGTCTCCGCCAGCAGAACCGTGCTATCATCTGTCATCAATCCTGTCTAAGCTATTTATATTACGTATTGTGATGACACCAGTGTGTCTACAAAATGTATTGCTCCGCCATTTCTCAGCCATTTGGTGATTATTCCTGTCTTACCTCACTTTGAAAGAGACACAGACTCTTTCAAAGTGACACATCTATTTATAGGCCGCTATACGTCATGCGTCTCACTAGCCAATCAGAGCACACTCTTTCAACGTATTGTCACGTGTCACGTGAGGCTTGACCAATGTTAGCTTGGCCGAGGGGGGGGGGGGGGGGGGGAGTGAAAACATAGTCTCCTGGCGGAGACAATTAAAAAGCATAAAAACAAAATAAAAACATAAAAACAGTCAGTAGAGGCTCTGCTGCAACAATGTCTCCACATCATGTTAGAGAAGAGAGTAGAACTTCTCATTAAGATCTTAATAACATGATGGTCAGACTCTATAGACCACTTATGAATGTGTGTCACTGTAGACAACATCAGTGTGTTCTACTTGGTACGGGGGGGCTTCAGAGAGCAATGCATGCTGGGAGACCAGTAAGGAGGGAGTTACAGTGTGTGTGTGTACCTGCTGTGCTCCTCTCTCATTGGACAGCGTCCTCAGCTCGTCAGAGTGTGTGTGTGTGTGTGTGTGTGTGTGTGTGTGTACCTGCTGTGCTCCTCTCTCATTGGACAGCGTCCTCAGCTCGTCAGAGTGGGCGGCACAGAGCTCATGCAGAGCGGCCAGGTCCCGAGAAACATCCGTCCTAAAGTGCTCTGTGACCTCTGGGAGGTCAGGGACGTTCTGCACACACACACACACACACACACACACACACACACACACACACACACACACACACACACACACACACACACACACACACACACACACACACACACACACACACACACACACACACACACACACACACACACAGTTAATAGCTCTATGATCAGATGATTTAAGGAGAAAACAAAGTAAAAATATAAACAACATCTATTCTTCTGGTTATTAAATGTTTATTCATAGTTAATATGAATAATGTATTTAACATCACTGTTGATAGGACATGATACAATAACAATAACAGTAATAGTAATATGTAATACTAACAGTAATAGTAATAGTAATAATAACAGTAATAGTAATAGTAATAATAACAGTAATAGTAATAGTAATAGTAACAGTAATAGTAATAATAATACTCACCCCCAACTCATCCAGAAACATGATCATTCTATGTTTGTTGTTTTTGATGAAAGGGTTAACTCCCTCCATGTATGGTTCCTGTTTAAAACACACAATATTTACATTAAACACAATATTTAAACAGTTAACTCATTCACTGCCTGAATTATTTCTGGCCGCGTTTGCCCACTGCCAAGCGATTTTAAGGAATACATCCAGACATGGAACATGTTCTGATTGAACTTGTATATTTATTTTAAACTATAACAATTCACAGACACACCAATGATTGGACATCTCAGATGAAAAAAATGAATAAAATAAAATAAAGTGCCTCATGGAAGTTGAACCCAGCATCTATATTTTAATGGGAAAACATAAGCCATAGAGCTTGTAGATCGGCTATTTCTGGCAAAGAGATTTAGAGTAGAAGGAAAAAGCAGTCCAACTAAGTACAGACAGAGCCAACTCAGGTCAAGTTTAACAGTAAGCGGTTCTCATGGAGAATGAGGTGAGAGATACCAGGGTAAATATAAACTACTCACAAATCATTCACTAGTGTGATTGATTGATTGATTGATTGAATACTGTATTTAGAAGTTTGCAGAAACAAAGCACATGATAGTACAGTTACAATACAAGGTCAGCTAAAAATAATTAAAAAAAAAGAGAAAAAAACAAAACAAATGGCTTGTTTGTGTCCTAATGTTATTTTGTAAACTGTGAATGTGTCACCTAAAGATTACCGTACTTGTTTGCATCCATGTATAGCTGCCCACGTGTTTTGAGCACAGTCTGCACACTGGGTTGTTTACAAGTCACTATAGTTCGCTTGCTGCTACTAGATTTATAGCAGCAAACTACATTATGACATGACGTTCATATCACAGTCATGACGGAACTTCAACCTGTCTTTTGCACTTTCTCCATTTACAGCCCGTACATCTACATAAACGTTCAGATTTCAAATACAAAGTGCTTATTCCGTGGCCACGGATGTTACAATTTACTTCGGGTGGGTATAAGTACCCGTATCTTCTGTATTGTTCAATAAAAAGCGTTTTAATCCGATTGGCTGTCATTTGCTCATAGAGTTATAATGTATCAGAGTGCAATTACACCTCCCAACCAATAGGGTCACGTAGTTGAAAGCATGGGGAAAATACGGAGAAAATGGCCACGATCGGATTAAAATGTTTTTTTTATTGAACAATACGGAAAATATGGGTATTTATGGGTTAACCCAACAGACTGGTAACATCCCTGTCCATGAGGTAAGCACTTTATATTTGAAATCTGAATTAATTGTGTGTGTGTGTGTGTGTGTGTGTGTGTGTGTGTGTGTGTGTGTGTGTGTGTGTGTGTGTGTGTGTGTGTGTGTGTGTGTGTGTGTGTGGCGTGCGTGTGTGCGTGCGTGCGTGCGTACCTTGGCACCAAACTCCACCAGGTTGGCGAGGTTCTGAACGGATTTGGCCACCAGGGTGAGAGTTCTGCCAGCTGTGGAGGATGGAGGGTCTACACACACACACACACACACACACACACACACACACACACACACACACACACACACACACACACACACACACACACACACACACACACACACACACACAATAATATTAATAATAATAAGGAACATGTGGACATTCATGACTGGATTAAATACATTCATATATTGTTTGTTGACCAAAGACAAAGTGTAGTCAATCTACATGGAGGCATGTGTGTGTGTGTGTGTGTGTGTGTGTGTGTGTGTGTGTGTGTGTGTGTGTGTGTGTGTGTGTGTGTGTACCAGCGATAATGTTGAAGGTTCTGGGGTTCAGGATTGCAGGACAGATGAGCCTGAGGAAGACGAACCCACTGGAAGAAGAGATGAAGATATATTCATAATTACAGTACACTGACATCAATAATAATAATAATAATAATAATAATAATACTGTACGCTGTACGTAATAATAGTAAGTGTTTACAGACAGAACAGAACTCCATAAAGTGTCAAATGTCTTTGTAGAAATGTTCAAACTTCATATGCAGTAAAAAAGTGGTTTATTTTATCTTCCATATTGTTCTTCAATGAACTTCAATGAGTGAGTGAGTGAGTGAGTGAGTGAGTGAGTGAGTGAGTGTGTGTGTGTGTGTGTGAGTGCGTGTGAGAGTGCGTGTGCGCGTGTGCGTGTGTGTGAGAGAGAGTGTGTGTATGCATGTCTACCTGACAACTCTAGTCCTCATGGTTGTGTTGGTCGGCCATTTCTGCTGAACTGACTTCTGTAGACATCCATAGATGAACCTGAGAGTCCTGGTGGTCACACACACACACACACACACACACACACACACACACACACACACACACACACACACACACACACACACACACACACACACACACACACAAAGAGTCAGGGTTTAGAAAACATTTTTTTCATCTGCCTCAGGTCTTAATGGGTTAACAAAAGACAGACTACATAATTGACTTTGAACAGCGATACAACCGGATGAAAAAGTATAACATGACGCTTCCTGATGCCGTATTAGCATTCAAAGTGTTAGACACAGCCTGTCTCCACCAGAGAAACAGACAGCTTGCACTGACGGCATGTCCAGCCCTAAAGTTCTCATCAATGAAGTCGGCACTCAAGCGGATTTAATGGAATACAACTAAACCAGGACGCAGCTTTCTTCACAGAACAACGACGAGGAAGACGGAACACGACGTTTCAAAGTGCTCAACAGAAGACACCGCTGCCGGGTACTAATCCATTGGATAAGTTTGGTAAGCGATGAAGATGTGCGGTGTGTCAAAGCACATTCCATTGGGCCGAAGGACTGCCCCCACAAGAGGAACGAACAAGTAAGATTCACTGAAGACGAAAATGTAGATGAAGTCAATATCACGTTGTTGACAAATGACCGCATGTCTGACTCTGAGACTTTCATGACTGAATCCCTGGGATCAGCCATCATAGACACAGCATGCACTCGTACAGTGTGTGGGGAGAAATGGCTTGTCAGCTTTGTTAATGCTCTCAGTTTGAACAAGCTGATGAAGACAGAACATAACAGTTGCAGACCATTTCGTTTTTGAAATGGGAATTTAGTATATTCTACCAGGAAAGTGAAACTACCTGCCAAGATAGGACAAACAAAATGTCACATAGAGGTCGAAGTTGATATCCCACTAACTGCTAAGTAAATCATCACTGAAGAAGGCAGGAACTGTTTTAGACATGGAAAATGACAGAGCAGTGATGTTTAAGCAACAGATACCTCTTGAGTTCACTAGCTCAGGACACTATACTGTGTAGACATAAGAGATGAAGACAACACAAGGAGGAAAATGAAAGATGACGTGATACTTGCAGCGACAGCTGAAGATGAAGCCCTGACCGTGACAGAAAACATGTCCCCAGGTGAAAAGTGCAAGGTCCTTCTCAAGCTTCACAAACAGTTTGGCCACGCATCAGCAGACAGGCTGCAGAGGTTAATCCAAAGCTCTGGAAATAAAGACAAGGACTGCCTCACTATTTTGCAACAAATAGTACACGACTGCGACATATGTCAGAGATACAGCAGAACAAAGCCAAAGCCAGCTGTTGGTCTGCCTCTAGCTTCGCAATACAATGAAACCGTAGCAGTGGACCTGCACCAGTTGGAGCCAGGAGTATGGATTCTACATGTGAGTGACCAATTCACACGCTTCAGTGCAGGAAGTATTGTGAAAACCAAAAGGGCCTCTGAAATGGTCAACTCTCTCATCCACACGTGGATTAGTGTTCATGCCATTTTTTGTATAGCGATAATGGGGGCGAGTTCAATAATGCAGAGTTCAGAGATATGGCGGAGAACTTCAACATCGAGACGAGGACAACAGCAGGACAGAGTCCCTGGAGCAACGGGCTGTTGGAACGACACAATCAGACTCTCACTGACATTCTCTTGAAGGTGAGACGGGAAAATGGCTGTGACTGGCACACTGCCCTACACTGGGCCCTTATGGCCAAGAACTGTATGCACAGTGTCCATGGCTATGGCCCACATCAACTTGTATTTGGTCAAAATCCTAACCTTCCCTCTGTATTAATAGATAAGCTACCTGCCCTGGAAGGTACTACAGTGAGTGCAAGGGTAGGGCAACACACATCAGCGTTGCATGCATCTAGGAAGGCTTTCACTGAAGCTGAATGTTCAGAGAGGATAAGAAGCAGCTCAGACCCACAGATGAAAAACATGAGACAGGAGACAAAGTCTATAACAGACGAGCTGACACAGTGCAGAGTGGAAGGGGCCAGGTGTAGTTTAAGGGGCCAGGTGTAGTTATCGGTCAGGACGGAGCTGTTGTATTTGTAAGACATGGTGGTATCCTTGTTAGAGTGCATCACCTAAGACTTAATAAGGTACACACACATGTTCAGACCACTGGACAGGGTGAGGTTCTCAGTGACACAAACAGTGACAAAGTTGTACAGAACCGTGCTGCAGATATTGAACAAGATCAAAACACAGGTAGCTCATATAGTGAACAAGACACAGACAACGAACAGGAGAGTGACAGAGAGTCAAGTGCAGGAGCAGGGGTACGTCCTCTAGTGCATTGGTTCTCAAAGTGGGGTCCGGGGACCCCCAGGGGTACTTGAGGGGGTTCCAGGGGGTCCCCAGCCAAATGATGGACAGGAACCAAATGGATCCTTGTGGGTCTGTAACTCTGAGTGTACAAATGGAACCAAATGGACCCTAACGGGTCCATTTGGTTCCATTTGTACACTCTCAGAGTTACATTAACATTGGTTTTACAATGTGAATTGGGGTCCCAGAGGTACAAATGCCATTAAATGGGGGTCCGTAGGCTAATGCATGTCAAACTGGGGGTCCTTGAAATTTAAATGGTTGAGAATCACTGCTAGAGAGCCGTAAAAACCTTCTCTTATTGGGGTCCCTGGCTTATCTTTTCAAATGAGGGTCTGCGGGGTAATAAGTGTCAATTAGGGGGTTCTTGACATGAAAAAGTTTGAGAATCACTGCTCTAGTGACTCAAAATTATGTGACACAAACTGAAATGGAGCACAATGTCTGTGATGATGACTCTCTCTTCTTTCTGCAAATGTAAAGTTAAAAAGAGGACAGACTGTAACCTGTAGCTGATGTGCTAATAACGAAAGACATATCTTTTGATGCAGCTAAACAGGAAGAGATAAAAAAAACTGGAACGACAATGATGTTTTTGAAGAATTTTTGCTGGGCATGGAGTTGTCAAGGGACATTCATGTTCGCCCACCCCCAGAAGCAGACAGTAAAGCCGTTCTATGGAAATTAAAGAAATGTGTATATGGTCTGGCTGATGCATCACTTTACTGGTATAACAGAGTGAAAGAAATCATGCTAGGCACAGGTGGTAAAGTTTCACAAGTGGATCCTGCAGTCTTTTATTGGCTAGATGAACGGTGCAAAAGTACAGGTGTGCTTGCATGTCATGTAGATGATTTTCTTTGGGCTTAAAGCTCACAACATTTTGTAACGTGATTCCTGAAGTCTGCGTTCCATGTGGGACGTGAGGAACATGACAGTTAGTCCAGGGGCCAGGCCATATTTTGGTACCACCTAAGGTGACCGTAAAGTTTTTGTATTTTTGTCTTCCTACATGTCTCTAGTTTATATTTTGGTATGATAACCCTTCCAATCTTGTAGCTTAATGGCAGTTATCACTACCTACTGGAGACACAAAGATTCTACTTTGTGTCTCCTACCGGATACATTAGCCAGTAGGTAGTGATAACTGCCATTAAGCTACAAGATTGGAAGGGTTATCATACCAAAATATAAACTAGAGACATGTAGGAAGACAAAAATACGAAAACTTTACGGTCACCTTAGGTGGTACCAATTTGTGAAAATATCAGTGTTGGCCCCTGGACTAAGTGGCGTGCACAGACATTTTGAGGGGCAGGTGCTCAGGTAAATTATACTTTTTTTTGGTTTACTTGGTCTGCTCTTTTTTCCCTCTACACCTACCCCTCTTTGCCAAAAATAGCAGATCTACAAGCCCACAACGCCTCGCAGCGCGAGGCGTTGTGGGCTTGTAGATCTGCTATTTTTGGCTAAAGTTCTCCTCAGAAAAGGGATGCTAGGTTTCGAGTGGTTATGGTAAAAAGAAAAATCATATCACATAAAGATTTGGCAGACCCCATGTAGTAACTCTGAGGACCCCCTAGGGGTCCCGGACCCCCTGTTGAAGACCCCTGCTGTAAACTGAAGAAGAAAAAAAAACGTTTTTTTTTTATTTTTTTCAAAAGGGCACTTCTGGTCAAGAGGGCAAAGGGCAGGTGCTCTAGCACCACCTATAGTCCAGGCCACTAAGTCTATTTTTATGTTACAATAGTTCACTTTGTGATACAAGCGCCAAATTTGGCATGAACAATGCCTAGGACCTACTTTTGCAGAAAAGCCCGTTAGCCACGCAAAAAAACCCAATATGGCTGCCATTTTCCAAAATGGCTGCTGGCGAAAGACATTTTATGTGTATTTTGACCTGTATTGTGATTGGATTTAGATTATTTTGGTATTAACATATAGTTTTGACGCCCCCTCCCCCGTTAACTACGCGGAAAAAAACAATTTGGCTGCCATTTTCCAAAATGGCTTCAGGCAAAAGGCATTTTATGTGTATTTTGACCTGGATTGTGATTGGATTATCCAATTTTGATTATTTTGGCATCAGAATATAGTTTTGACTCCCCCCCGCCCCCTCCCCCCGTTAGCCACGCAAAAGAAAACAATATGGCTGCCTTTTTCCAAAATGGCTGCTGGGGAAAGACATTTTATGTGTATTTTGACCTGGATTGTGATTGGATTTTGATTATTTTGGTATTAACATAACCCCCCCCCCCATGTCTGGATCACAAATTGTTCTAATTGTCACTTTTGCAGGCCCTCAGCTGTGTGCTGTGCACTGAACACCAAAGCGGTAGCACTTGCATCTACCACGACGTTAAGTCTTGCACCGGCTTTTGTCAGTTGTTCACAGATCTGGGCAATTGGTAGAGTGTCATCCACGCTACTTGCCAAATGTCATCTTCTGCTCGCCATCCCCAGCTGGCAGGGCTCTCTGTATGACATTTGACATACAGTTACCTGGCTTCAGACAGGGGCAACTTGATAAGTGGCATGCTTCACATGATGTGTAAGAGATGCCCTCATCATAGGACCTCTGCTTCCATGCAAACAGGTACAATCTTGCATCATCAACCCCATCGCCAGCGCTGTTCTTTTCATGCACTGTTACTGGTGGATATTGACTGAGTTTTTGGAAGACATGAGACACTTCAGGCCACACTTGCCGGGTTTGCCATGCTGTCTTTTTGCCTTTTCCCACGAAAGGTTGACACGACATCCCATCCAGTGAAAGTGTGAAAGAAAAGGATGCCAATGGATTTTTCAGGGCCTAGATTCTTCACTAAATCGTGAACTGGTAACCAACAACAATACAATACAGTACAGTACAGTACAGTGCTGTTCAATAACAATACAGTACAGTACAGTGAT
Organism: Gymnoscopelus microlampas; assembly: GCF_963454915.1. Lineage (NCBI taxonomy): Eukaryota > Metazoa > Chordata > Actinopteri > Myctophiformes > Myctophidae > Gymnoscopelus > Gymnoscopelus microlampas. Next base: position 59,602,376 of record NC_139941.1, read on the forward strand.
GTTCAATAACAATACAGTACAGCACAGTGCAGTACTGTGCTGTACAATAACAGAACAGTAGAGTAAAGTACAGTGCTGTACAATAACAGTACAGTACTGTTTTGTAATGTGTTCGTTTGTCCTGTTTTAAGCGGTTACTTAGTTTTTACTTTACTGTTGTGTTCGTTTTATTTTGTCGTAACGTTTCCTGTCTTGTCTCATTACCTTGTAATTAGTTTTATTTCTCCACCTGTGTCCCGTTAGTCCCTTAGCTCAGTGGTGCGCATTCTGCGCAACCTTTTTACAGTACACCCTCAGAAAACATTTGGATTATCCAATCACAATCCAGGTCAAAAACCACATAAAATGTCTTTCGCCGGCAGCTATTTTGGAAAATGGCAGTCATATATATATTTTTGCATGGCTAACGGGGGGTGGGAGTGAGTCAAAACTATATTCTGATGCCAAAATAATCAAAATTGGATAATCCAATCACAATCCAGGTAAAAAAACACATAGCATGTCTTTCGCCGGCAGCCATTTTGGAAAATAGCAGCCATATTGTTTTTTTTTGGGTGGCTAACGGGCTTTTGTGAAAAAGTAGGTCCAGAAGAAAGTTTGTGGAAAATTTGGCGCTTGTATCACAAAGTGAAGTATCGTGTCACTAACAGCCCCTACTACTAGAGTCTATCTGTGCACGTCCCTGGAACATGATAATTTCTGTTATGTGGAATGGATATTGTCACTGTTAAGCATATGCATCAGCACAGCTATATTGAACATTTGCAGCCCATCCACATGCAACCAGCACGTGCTATACAAAGGGATTCACCTCTTGGTGAAACAGAAAAAGAGCAGCTTAGATCAAAAATAGGATTCTTTGGGTTGCAAAGCAGACCAGACCTGATGTGATGTTTGATGCTTGTGTTTTGGCATCCGTTCTAAAACATGCTACTGTTCAGTCCATCCATGATGCAAATAAGGTGATTCGTAAACTTAAAGCTGAAAAGGTTACTCTGAAATGTCAACATTTGGGTAATAATGATGCTTTGACCTTGACTGTCTTCAGTGATGCTTCACTGGGAAACTTGCCAGATGGAGGGACATTGATCACCTTTATGGGGGAGAGGGGGATGTTTTCTCCTCTTTGTTGGCAGTGGTCCGGGGACCACCAGTGGTCCTGAGGGAGTTCCAGGGGGGTCCCCGGCAAAATGATAGATAGGAACCAAATGGACCCTTATGGGTCTGTAACTCTGAGTGTACAAATGGAACCAAATGGACCCGTTAGGGTCCATTTGGTTCCATTTGTTTGGTTCCATTTGTACACTCTCAGAGTTAAATTAACATTGATTTTATAATACAAATTGGGGTCCCAGAGATAGAAATGCCATTAAATGGGGGTCTGTAGCCTAATGCATGTTAAACTGGGGGTCCTTGAAATTAAAATGGTTGAAATCACTGCTAGAGCCGTAAAAATCGTCTCTTATTGGGGGTCCCTCGCATATCTTTTCAAATGGGGGTCCCTGGGCTAATGTGTGTCAATTTGGGGGGGTCCTTGACGCAAAAAAGGTTGAAAACCACTGGAATAGACAATGCAATCTTCCTTGCCACTCTCTTTTCTGAGCTCACTACTGGTTCTGTTAAACCAAATGCTCCCGCGTTGGTCTGTGTGACTGACAATCACTCCCTGTACGATGCCCTTCAGTCAACAAAACAGGTCACAAAGAAGAGACTTCGTTTAGACATACTGTAAGTGGAATCAAGGAGCTCATTCTGAGCAAGAACATCAAAAAGGTGCTCTGGTCTGTGACAAAAACTTTAGAATCCTGCTTAAATGTTTTGCCTTAAAAAAAAAAGGGGGAAATACAGATTTTATTGCATTGTATTTTGTTGAATTGTTTTTGAAATGCACTTTTCTGTAATGCACCGGTTTTATGGGATGTCTGAATGTATTATTTATTTTTCTTTTAAAGAAAGAAGAGGGAGATTGTCCCCTCTACTATACACTTCATGGTATGACCCACACAGGGACCCCTCTACTATACACTTCATGGTATGACCCACACAGGGACCCCTCTACTATACACTTCATGGTATGACCCACACAGGGACCCCTCTACTATACACTTCATGGTATGACCCACACATGGACCCCTCTACTATACACTTCATGGTATGACCCACACATGGACCCCTCTACTATACACTTCATGGTATGACCCACAAATGGACCCCTCTACTATACACTTCATGGTATGACCCACACAGGGACCCCTCTACTATACACTTCATGGTATGACTCACACAGGGACCCCTCTACTAAACATTTCATGGTATGACTCACACAGGGACCCCTCTACTAAACATTTCATGGTATGACCCACACAGGGACCCCTCTACTATACACTTCATGGTATGACTCACACAGGGACCCCTCTACTAAACATTTCATGGTATGACTCACACATGGACCCCTCTACTATACACTTCATGGTATGACCCACACAGGGACCCCTCTACTATACACTTCATGGTATGACTCACACAGGGACCCCTCTACTAAACATTTCATGGTATGACCCACACAGGGAGATACACATGCACAGTGACGCTGCAGGTCACATGACACACATGTTGTTTTGTACCACTGCCTGTACAATGAAATACACTGAGCTATAAGGAATAAACCTTGTGTTTATTAAGTTTGAGATCAACTTGTGTGTGTGTGTGTGTGTGTGTGTGTGTGTGTGTGTGTGTGTGTGTGTGTGTGTGTGTGCTTACGGGGGCAGTATCTCAGCAGCCATGAAGATCTTCTCCACCAGCTCTGACAGGATGGTGAGGAGATGAGCCAAGTTCAAGTTCACGTCCTCATTCTTCTCTAGTTTAGACGGATTCAACTGAGGAGAGGAGAGGAGAGGAGAGGAGAGGAGAGGAGGGGAGGGGAGAGGAGAGGAGGGGAGGGGAGGGGAGGGGAGGGGAGGGGAGGGGAGGGGAGGGGAGGGGAGGGGAGGGGAGAGGAGAGGAGGGGAGGGGAGGGGAGGGGAGGGGAGGGGAGGGGAGGGGAGGGGAGAGGAGAGGAGAGGAGGGGAGGGGAGGGGAGGGGAGGGGAGGGGAGGGGAGGGGAGGGGAGGGGAGAGGAGAGGAGAGGAGAGGAGAGGAGAGGAGAGGAGAGGAGAGGAGAGGAACAGACAGAAGAGAATATAATCCAGAAAGAAAAGTATTCAAAAACATTTAGTTTCAATATTGAAACAGATAAGGCACATTTACCCTACAGGACTGTTTGCTCTGTTGGGGTTAGGGTTTAGGGAACATAGGGATAGGGGTTAGGGTTTAGGGAACATAGGGATAGGGGTTAGGGTTTAGGGAACATAGGGATAGGGGTTAGGGTTTAGGGAACATAGGGATAGGGGTTAGGGAACATAGGGATAGGGGTTAGGGTTTAGGGAACATAGGGATAGGGGTTAGGGTTTAGGGAACATAGGGATAGGGGTTAGGGTTTAGGGAACATAGGGATAGGGGTTAGGGTTTAGGGGACATAGGGATAGGGGTTAGGGTTTAGGGAACATAGGGATAGGGGTTAGGGTTTAGGGAACATAGGGATAGGGGTTAGGGTTTAGGGAACATAGGGATAGGGGTTAGGGTTTAGGGAACATAGGGATAGGGGTTAGGGTTTAGGGAACATAGGGATAGGGGTTAGGGTTTAGGGAACATAGGGATAGGGGTTAGGGTTTAGGGAACATAGGGATAGGGGTTAGGGTTTAGGGGACATGAAAAACACTTTCAAATAGTTCAACTAGACGATCTACAAGCTCACAACGTGTGGATGTAGATCGTCTAGTTGAACTATTTAAACGGTTCATTCAGGGTGCATCGGATACAATTGACGGATGAAATGGCGATGCATCGTTCGCAGAGTGTCTGCATGGTTACATCGTTTTTTGTTGCACCATCAGCCAAAAAAAAAAGAAGACTACAGACTAACTATGCAGCACCCACCAGTACAGATAGCCCCACAGCTTTTATCTATAAAATCCCTGTCCGAGTGTCCGCTGATCAGTTGTTGTGTCACTGTAGCAGGCTTGAGTGTTTGTTCTTGCAGCATCTCCCATGCAATTGATTAAGATCATTTTGTAATTAAAGAAAGCCTCTGTGCTTTATTAACTACACACACACACACACACACACACACACACACACGCGCGCGTGCGTGCGTGCGTGTGTGTGTGTTTCTAGGTGTACTTTCTAGGTGTACTGCTTGCGTTTAAAACAAAGTCTGTTTCACAGCTTTTCACTATAGAGCTTCATTTATACTTTGCAGCACGACGCTGTCGCGCGCCTAAAATAGCAGACCTACGGTGGTTAGGGTTAGGGTTAGGGTTTAGGGTTAGGTTTTTACCTCACAGGACTGTTTGCTCTGTTGGGATTAGGGGTTAAGGGACATAGGGTTAGGGGTTAAGGGACATAGGGTTAGGGGTTAAGGGACATAGGGTTAGGGGTTAAGGGACATAGGGTTAGGGGTTAAGGGACATAGGGTTAGGGGTTAAGGGACATAGGGTTTAGGGTTAGGGTTTATGGTTAGGTGTTTACCTCACAGGACTGTTTGCTCTCCATGATTCTCAGGATGGTGTCTTTCAGGGCGTGGTGAACGAAGGGCGTGGCCGTAGCTTTCATGTACTGCTCCATCAGAGTGCTGGCCAGCGTGGTCGCTCTGAACAGAGTGGTGGCCTCGTCTGGACAGGAGGAGAATTACACCCATGTCACGTCTTCATTCATAATGTTGTCATACATTCATTCATACATTTATTCGTATCGTAGAGGGGTACCGGGGTGGTTTAAACCAGTTTAAACTGGTTTAAACTGGTTTAAAGTGGTTTAAACTAGTTTAAACTGGTTTAAAGTGGTTTAAACTAGTTTAAAGTGGTTTAAAGTGGTTTAAACCGGTTTAAACTAGTTTAAAGTGGTTTAAACTAGTTTAAAGTGGTTTAACGTGGTTTAAAGTGGTTTAACGTACCCTCCATGTTGATCTCTCTGTCGTTGAGGGTCCTCAGCAGGGGGGCTTCAGTTTTCTCGTGTCTGAAGACCCTCAGCAGGAGGCTGGCCAGCAGCGTGCGGTCCTGACCACACACATGAGCCAGAGCGTAGATCACATGGAACTCCTTCTGCAGGATCAGCTGCAGGGGGACACGTTTATACAACGCACACATTTATACAACGCACACATTTATACGTGTGTGTGTGTGTGCGTGTGCGTGTGCGTGTGTGTGTGTGTGTGTGTGTGTGTGTGTGAGCACACACACCTCTTTGAACTCGCTGTATTCCTCCTCCGGCATGATCTTCTCCATGGAGTAGCGGGCGCGGACCCGCAGGGAGCCCGGTTCGATGCCCTTCAGAGGTACATGTGAGCTGAGAGGAAACCACTCGTCTATCGTCTGTCCTTTCTGGAGACGGTTCAGCTGGCAGCGCATGAACACTGAGGAGACATGAGACATATGAGACATATGAGACATATGAGACATACTGTATGAGACATATGAGACATACTGTATGAGACATATGAGACATATGAGACATATGAGACATATGAGACATACTGTATGAGACATATGAGACATATGAGACATATGAGACTTAATGAGACATTATGAGACACAATGAGACATACTGTATGAGACATATGAGACATATGAGACTTAATGAGACATTATGAGACACAATGAGACATACTGTATGAGACATATGAGACATATGAGACTTAATGAGACATTATGAGACACAATGAGACATACTGTATGAGACATATGAGACATATGAGACATATGAGACTTAATGAGACATTATGAGACACAATGAGACATACTGTATGAGACATATGAGACAGTTACTGTTTACACGTGCAAATACTCAGTTGCTGGTTGCTTTTGTTTGGGCTTGTTTCTGTAGTGTAGTTGCTTATTCAGGCTTGCTTTCAAGATTATTTTTGGAAGTAGCTGATGTAAGAGGGCTCAAGTGGTGAAACTAGTCTCTTCTTTGTGACAAATGCACATTATGTTTATTATATTTATCCACTTGATCTATGGGTGTTATTATGTCTGATTGATATGTAACATTTGGTCTAAGTTTATGCATGTTATTGTATACGAGTGATATGTGACATGTTGGACCCTGAGATATATTCCTATTCACTTGAGGTAATGGGTCTGATCATTGGGTGATTGAATGATTTGTGCCACCCGACTTTACTAATAGAGGGTGTGACACGGGGGGAGGGAAGATCAAACAAACAGCCCGAGCACTAGTGTGAACGGGTGGAAGAGCGGAGCTCCGAGGCGCCAGTGTTACATCGCTAAAGTTATTATAGAATTGACTAGGTGTAAACTGCGGCCTGAAGTTAACTCTTTGACTGCCATTGACGAGATTTCTCGTTTTTCTCCGCATGGCTCAGCCAGCCGTCGACGAGATTGACGAGATTTTTGAAAAAAATAAAAATTAAAAAATGTTTTTTTTTTTTTTTTTTTATCACAAAGGAAGCAGGAGATAACGCGATACGAAGATTTTCTGCTCCATTCACTTCAATGTTAAAAAATAAACGGAGACAAAATTCACAGTTTACCTATTTTTGCAATGTTATTCTCTGGCAAGGAAGGGGGGTAGATGTGTAAATACTCTGGCAGTCAAAGAGTTAAGAACTATCGAACCCAGCGGGAGGGTAACATAACGTTGCTGCTGCGGGACTTCGAGCGCTGCGGTGGTGATCGAGACGCCGGCCGGGATTGGAACCGAGAGGAGCCGAGGCTGGTGAGACCAAACCGAGTGACTATGTTCTTGTGGATTACAATTTAGAGGGGTACCCCGAGTTTATTATTGTTTCGACCGTCGTCGCGGACGACGCTTGCTTTCCATTGGGATTAAGGAACTTTACAGCCACGGAGGCGCGGTAAAGAAGAGGACCGTCGCAGGGACTGTTTATATTTGCACTGTGATCCGCGGGGTTACTAAAGACAGTGGGATTTGATTGGGGGTGAGAGTGTGTGAAATAAGTTTTGTGCTTTGATTTGTTGGTTTGTTTCTTTTATTTGTTAGGGAAAGAGACAGGGACAGTAGTTAAAAACCAAGAGGTGTATTATTATTTGCCATTTGATTGTGACAATTATTATTTATGGTGGCTTGAAATAAAGTAACCACAACTAGTAACCTGCCGATCCTGTTGTTTCCTTTTTAGTTAATAGTTACCCTTTCCGAGTTAAAGGGCGATTGTTACATCTTTTCATAGACCTCGTCTCTTGCTCACTCTTTCAGACTTGCTTTCCCTGTTTAACCAAAACCAAACCTTCCTTTCTTCCTCTTAGTCTTAGCTTATTGTTTTTAACCTTTTAACGTTTTTCTTTTTTTTTGCTCCTAATGTTATTGTTTTAAGCTGTTTTGTAAAGCCACTTTGGGTACTAAGAAAAGCACTATATAAGTCTGATTACCGTTTCTCTCACAGGATCTGGCAACACTCTCAGCTCCACCAAAACATAAACACGGAGCATTGCTATCGTAGCTTATGGTAGCTTATGGCAGCTTATCGTAGCTTCACTGCTTTGCTTTGGAGTTGATGTATTGGTGTAGGAATTTAGAGTTGAGATTGAGAATATGGAATCTAGTTCAAATGTGCGACGGCCAAATGTAAAACATTATTTAGGCTTCCAGTAGTACCAGATGAGAGGTCTATACTCTATGGAGCCTGTCTTTAGGCTTCCAGTAGACAGATGAGAGGTCTATACTCTATGGAGCCTGTCTTTAGGCTTCCAGTAGTACCAGATGAGAGGTCTACTCTATGGAGCCTGTCTTTAGGCTTCCAGTAGTACCAGATGAGAGGTCTATACTCTATGGAGCCTGTCTTTAGGCTTCCAGTAGTACCAGATGAGAGGTCTACTCTATGGAGCCTGTCCTCGGTCGGCCCAAAGGACTGAACATGCTTGGATGCAGCGCTGAGTCTCCCAGAATGGGTGTGGCAGAGTGTGCCTTTACCTTTCTGAAGACGCTTCAACTGACAGAGCATGAACACCGGAGACATGATGGACTTATGAGACATTTACTGTTTACTATTGACTGTCTTACAGTAACCAAGGTAAGAGACAGTGTAGTGCTTCAGTAACCTAGGATACCACGTAAACAATGAACCTAGCATCTGTCTGACCTAGGGGTCCCGGACCCCCTGTTGAAGACCCCTGGTCTAATATCTAAATATACATAATAATATAATATGTCTGCATGGTATCTTGGTCAATCGTCAAAGTTGTTTTTATCATCAATATTCTTTCCTAATACATTGTGTGATGACACAATGTATTAGGAAAGTCAGGAGAGGCAATAAGAGGAGCCAAATATGAACAAACATGGACTTTATTATTATTATTATTATTATAATAAAGTTGAACTCACAGATGTCACTCTCTTTGCTCTTTTTCGTCTTGTTGCTTAAACTGATCTCAAACCTGTTGATTTCACTGGACAGATCACTGTAGAACAAACACAGCATTCAGTTATTTACTGATAAATACATGATAAAATACATCATAATATACTGAACATTACATCATAATATACTGAACATTACATCATAATATACTGTAATGAAGATAATCATCAGAATGACTCAAAGATGAACTCTGTGTGTCTCTACGGTAGGTTTTAAAATAATGTCTAGTCTAAAGACAGTGTGCAGGTTATGTTATGTTATTCTATAGTCTAAAGTTTAAAATAATGTCTAGTCTAAAGACAGTGTGCAGGTTATGTTATGTTATTCTATAGTCTAAAGTTTAAAATAATGTCTAGTCTAAAGACAGTGTGCAGGTTATGTAATTCTATTGTATAGTCTAAAGTTTAAAATAATGTCTAGTCTAAAGACAGTGTGCAGGTTATGTTATGTTATTCTATAGTCTAAAGTTTAAAATAATGTCTAGTCTAAAGACAGTGTGCAGGTTATGTTATGTTATTCTATAGTCTAAAGTTTAAAATAATGTCTAGTCTAAAGACAGTGTGCAGGTTATGTTATGTTATTCTATAGTCTAAAGTTTAAAATAATGTCTAGTCTAAAGACAGTGTGCAGGTTATGTTATTCTATTGTATAGTCTAAAGTTTAAAATAATGTCTAGTCTAAAGACAGTGTGCAGGTTATGTTATGTTATTCTATAGTCTAAAGTTTAAAATAATGTCTAGTCTAAAGACAGTGTGCAGGTTATGTTATGTTATTCTATAGTCTAAAGTTTAAAATAATGTCTAGTCTAAAGACAGTGTGCATGTTATGTTATTCTATTCTATAGACTAAAGTTTAAAATAATGTCTAGTCTAAAGACAGTGTACAGGTTATGTTATGTTATTCTATAGTCTAAAATGTTTTAATTAAATCAAATAAACAGCAGACTAACTCAAAGATGAACTCCTCAGTAAACACAGGCTTGTGTATAGGTATAGGTGTATAGTCTATAGTAGTGATGTGCGGGTCGTGTTTTTTCATGACCCGCCCCGCCCCGCCCCGCCACGGAACCCAACCCGCCATATATATCTATGGCTCAACCCGTCCCGCGAACCCATATATAAATCTATGGCTCCACCCGCCCCGCGACCCGCGGTAAAAACAAAAATCTGTAAAATCATGAAGGAAAATAATCTTCAAGTATACACCCCAAGTGTATTCAAACTGTTTTATTGTTATTATTCTTATTCTTATTAGGAATAAAGACAAAACAAGAGCATTTGATTTTTATTTTATTTTGCGTGTGAGAGCGGCTGACCCGCTCACCCACAGCCCGCATAATTGCCTCTGAAATCCTGACTCGACCCACCCGCGCCGCGGGTTACGGGTCGGCCCGCTCATCACTAGACTATAGGGTAATAGGGTTAGTCTATAGGGTAATAGGGTAAATACTAACTCAAAGATGAACTCCTCAGTGAACACAGGGTTAGTGTATAGGTATAGGTGTATAGTCTATAGGGTTATAGGGTTATAAATAGGGTAATAGGGTAAATACTAACTCAAAGATGAACTCCTCAGTGAACACAGGGTTGTGTATAGGTATAGGTGTATAGTCTATAGGGTTATAGGGTTAGTGTATAGGGTTATAAATAGGGTAATAGGGTAAATACTGACTCAAAGATGAACTCCTCAGTGAACACAGGGTTGTGTATAGGTATAGGTGTATAGTCTATAGGGTTATAGGGTTAGTGTATAGGGTTATAAATAGGGTAATAGGGTAAATACTGACTCAAAGATGAACTCCTCAGTGAACACAGGGTTGAGTCCGTCTCTAGGGTGTGTTCTGGCCACCTGGACACTGTTCAGGTAGATGTTACAGTAAGGGCTGGTGAAGTGTTTGATGGGCAGCTTGTGAGCCTCTTCAACGTTCAGCACCAGACTGCTGACCTGTAACACATCATCATGACCTTTATGACCTTTATGTAACGCAGGGGTCTTCAACAGGGGGTCCGGGACCCCTAGGGGGTCCTCAGAGTTAATACAGGGGGTCCGCCAAATCTTTGTGTGATATGATTTTAATTTTTTTACATGAATCACTTGAACCCTAGCATCCCTTTTCTGAGCAGAACTTGAGCCAAAAAATAAAAAAACTCTTTTGGCAAAGAGTTATAGGTGTAGAGGGAAAAAAAGAGCAGCAAAAGTTTAGCCGAAACACAATTTTTATACAATATAGAGGGGGTCCCTGCTTCATCTCTCTCAACCATTGAAGATCCCTTATGTAACGTATGTAATGGACATGAAACACAGTGTCTCTCATGTATCAACATGGAGTAGATTAAATAAAGGGCGTACGGCAAGATGGCTGCACTTGTCTGCATGTATCATTCTATTGTCTGCATGTATCATTCTATTGTCTACATGTAAACAATTATATTATAGTGTATATAATGTATTTAATGTATATTATAGTGTATATAATGTATAATACCTGTCTCAGTCTCTTGTTGGACGTGGGCTGGGTGGGTTTAAATCATATTTAATGTATATTATAGTGTGTATAATGTATAATACCTGTCTCAGTCTCTTGTTGGACGTGGGCTGGGTGGGTTTATATCATATTTAATGTATATTATAGTGTATATAATGTATATTATAATGTATATAATGTATAATACCTGTCTCAGTCTCTTGTTGGACGTGGGCTGGGTGGGTTTTCTTAAATTCATGCAGAACGTCTGAAGGCATTTCATCCAATCCTGTACAACACAAGAGCATGCTGGGTAAGTTGTTTCACACCACAGAAGAAGACGAAGCATGTTCACCCTGGAAGAAGTATTCTGATCAAGTTTTCAACATGTTGTAGGTGTTAAGTTATTCTCATTACTAGAGGTTCAGCCTCTAGTAATGAGGATCCACACAGGAGGGACTGGAGCAGCTCTGGAATCACCCACGGTGATTCTGAGAAGGAAAGGACAGATGGATCACCATGTCAAAAAACATGGCTCCCATCCGCTTCCGATCTCCTTCTCTAAAACCCCTATAACTCTGAAACTTTTTACGTTGGGGAAAACGACTCATTTTGTATGCATGATCGCTCCGCCATTGTGACCCGCGTGAGAGATGTTATCGTTCCAGGCGTTAGCCAGGACCATCGTGCAAAATGAACACATGGATTTCTACAGCTTAAACAGCGCCGTGCAGCTCAACGGTGACATTTCTGGCACCGAACGTAATCTGTTATTATAGCATTCTGGCACCCAATGTGTTAGGGGGGGGGGGGGGTAATATGTATTTGCCGGGAGGAGTAGGACAAAGGCTCTACGTCCTCACTGGCAGGCGAGTCAGTAGGATACACAGTAATGTGTGTGGAGGAACTCATTAGCATAACGACTGAGTTGGGGAAATAAAGGGGGTAAAAAATAATTGGCTATTCTAAATGTTAAGAAAGAAAAAAAATAAAGAATGATAGAATGATGGATACATTGTAGCCAATAGAATGATAGAATGATGGATACATTGTAGCCAATAGAATGATAGAATGATGGATACATTGTAGCCAATAGAATGATAGAATGATGGATACATTGTAGCCAATAGAATGATAGAATGATGGATACATTGTAGCCAATAGAATGATAGAATGATGGATACATTGTAGCCAATAGAATGATAGAATGATGGATACATAGTAGCCAATAGAATGATAGAATGATGGATACATTGTAGCCAATAGAATGATAGAATGATGGATACATAGTAGCCAATAGAATGATAGAATGATGGATACATTGTAGCCAATAGAATGATAGAATGATGGATACATTGTAGCCGGACAGACTTGTCTTTCTTTCAGGACCTGTTCAGCCAATCAGTGCTCCAGAAACAGACGGACAGTCCTGAGAGCCAATCATACCTGAGCTTGTTCAGGAGTCTCTCCTGCAAAGTAGAAAATGTACTGTTCCTCACTGAAGTGTTGGACCACCACCTGGAAACAGTTTGGCCTGAAATACAAGCACAAACATCATATTATTATGATATGATATTATTATGATATGATATTATTATGATCATCTCTTTATTACACAGTCAGGTATAGATCAGACATCATCACGGCCCAACAAGATAATATAGTGACTAAATCAACTGTAGATTTAGTCACTATATTATTATGTATTCAAAGGACTATGACTACAATCAAATTAAATAAGTGATGTCAAAATTAACCCTTATCTCACCTGCCTGACTGTCATAGACTGTATAAACAGAGTTAACAGACTGTCATAGACTGTATAAACAGAGTTAACAGACTGTCATAGACTGTATAAACAGAGTTAACAGACTGTTATAGATCTATAAACAGAGCTCACAGACCTACCTGTTAAACAGTGAGTCATGGACTCCATACACAGAGCAGACAGACAGGTCGATTAACCCTTTAGGTTTGGTAGCTCTCTGTGTGTGTGTGTGTGTGTGTGTGTGTGTGTGTGTGTGTGTGTGTGTGTACCTGCCAAACAGAGAGTCATGGACTCCATACACAGAGCAGACAGACAGGTCGATTAACCCTTTAGGTTTGGTAGCTCTCTTCTCACTCTCAAAGTAAATGAGCTGAGCGTCGTTCCCCTCCAGGATGAAGTACAGGTTCTTCCATCGTTTGCCTTTGCCTGGAGGAGAGAGGATACAACCTCACTACATACACTATGTATTCATATTCAACCTCACTACATACTGTACACTATGTATTCACTATGTAAGTTAATACAGGATACAACCTCACTACATACACTATGTATTCATATTCAAGTTAATACAGGAGACATCATGTTATATGAACCCATTAAGACCTGGAACTGTGTCATTTTTAGATTTGAGCTAAAAAGCATTATTTTACACTTTGGGCTATTCAAAAATAGCAGATCTACAAGCTCATAGCGCGGCACCGAGTGCCGCGCTACGAGCTTGTAGATCTGCTATTTATGAAAAATCGTGAAAATGTGTGCAAATCTTTGAATGTATATATTTTGAAAGCGAACATTTTTAACTCAAATCTTTGCTTCTGGGGGGTCCCTGGAACAAAATATTTTGATGGGGGTCCGCGGCCAAATACATATAATTTTGGGGGTCCTTGACATGAAAAAGACTGAACACCACTGATACAGAAACATACGTTTTTCAGAATACTGTTGAGATTTAGGAGACATGTAGAACCGGCTTCAGGTCTCAATATGATGATATAAATACTACATTAATCCTTAGGTTTAAATTGTTCCTCGTTTTGCTGGGGACCCCATGGAATGCCCTCAAGGACCCCTGGGGGTCCCTGGACCCCACTTTGAGAACCACTGCATTCTACAAGCCATGGAGACCACTGCCTACACATTATAATAATAATAATAATAATACCTTTATTAAACAGGATGTAGCCTTTTTTCACAATGTTTTTGTAGAAAGCGTCCTTAGTCTTCCGTCTGATAGTGTTGTAGATCTCCTTCCCGTCCACGATGTCAGAGATCACCTGTTCCTGATGCTGAAATAAACACATTATAAACCTTTATAAACACATGATAAACCTTTATAAACAAACAGATCACCTGTTCCTGATGCTGAAATAAACACATTAAATACATTATAAACCTTTATAAACAAACAGATCACCTGTTCCTGATGCTGAAATAAACACATTAAATACATGAGAAAACCTTTATAAACAAACAGATCACCTGTTCCTGATGCTGAAATAAACACATTAAAACCCTTTATAAACAAACAGATCACCTGTTCCTGATGCTGAAATAAACACATTATAAACCTTTTAGAAACAAACAGATCACCTGTTCCTGATGCTGAAATAAACACATTATAAACCTTTTAGAAACAAACAGATCACCTGTTCCTGATGCTGAAATAAACACATAATAAACCCTTTATAAACAAACAGATCACCTGCTCCTGATGCTAAAATGAGAATGACAAAACACTTATTATAATCGTTCATACTTAATATTCATTCTTCCCGCAATTTATACATAAAAACGCGCGGCTCGGCCGGGACGCGTGTGCTATTCAATTCCTTTTCACATTACGCATTTCCAACGGCAACGTGATACGCATTACCACGGCAACGTAGTACGCAGGAAACAACGGCAAAAAACACCATTGACTTTCAATGGGCCCGAACAGAAACAATAACCTGACTTTGGAGCCACATTACTCTGGCATACTGTTAGAAACATGATTTAAACGTGTAACAGCTCACAAGAACATGGACTTTATCGTGGTTCAAACGGTACTCGAATAGGTCACACGTTTTCTTTCGTAATCACAGTTCAAAGTTTGTGTTTTTTAAGCCACCGCTCGAATCTAGAGTGCCTCAGACGAGCAAGCAGAGAGGAGCCAGAGCTGAAATAGTCCAGGAAATATTCAAAACAAATCGTCCTCACGGCCAACAAATTCACTTTACACACCTGTGTTTTGGCCATGATGTAGCCATACACGTCTTCTTCCACACAATGTGACAACCAAAGCACAGAGACATACAGAGTGTCAACTACGGCCCTCTGAGTGACAAGAGTTAATGTTAATTGATTTAGCATGTGACTATAATTGTTGAAGCCCCGCCCCCTCCATCTTCCTATTGGCTGGGATTTAAACAGCCACAGCAACTCTGTTTGTGGACTTAGACTATAATATAATGGAAGATATTAATATCCAGTCAGGGTGAAGCGTTGACTATTTATTGAAGGATATCCAAGCAGAGAAACATCATTTACAGCAGGCGGCCCTAGACTTCCTGGCCTGGGGGACAGACAGTCTCCTGAAGTGTCATATGAGACACACACCTCTCAGCAGGTGTGTGTCAGTGTGTGACTGTCTGACACACACCTCTCAGCAGGTGTGTGTCAGTGTGTGACTGTCTGACACACACCTCTCAGCAGGTGTGTGTCAGTGTGTGACTGTCTGACACACACCTCTCAGCAGGTGTGTGTCAGTGTGTGACTGTCTGACACACACCTGCTGAGAGGTGTGTGTCAGTGTGTGACTGTCTGACACACACCTGCTGAGAGGTGTGTGCTGGCAGGCTGCTCAAAACAAGAGCGATTACCAACAGAAGCATATTGGAGGCGCTACCCACACGTTTAGCTGTGTTACTTATTCCACGAATGCCTGATCCTTACAAGCTGTACCTCGTGTTAAAGGTGACCAATCAACCATAAAAATGATAAAACACAAAACCAATTGGTGTTATTGAAGAGGAGAAATAATCAACCGAAGTTAAGTTTACAAACTTTTTGTAAATATATATATATATATATATATATATATATATATATATATATACCGTATATATATATATATATATATACCGTATATATATATATATATATGTATATAATGTATTATTTATTATTGTCTCCGCCAGGCCGAAAGGCATGGCGAGAGAGTATGTTTTCCACCCCGTCCGTCCGTCCGTCTGTGACCAGCTAATCTCTGGCACCGTTGATTGATCGCAGCGAAACTGTGCACACACACTCCCTGGATGCCAATTCAGAACCTCTGCCCCAAATTCTTCTCATGGGCCTTTTATAGCGCCACCAGGAGGCCGATTTGTGCAAAATACATTTTTTGACAGTACTCCTACAGATTTTGTCCAAAAGTCACGCAAATCGGTACACAGTATCTCTATAGTCATTAAACGAAACGGGTCTTTCAGATTTCTCATATTCCATCCAGATTGGCTATAAATGTCTTCCAAAGTTTGCAGGAGTGCTCCGTTTTGAACAAAATGCCTCAAATCATGAACAGAGCATGCAATTTAAACGTGAAATTTTGAACGCACATTCCCATTAGGCCGAGGAAGAACTACCATTTGAATTTTGTCAAATCAGCCTCATGGTGGCGCTATAACAGGCCGATTTGTGTTTTTACCTATAACTGCACCGATCTGTGTAAAACTTTGTATGCACACTCCTTAGAGGTCAAGGAAAAATCTTTGCCCTGCATTTTTCACATCTGCCTTTTATAGTGCCACCAGGAGGCCGACTTATGTAAAACACATTATTTTATACTACTCCTTCCAATTTTATCCAAATTTCACGCAAATCGGTACACATGATCTCTATAGTCATGTGATCACGACGGATGTGTTTGATTTTTCATATTCCATACTGATTGGCTAAGATTGACATCTAAAGTTTGCATTATTGCCTTGTTTTCAACAAAATTCCGCAAATCATGAACTTACCGTCCGATTGCGGTCAAACTTTGCACGCACATTCACACTATGTTGAGGAACAAATGCCACCCTTTTAACATTGGCCTGTTATAGCGCCACCAGCAGGTCTAATTTAGCGAAACAAATGTTTTAAACAAAATGCCTCAAATCATGAATGCAATCAGTGCCCTATTGTCGTGCAAGGCCTAACAAGAAATGGCACCCTTTTCACATTGGCCTATTATAGGGCCACCAGGAGGCCACAATAGCCTACCTGACCTGGCGGAGACCTGTGCTCCGAGGAGCACTTTTTTTCTAGTTAATTATTCATTCTTACCTGAACTGAAACAGCATCCTTCAGGTTGTATCCCTCCACGATCTGCTCTTTCTTATAGTGGTCGATGATGTCATCAACACTGATCAGACAGACAGGTAGAGATACAGACAGGTACAAATCATTACAATGATGTCATCAACACAGACAGACAGACAGACGGGTACAACTCATGACAATAATAACTATACAAGACGTTTTTATCCAAAGCGACTTACAGTAAGTGCATTGAGGTAGGCAAGGAAACTACAAATCACCAGAAGTCTTAAGTGCATTATTTTCTAAAACAAGCAACTAAGAACATACCTAGCACTAAGGTAAAGGTGCAATATATCAGCTCCCTACTTTCTTAAACAGATGAGACAAATAGGAAAATCAAATGAGTAAGAGCTAAAACAAATAAGTGTATCAAATAAACAAGATCCAATAAAACAAGAGCTTGTACAAATAATTGACAACAATTAGGCAAGGCTAAGAGGAAGTGTAGTGTTTCCTGAAGAGGTGGGTTTTCAGCCTGTGGTGAAAGATGGGCAGTGACTCTGCTGTCCCGACATCAGTGACTCTGCTGTCCCGACATCAGTGTCTCTGCTGTCCTGACATCAGTGACTCTGCTGTCCTGACATCAGTGTCTCTGCTGTCCTGACATCAGTGACTCTGCTGTCCTGACATCAGTGTCTCTGCTGTCCTGACATCAGTGACTCTGCTGTCCTGACATCAGTGACTCTGCTGTCCTGACATCAGTGACTCTGCTGTCCTGACATCAGTGACTCTGCTGTCCTGACATCAGTGTCTCTGCTGTCCTGACATCAGTGGGAAGTTCATTCCACCACTGTGGGGCCAGAACAGAAAAAAGTCGTGACCGTGTAGATCGGCCAGAAGGACCCTTGAGTGACGAGGCAATCAGTCGCCCTGAGGTGGCAGACCGAAGTGGTCGGGCAGGGGTGTAAGCCTTGACCATAGCCCGAAGGTAAGAAGGAGCTGTTCCTTTCACTGCCCTATAGGCTAGCACCAGGGTTTTAAACTGGATGTGAGCCGCTACGGGGAGCCAGTGTAGAGAACGGAGAAGGATAGTTGTGTGGGAGAACTTGGGGCGGTTGAACACCAGACGAGCCGCAGCTTTCTGAACAAGCTCCAGAGGTCTGATGGCAGACGCCGGAGCACCAGCCAGGAGGGAGTTGCAGTAGTCCAGGCGGGAGATGACAAGAGCCTGGATGAGAACCTGGGCTGTTTTCTCCGTGAGGAAGGGGCGAATCCTCCTGATGTTGTAGAGGAGGAATCTGCAGGACCGTGTCACTGATGCCATGTTCGCCGAAAACGATAGTCGGTCATGCAGGGTCACACCCAGGTTCCTCGCTGTCCGAGTTGACGTCACCACAGCATTATCATGTACTGGTTGTTATAATAATAATAATAATAATAACAATAATAACTATAACTGACCTGTTATAGTACCTTCCACCCATCATGTACTGGTTGTTGGGGGTGGGACAGATTTTAAACCTTTGGATGTTTTCATTGGTACGAAAGAAGAGAGAGTAGTCCCCTGGAGTGTTGTCTGACGGACGAACAAGGAAACTACACACCTGACCAACTACACACACATGGAGAGAGAGAGAGAGACAGACAGACAGACAGACAGACAGACAGACAGACAGACAGACAGACAGACAGAGAGAGAGAGACAGACAGACAGAGAGAGACAGAGAGAGAGAGACAGACAGACAGAGAGACAGAGAGAGAGAGACAGACAGACAGACAGAGAGAGACAGAGAGAGAGAGACAGACAGACAGACAGACAGACAGACAGACAGACAGACAGACAGACAGACAGACAGACAGACAGACAGAGAGAGAGAGACAGACAGAGAGAGAGAGACAGACAGAGAGAGACATGGAGAGAGCTCATCAGAGTACATTGATCAGTGATCAACTGATGATGATGTTTTAAATATAATGTATGATACAGATGTGTCACATGTTACCTGTCATCAGCAGTGTGTAGGCTTCCTGCTTGCTGATCTTCCCATGATACCATCTGCATCACATCACACATTAATGACACTTTACACATTAATGACACTTTATACCATGTATTTATCATCACATCACACATTAATGACACTTTATACCATGTATTTATCATCACATCACACATTAATGACACTTTACACATTAATGACACTTTATACCATGTATTTATCATCACATCACACATTAATGACACTTTATACCATGTATTTATCATCACATCACACATTAATGACACTTTATACCATGTATTTATCATCACATCACACATTAATGACACTTTATACCATGTATTTATCATCACATCACACATTACAGTATGACATATTGATCATATTGCCTCATAGACAGATTAATATAAAGTTTGAACTTACACTTTGCCTTCATGTGGATCCTCTTCCCGGCCCTGAAAAACACCATCAACTTTATTACAACCTTTATTATGACCAGAGTTATTAAAACCTTCATTATGACCAGAGTTATTAAAACCTTCCTTATGACCAGAGTTATTACAACCTTCATTATGACCAGAGTTATTACAACCTTCATTATGACCAGAGTTATTACAACCTTCCTTATGACCAGAGTTATTACAGCCTTCATTATGACCAGAGTTATTACAACCTTCCTTATGACCAGAGTTATTACAGCCTTCATTATGACCAGAGTTATTACAGCCTTCATTATGACCAGAGTTATTACAACCTTCATTATGACCAGAGTTATTACAACCTTCCTTATGACCAGAGTTATTACAGCCTTCATTATGACCAGAGTTATTACAACCTTCCTTATGACCAGAGTTATTACAACCTTCATTATGACCAGAGTTATTAAAACCTTCCTTATGACCAGAGTTATTACAACCTTCATTATGACCAGAGTTATTACAACCTTCATTATGACCAGAGTTATTAAAACCTTCATTATGACCAGAGTTATTAAAACCTTCATTATGACCAGAGTTATTAAAACCTTCATTATGACCAGAGTTATTACAACCTTCATTATGACCAGAGTTATTACAACCTTCATTATGACCAGAGTTATTACAACCTTCATTATGACCAGAGTTATTAAAACCTTCATTATGACCAGAGTTATTAAAACCTTCATTATGACCAGAGTTATTAAAACCTTCCTTATGACCAGAGTTATTACAGCCTTCATTATGACCAGAGTTATTACAACCTTCATTATGACCAGAGTTATTACAGCCTTCATTATGACCAGAGTTATTACAGCCTTCATTATGACCAGAGTTATTACAGCCTTCATTATGACCAGAGTTATTACAACCTTCCTTATGACCAGAGTTATTACAGCCTTCATTATGACCAGAGTTATTACAACCTTCCTTATGACCAGAGTTATTACAACCTTCATTATGACCAGAGTTATTAAAACCTTCCTTATGACCAGAGTTATTACAACCTTCATTATGACCAGAGTTATTACAACCTTCATTATGACCAGAGTTATTACAGCCTTCATTATGACCAGAGTTATTACAACCTTCCTTATGACCAGAGTTATTAAAACCTTCATTATGACCAGAGTTATTAAAACCTTCCTTATGACCAGAGTTATTAAAACCTTCATTATGACCAGAGTTATTACAACCTTCATTATGACCAGAGTTATTACAGCCTTCATTATGACCAGAGTTATTACAACCTTCATTATGACCAGAGTTATTACAACCTTCATTATGACCAGAGTTATTAAAACCTTCATTATGACCAGAGTTATTAAAACCTTCATTATGACCAGAGTTATTAAAACCTTCCTTATGACCAGAGTTATTACAGCCTTCATTATGACCAGAGTTATTACAGCCTTCATTATGACCAGAGTTATTACAACCTTCATTATGACCAGAGTTATTACAACCTTCATTATGACCAGAGTTATTACAGCAGTGGTTCTCAAACTTTTTCATGTCAAGGACCCCCTAATTGACACTTATTACCCCGCGGACCCCCATTTGAAAAGATAAGCCAGGGACCCCAATAAGAGAAGGTTTTTACGGCTCTCTAGCAGTGATTCTCAACCATTTTAATTTCAAGGATCCCCAGTTTGACATCCATTAGGCTATTGACCCCCATTTTATGGCATTTATATCTCTGGGACCCCAATTTATATTGTAAAACCAATGTTAATTTAACTCTGAGAGTGTACAAATGGAACCAAATGGACCCGTTAGGGTCCATTTGGTTCCATTTGTACACTCTCAGAGTTACAGACCCATAAGGGTCCATTTGGTTCCTGTCCATCATCTAGCTGGGGACCCCCTGGAACCCCCTCAAGTACCCCTGGGGGTCCCCGGACCCCACTTTGAGAACCAAGGCATTACAGCCTTCATTATGACCAGAGTTCATTACAACCTGTTCTACGCTCACACGTGTTCATTTGATGATTTGAGTGAATGACACCTTTACCCTGGTGTCTCACTCACCACATCCTCCACTAGGAGGCACTGTGCTCTAGTATACTGTATGTCTTATCCTGCTACCTAATTCAAGCCCGGCCCGCTGTACAAATCTGTGAAAAACTAGCCTGGTTCCAGACGAATCTGCCTTTGCAAAATTGCATGCACTTTAGCCCTCGGCAGATTAGGTCTGGCCCCCCTCCATAGAGATTTCAATTCTCTCCCTCCGCAGTTGTGCGGAACCAACCAGGGCCCAGTATCCAAATGTGGGCGGGCTTATCACCTTATTTGGAGCAATGACGTACAAGGAAGCACTGCTCTGATTGGTTCGTTCAAGGAAGCACTGCTCTGATTGGTTTAGGTCTAACCAATAGAGTCCGTTTGGATCTTTTTGTAACCGCCCCTTGGAAGAAAATCAACCATTGATAGGGACCAGACTAATATCCACGCAGTGTGTCGTGTGATATTGTCTGGCTACGCGAGGCTAGTAAAAAACTAGAGGTTCAGATCAGCTCCAATTCTCTCCCAACTTGCTACAGAACTGTCTCACGGCTCTGCCTGGGCGTCCATCTACTTTTACATTTTTACACATTTTTTCCCCATATTTTTCACACTACTTCCAATGTGCTCCAACGTCAAGATCGTCACGATTCAGCAAAACGGATCTGCGAGCGACGCACTGTGAGCTTGTAGATCTGTCCTTTTTACTCATGCTTTCATTAGCCACTCCCCTTTTCACTGGACACACAGACAGAGAGTTGTGTGGTTCCTACATCCACAGAACATGGTTCATCTGACACCCATACGGCAGAAACCAACCCACTTTACCTGCCTCTCCACTCTGAGGGCAGAGTCTTTATAACTTATCCTCTGTCTGTCTGTCTGTCTGTCTGTGTGTCTGTCTGTCTGTCTGTCTGTGGCTCTGCTATAAGCACCTCGACTTTTTCTTTGTCGACACAAGTCATACCAAAACGCTCGCCCCAAAACACAGCTGCCCCGGGGCAAATCCGGCGGCATTAACCTGGTATTCCTAAACGTAACCTCAGTAAAACTATGTCTAAACCTAACCTTATTCCTAAACGTAACCTCAGTAAAACTATGTCTAAACCTAACCTTATTCCTAAACGTAACCTCAGTAAAACTATGTCTAAACCTAACCTTATTCCTAAACGTAACCTCAGTAAAACTATGTCTAAACCTAACCTTATTCCTAAACTTAACCTCAGTAAAACTATGTCTAAACCTAACCTTATTCCTAACCGTAACCTCAGTTAAACTATGTCTAAACCTAACCTTATTCCTAACCGTAACCTCAGTAAACTATGTCTAAACCTAACCTTATTCCTAAACTTAACCTCAGTAAAACTATGTCTAAACCTAACCTTATTCCTAACCTTAACCTCAGTTAAACTATGTCTAAACCTAACCTTATTCCTAACCTTAACCTCAGTAAAACTATGTCTAAATCTAACCTTATTCCTAAACGTAACCTCAGTAAACTATGTCTAAACCTAACCTTATTCTTAACCTTAACCTCAGTAAAACTATGTCTAAACCTAACCTTAACCTCAGTAAACTATGTCTAAACCTAACCTTATTCCTAACCTTAACCTCAGTAAAACTATGTCTGAACCTAAACTTATTCCTAACCTTAACCTCAGTAAAACTATGTCTAAACCTAACCTTATTCCTAAACGTAACCTCAGTAAAACTATGTCTAAACCTAACCTTATTCCTAAACGTAACCTCAGTAAAACTATGTCTAAACCGAACCTTATTCCTAACCTTAACCTCAGTAAAACTATGTCTAAACCTAACCTTATTCCTAAACGTAACCTCAGTAAAACTATGTCTAAACCTAACCTTATTCCTGACCTTAACCTCAGTAAAACTATGTCTAAACCTAACCTTAACCTCAGTAAAACTATGTCTAAACCTAACCTTATTCCTAAACGTAACCTCAATAAAACTATGTCTAAACCTAACCTTATTCCTAAACGTAACCTCAGTAAAACTATGTCTGAACCTAACCTTATTCCTAACCTTAACCTCAGTAAAACTATGTCTAAACCTAACCTTATTCCTAACCTTAACCTCAGTAAAACTATGTCTAAACCTAACCTTATTCCTAACCTTAACCTCAGTAAAACTATGTCTAAACCTAACCTTATTCCTAACCTTAACCTCAGTAAAACTATGTCTAAACCTAACCTTATTCCTAACCTTAACCTCATTAAAACTATGTCTAAACCTAACCTTATTCTTAACCTTAACCTCAGTAAAACTATGTCTAAACCTAACCTTAACCTCAGTAAACTATGTCTAAACCTAACCTTATTCCTGACCTTAACCTCAGTAAAACTATGTCTAAACCTAACCTTATTCCTAACCTTAACCTCAGTAAAACTATGTCTAAACCTAACCTTATTCCTGACCTTAACCTCAGTAAAACTATGTCTAAACCTAACCTTATTCCTAACCTTAACCTCAGTAAAACTATGTCTAAACCTAACCTTATTCCTGACCTTAACCTCAGTAAAACTATGTCTAAACCTAACCTTATTCCTAACCTTAACCTCAGTAAAACTATGTCTAAACCTAACCTTATTCCTGACCTTAACCTCAGTAAAACTATGTCTAAACCTAACCTTATTCCTAACCTTAACCTCAGTAAAACTATGTCTAAACCTAACCTTATTCCTAACCTTAACCTCAGTAAAACTATGTCTAAACCTAACCTTATTCCTGACCTTAACCTCAGTAAAACTATGTCTAAACCTAACCTTATTCCTAACCTTAACCTCAGTAAAACTATGTCTAAACCTAACCTTATTCCTAAACCTAACCTTATTCCTAACCTTAACCTCAGTAAAACTATGTCTAAACCTAACCTTATTCCTAAACCTAACCTTATTTCTAACCTTAACCTCAGTAAATCAAATATTTAGAATACATACAATACAAAAGAATACAAGAACCACTGGTCCGCCCAAACAATGGGGGCGAGCGTGTTTTGGGGCGAGTATTCCGTTTACCAATAGAAACCGTCACCATGGCTGGATGATCTTTTAACAGCTTATACATTTCCTTTACAAATGAGGGGCTAAATCCATATAATACCCCCCCCCCCCTCAATTACAGTACATTCAGGGTAAGGTTGGGCGATATGCCAAAATATTTGTATCGGCCATCGCCGGCCCAAAAATCGCCGATTGACGATATATTCGTGCTAGAAAAGCAATAATGTGAGAACAGCTCCCGAGTCCTTTAAGCTCGAGTTATACATCGCCGTACAGCGGGTCGCGTGTCAAAAATAGCAGATCTACAAGCTCACAACGCGTCGCGGACATGACGCATTGTGAGCTTGTAGATCTGCTATTTTCGGCGCACAAGCCTGTCGTACGACGGAGTATACATTGGGCTGTAACACAACGATGTGGCCAAACACACACATCCAGGTTCACTTTGTTACGGTATATTCAGACAAATAATAAATGGTGGAGCTGCAGGATAAATCACCCGTCCGGGCCGTCCTCCCCTGTAACTAAAGGGACTTGCAGTGCGCGTCGGGGTCGCGAGTGAACTCACATTTCAAATGGCACTGATTGACCTCCTGGTGATATAAACATAAGCTGACTAAAGTTTTAATATCCAGACTTGACAGCAAACGTTAAGAATCAAGTGTTTGATCTTGTGAGACCGGGGGGAGAGGGGGGGGCATGCGTTACTGTGTCATCAAGCTTACAAATGCACAGCGAGGATTTGCAGAAACTGGAAGCTTTAGTTTCAATTTTGTTTTTATATAAAAAAATCACACCCTGTGTGAAGAGAGTGGTGCCTTTGATGAGCCCTGTGTTGGTATTGATGTTGTCATCAATGTTTGTTTATTGGACAGACATACATACATACGGACACACAGACAAAGTCAGATATAGGAGTGGTTGGCACCACTCAAATATATATACAGCTGTCATCAAACGTACAGTAGCTGATAAACAGACAACTAGGAAAGCAAAAGATATTCCCTCTTTCCTCTCCTCTGCTCCATTCAGTAGCCCACCTACTGGGGAGGGGACTGAGTTTTGTAGCCTAGACTCGTCAGAAATAATCACAACCAGAGTGCATGCCTTCATCGGGTGCATTTCTCCTTTCCGACATGTCGCCTTTCCGACGTTGACGAACCCTATACCTAACCCTAACCCTAACCGCACGCGGAAGCCACTAGTCGGAGTGGTGAGATGTCGGAATGGAGAGTGAACACCGCCTTCATCATCAATCATTATTAGAACGGCCCAAATTGATTAACATTTCGTGCATGCTTTATATTGCGCTTTACATTTAATGTGGCTACATTTGAAGAGTTTAATTCTGGAGGAGGCAGACCATTAGGATACATTTATTTTGCTAAATAAAATGTCAAATATCGTCCGAAAAATCGCCTAATCGTCCATCCTTAATTCAGGGCCCAATAGAGAATATTTGAGTACATTTAGGAGTAAATGACAGATTGTTTTGTTATAGAGCAGCTGAGCAGGGGTTCTCCAACCTTTTTATACCAAACCCCATATTATCAGGGATCTTTGTTGGGGACCCCATCACGACCCCACCTTCTAGTCATTATTATGATGATGATGAACTCACCACATCCTCTGTTATAATGATATTATATTATTATTATATTATATAATAATAAACTCACCACATCCTCCACCAGATCCTCTACTATCAGACCTTGCTCCTCTGTCCTCACGTTGCTGACCCACATCCATCCGTCATCCAGCTCATTGTGAACGATGAACATGTCTCCTTTAAGGAAGCTAAAACACATGATTAAACACGATGAACATGTCTCCTTTAAGGAAGCTAAAACACATGATTAAACATGATGAACATGTCTCCTTTAAGGAAGCTAAAACACATGATTAAACATGGTGAGTTAGATGAACATGTCTCCTTTGAGGAAGCTGAATGATAAACAACATCATTATTATTATGATGATTAAACATGGTGAGTTAGCATTATTATTATTATGGTTCTGAGGGAAGCCCAGTGACTGTGGACATGGGCTTATCCTCTATTTTCCTGGATGAGGGCAATGCACCTGCCAGGCAGAGTAAACTCTGTGGCAGATTATCTGTCTCGTCAGAGACTGCCCTCTGGGGAGTGGAGGTTGCACCCCCAGGTGGTACAGTTGATTTGGGATCGGTATGGGCCCGGGGTAGCCCGTGTAGATCCGTTTGCCTCAAAGGGCACAACTCATTGTCCTCTGTGGTTCAGCCTGGCAGAGACAACTCATTGTCCTCTGTGGTTCAGCCTGGCAGAGACAACTCATTGTCCTCTGTGGTTAAGCCTGGCAGAGACAACTCATTGTCCTCTGTGGTTCAGCCTGGCAGAGACCAGTGCCCCGCTTGGGATGGACGCTCCTGTATGCGTTTCCTCCGATCCCCCAGTGGTTGCCTGTGCTTCACAGGGTCAGATTGTCAGATCACAGAGTTCTCATGGTGGCCCCAAGTGGCCCTCGAGAATATGGTATTCAACGCTCCTCAGTCTATTGGACGGGGATCCTTGGCAGCTTCCAGTAAGGATGGACCTCCTGTCCCAGCTGGAGGGGAAGGTATGGCATCCATCACCGAGCCTCCTTCAGCTCTGGGTCTGGCCATTGAGAGGGATCAGTCACTCTTGAGTGTGCTTGACCCCTCAATATGTGAGACCTTATGGAGTGCAAGAGCCCCTTCCACAAGGTTGGTGTACTCTAATTGCTGGGCTGCTTTCTCATCATGGTGCAGCAACAGGGGTCTAGACCCAGTCTCTTGCCCTGTACAACATGTACTACATTATTTACAGTGTCTACTTGATGCCTCCACGTTGAGGGTACACACGGCCGCTATATCCTTTAATCACAGCCATATTGATGGCAGGTCAGTTGGTGCGCATTACTGGGTGACACAGTCACTGCGCGGTGCCAAGAGGTTACGCCCCCTTAGGGTGGGGCGTGCTGCAACTTGGGACCTACCTCTAGTCCTGCAGGCATTGAGCCGGGCGCCCTTTGAGCCTATGGCGAGGTCGTCCTTGAGCTCTTTATACATTAACTAACTGCGTTTCTGTTAGCAGTCACGACAGCTAAGCGTGTGAGCGAGCTCCACGCACTTTCTATTAGTCCGGTATGCCTTCATTGGAAGGCCAACGACTCCGGGGTGACACTTTGGCCCAATGTCTCATTCCTACCTAAAGTATTGCCCCCCGATCATACTAACCAGGCCATAGAGCATTCCATCCTCCCCCGTTTACATCCCAGGTGGAGGAAAGGGCCCACTTGTTGTGTCCAGTGCGTGCGTTGCGACTGTATATTCAGGCAACACAGAGTATTCTACGCTCAGAGCAGCGATTTGTCTGCTACGGCGGAAAGAATAGGGGATGTGCACTGTCTAAACAGAAAGAATAGGGGATGTGCACTGTCTAAACAGAAAGAATAGGGGATGTGCACTGTCTAAACAGACAGAATAGGGGATGTGCACTGTCTAAACAGAAAGAATAGGGGATGTGCACTGTCTAAACAGAAAGAATAGGGGATGTGCACTGTCTAAACAGAAAGAATAGGGGATGTGCACTGTCTAAACAGACAGAATAGGGGATGTGCACTGTCTAAACAGACAGAATAGGGGATGTGCACTGTCTAAACAGACAGAATAGGGGATGTGCACTGTCTAAACAGAAAGAACAGAAAGAATAGGGGATGTGCACTGTCTAAACAGACAGAACAGAAAGAATAGGGGATGTGCACTGTCTAAACAGACAGAACAGAAAGAATAGGGGATGTGCACTGTCTAAACAGACAGAACAGAAAGAATAGGGGATGTGCACTGTCTAAACAGCGGCTATCCCACTGGGTAGTTAACACAATTAAAAAGGCTTATTACACGGCTTGGTTGAATGCTCGATTCTGATTGGTCAGTCATCGGTCATTATTTCTGGATAATGACCGGATGATAATGAACTGTCTAATCAGAGACTCAGAACACCTGCTCATATCAACCTCCGCTGCTTTGTTTTATGCTTTATCCAACATGACAGCCATGTAAACAAACAAACAATGTCATTTACAACTAAACGTTGCTCTCAAGAATGTTTTTGAAAACATTTGAATTGAGAAATAGACGATGCAATGACCGAAAAGTCATTCTATTTGATCCACTGCACTTCCTTGTTTATCGTGGCTACGGGGGCAACACCAAAACGCTCGCCCCAAAACACAGTTGCCCCGGGGCAAATCCGGCGGTATTACAGGCAAATCGGCAGTAAATAGAATGGGGGGCGAGTGTGTTTTGGGGCAAGTTTTTTTCTATTTTGTCATTCGTTTTCCGAGGCAAACTCCGCCCAGCCCAATAGGCTACTTATGGAATACTTTCATTGCCGTAAGCAAGGAAATACTTCGTTTTGTTGTTACTTTTGGGTAAATGTATTTATGTATTTATTAAGTAGCCGTGTAATAAGCGGGATAATGCATGGGGAGGCAGTCATTATTGAAATTTAAAGCCCTTCAGGGCCAATTAATCGCCCTGTCGGGCTTTAAATTTCAATAATGACTGCCTCCCCATGCATTATCCCTTGCTTATGAAGTAGCCGGTAAACCCGCCCCCTCAGATGTCATCTGCCATTCTACCAGGAGCGTGGGCACGTCCTGGGCGGCAATGAGGGGGGTGTCACTGACATCTTGGACAGCGCCTTGCACATTCTGGAGGTTCTATGGCCTTGACGTGGCCTCTGGATCCTCACTGGCGTCAGCTATCCTGCCACTGGCTGCTACGGCAGACTAGAAGGTGCGGGTGCAATTCCTTGTGACACTTGAGGTATAAGTCATCCACTACTGTTAACTCATTGAGTGCCATTGACGTGTTTCACGTGTTTTACCGCAATGGCGCAACGTGCCACTTTTTATTTTTACTATGTATTTTTCAATGTTATTTTCAAAAGGCAGTCAATTAATGTCAACAAGGTCCAATGACCTCACTTCTCTCAGTGGAAGTGTTAAAAGTGATGAAGCACTGCTGTAATGTGAAATGACTAGTCATGGTTCTCAATACGTACATTTACAACCATTAAAATCATATTCAACACACACACACACACACACACACACACACACACACACACACACACACACACACACACACACACACACACACACACACACACACACACACACACAGTACCTGATCTCATCAGTGTCAGGTACTTTGGTATAAGGCAGAATGGCCCGGACTCTCCTCCTGTCTTCTACAGGCTGAAGACACAATGACAACAAACACTTCATTCATTACATATATATAATAATATTAATATTAATAATAAGAATAAGAATAAGAATAAGAATAAGAATAATAATACACTTCATTCATTAAATATATATAATAAGAATAATAATAATAACTAGACGCGTCGTAATTCAGGGTTAATTGCAAAGTGTGGTTGCGCCGACGCGAGTCGCGGGTCGCTGCCGCCGGGACCCGAGGAATACGATGGGAGGAATACCGTCGGAGGCTGCGCCAAATACATCGTCACGTCACTCCTGAGATCACTTGTGTTTCATTTTGAGAGGATTGATCCCCCCAACATAAGGTTTTCGCATCAAACGGTTACATTTTGAGCATTTGTGGCGCCCCCTATGGATCAAAGTGGAAATGCTTTTGGGTATTTGTTGAGTAAGCCACCCTTGACATGTGATTCAAATTTGGGATTGACTGGACGTTTCGTTTGTGATTTTTGGCCTATTTTGTAAAACAAGCTCCTCCCGCTAACTTTGGAAGCCATTTACGGACGAACGGTAAGGACTATCAAAATGCCGTTTGGATATGTTTATCGCATGGGTCCAGAGATCACGTGTACCGATTTTTGTGAGATTTGGAAAAAATATGTAGGAAAAGGAGCAAAAACTGTGTTTTGAAGAAAATGAAATTCAAAATGGCGGAAAATCTGTCCTGACGCAAATGGGCGTGGCCTATATGGGGAGATGCGTTGTGACCCAAGGAATCCAGGGAAAAGGACATTTTGATTTTATGACCTACGGTTCAAGAGTTATAGGCCAAAACGTAAAGTGGACTGTTATAGCGCCACCATGAGGCCGAATGGTGTGATACTTTTTTTAATAATTTCGGACAAAATTATGAACCTCCCCTCCAAATCTGGTAACTCTAGCTCATACGGTTTCTGGGAAAAAAATACTTGAATTTGAGTTTCCATTAAAGTGGATGGGGAAATTTAATGCACTAATAAATCAATACCAATTAAACTATTTAACCAATCTCTTAGAAAAATACAAGCGCACGATTCCCGGTCAAGCCGGTCATTTTGACATATGGCACGACATTGGGGGATGAAAACTGTGGGAGGAGATGCGGTTTGAAATAAAGTTTATCTTGAAGATAGTGGAAGAAAGTTTTTTCACTAAAACAATAGTCTGGTTGCCCTGTTAGGGCAACCAGACTAATAATAAAACACTTCATTCATTATGGAAACAGAACACTATCCATTTAGAAGATGATTTTAACCCATTAAGACCTGGAACGCATCTGTGTCACGTTTTCATTTGAGCTAAAAAGCATTATTTTACTCTTTGGCTTT
Source organism: Gymnoscopelus microlampas (assembly GCF_963454915.1). NCBI lineage: Eukaryota > Metazoa > Chordata > Actinopteri > Myctophiformes > Myctophidae > Gymnoscopelus > Gymnoscopelus microlampas. Next base: position 59,633,434 of record NC_139941.1, read on the forward strand.
CCAAAAATAGCAGATCTACAAGCTCATAGATCTGCTATTTTTGAAAAATTGTGAAAATGTGTGCAAATCTTTGAATATATATATATCTTTTAAAGCAAACATTAACTCAAATCTTTGCTTCTGGGGGTCCCTGGAACAACATATTTTGAGATGCGGGTCCGCGGCCAAATTCCTATCATTTTGGGGTCCTTGACATGAAAACGTTTGAAAAACACTGATATAGAAACATAGGTTTTTCAGAAACCCGTCGGAACCTCAGGCCTCTATGGGTTAAATATATCTCATAATAATAATAATAATAATGATCTTTTCTTACCTCTGGGGGCGCCACAGGAGAAAGCAGCTTCTCTCCTTTCAGCAGACAAGACACATAGCTGTAGTAACCAATCAGATCGGACAGAGAGGAGAACCTCCTCCCACCGATGTAATAGTCTCCACACATGGCAATGATCCTAAAGGGTTAAATTTATGATATATGTAAACATATGATATATGTAAATATATGCAATAGTCTCTCCACACATGGCAATGATCCTAAAGGGTTAAAGGTAGGGTAAGTGATATTTTTTGGTTAAAACAAAAAGTATTTTGTTAAAAGGTTAAAGCACTATATTCTGATAGTAATCATTGCTATAGAGTGTTTGTTCAGTAACAGGAGTCTCCCCGTCTCTCCAGCTCTTTAATAAACAGAATATACATTTTCCGGTAGGTGTCAAAATGTGTCAGCTCATTTCTTAGTGTCATCACTTCCAATTTCACTTGTTTAATCTGTATCCTGATTGAGTTCTCTGTCCTGATTGGATAAAATTGGAAATGAAACTGAAACTGAAACGAAAATGCATTTTCTGTTTAATAAAGAGGTGGAGAGACAAGGAGACTCCTGTTACTGAACAAACACTCTATAGCAATGAGTACTATCACAATATAGAGCTATTTAACACTGATTTTAACCAAAGCAAATCACTTACCCTACCTTTAAAAATATGATATGTCAATATATTTTTACTAACTAACTCCGCATCACTCTGCATGTTGTGAGCTTTTAGATCTGTTATTTTTGTCACGTTCGTTATACATTAGGCTACAATCACGCAGCCCGTTCAGTGAAAAATGTTACATGTTTGGTTTTATGTTATACATGTTTTGGAAAACGTTTTTTTATAAACAAAATCAACAGCTAAAAACAATGCATAGCCAAATGTGTTTCCAGGACAAAGCTCTGTAATGTAATGACCCCATTTTACACGATGGTCCTGGCTAACACCTGGAACCATAACATCTCTCACGCGAGTAACAATGGCGGCGCGATCGGCCATACAAAATGAGTCGTAGTTATAGGGGTTTTAGAGAAGGAGATGGGAGAACGGAAGCGGATGGGAGCCATGTTTTTTGACACGGTGATCTATAGACGGATTTCCGCGCGACGTCATCACAGAGCAGAATGCGCAATCTGCGCATGCCTGGGGGTCAGTGGGGGAAAGGCGCGTTCGAAAATACAGCCCTGAGCGGCAGTGAGCGCACTGGCCAATACAAACTAATAGGCGAGTGTGCTCCGGTGCGTAATTTCCAAACGCACCCATAGGCTTCCCCCCGCAGCTGCGCGGTCATATTCCTCTCATGTTTACTAACAGGAAACCTCCCTATAAGGCCCTTCCTACTCAGAATCACCGTGGGTGATTCCAGAGCTGCTCCAGCCCCTCCCGTGTGGAAAAAAACGAAAAGAGACTGAAAACACGGTTCAGACCGTGTTCGGCACCCGATGTGTTAAAAAAGAGTTAAAGTCTCTGCTCAAAGCAATTCATTTTTTTGAAGAGCTGTTGTCCTCCATTATTATGTTGCCTTCCCTACCCTAGACAGTGTGTGTGTGTGTGTGTGTGTGTGTGTGTGTGTGTGTGTGTGTGTGTATGTGTGTGTGTGTGTGTGTGTGTGTGTACCTGAAGTGGTTGACTACGTTGGTCATACTAAGGAAGGACAGGACGAAGGACCCAGGCCGTCGGTCACTCTCTCTGATCAGGTAACTCCCTGGATTCCTGGCCTGACGCAGCCGCTCCTCTGCAATGGTACGATCCAACTTCCCATGGTACCACCTATAACACACAATGAGTTAATGGTACGATCCAACTTCCCATGGTACCACCTATAACACACAATGACTTAATGGTACGATCCAACTTCCCATGGTACCACCTATAACACACAATGGGTTAATGGTACGATCCAACTTCCCATGGTACCACCTATAACACACAATGACTTAATGGTACGATCCAACTTCCCATGGTACCATCTATAACACAAAATGACTTAATGGTACGATCCAACTTCCCATGGTACCACCTATAACACACAATGACTTAATGGTACGATCCAACTTCCCATGGTACCACCTATAACACACAATGACTTAATGGTACGATCCAACATGGTGAGCATGAGAATAAACCTTTTTCCAAAAACATTTTTATCAGATGTGTCAGATGTTCAATGTTTTTTAACTGTTGTAAAAATGCACCAGAGCATCAACACACACTCAACAAAGTTGCAGAACCCATGTTCAGACCATGTTCAGACCCATGTTCAGACTATGTTCAGACCATGTTCAGACCCATGTTCAGACCATGTTCAGACTATGTTCAGACCATGTTCAGACCCATGTTCAGACCATGTTCAGACCCATGTTCAGACCATGTTCAGACCATGTTCAGACCCATGTTCAGACCCATGTTCAGACCATGTTCAGACCATGTTCAGACCATGTTCAGACCCATGTTCAGACCATGTTCAGACCATGTTCAGACCCATGTTCAGACCATGTTCAGACCCATGTTCAGACCATGTTCAGACCATGTTCAGACCATGTTCAGACCCATGTTCAGACCCATGTTCAGACCATGTTCAGACCCATGTTCAGACCCATGTTCGGACCATGTTCGGACCATGTTCGGACCATGTTCAGACCCATGTTCAGACCATGTTCAGACCATGTTCAGACCCTGTTCAGACCCTGTTCAGACCATGTTCAGACCATGTTCAGACCATGTTCAGACCCATGTTCAGACCATGTTCAGACCATGTTCAGACCCATGTTCAGACCCATGTTCAGACCCATGTTCAGACCCATGTTCAGACCCATGTTCAGACCATGTTCAGACCCATGTTCAGACCCATGTTCAGACCATGTTCAGACCATGTTCAGACCCATGTTCAGACCCATGTTCAGACCATGTTCAGACCATGTTCAGACCCATGTTCAGACCATGTTCAGACCCATGTTCAGACCATGTTCAGACCCATGTTCAGACCATGTTCAGACCCATGTTCAGACCATGTTCAGACCATGTTCAGACCATGTTCAGACCCATGTTCAGACCATGTTCAGACCCATGTTCAGACCCATGTTCACGAAGGACCCAGGCCGTCGGTCACTCTCTCTGATCAGGTAACTCCCTGGATTCCTGGCCTGACGCAGCCGCTCCTCTGCAATGGTACGATCCAACTTCCCATGGTACCACCTATAACACACAATGAGTTAATGGTACGATCCAACTTCCCATGGTACCACCTATAACACACAATGACTTAATGGTACGATCCAACTTCCCATGGTACCACCTATAACACACAATGGGTTAATGGTACGATCCAACTTCCCATGGTACCACCTATAACACACAATGACTTAATGGTACGATCCAACTTCCCATGGTACCATCTATAACACAAAATGACTTAATGGTACGATCCAACTTCCCATGGTACCACCTATAACACACAATGACTTAATGGTACGATCCAACATGGTGAGCATGAGAATAAACCTTTTTCCAAAAACATTTTTATCAGATGTGTCAGATGTTCAATGTTTTTTAACTGTTGTAAAAATGCACCAGAGCATCAACACACACTCAACAAAGTTGCAGAACCCATGTTCAGACCATGTTCAGACCCATGTTCAGACTATGTTCAGACCATGTTCAGACCCATGTTCAGACCATGTTCAGACTATGTTCAGACCATGTTCAGACCCATGTTCAGACCATGTTCAGACCCATGTTCAGACCATGTTCAGACCATGTTCAGACCCATGTTCAGACCCATGTTCAGACCATGTTCAGACCATGTTCAGACCATGTTCAGACCCATGTTCAGACCATGTTCAGACCATGTTCAGACCCATGTTCAGACCATGTTCAGACCATGTTCAGACCCATGTTCAGACCATGTTCAGACCATGTTCAGACCATGTTCAGACCCATGTTCAGACCCATGTTCAGACCATGTTCAGACCATGTTCAGACCATGTTCAGACCCATGTTCAGACCCATGTTCAGACCATGTTCAGACCCATGTTCAGACCCATGTTCAGACCATGTTCAGACCATGTTCAGACCCATGTTCAGACCCATGTTCAGACCCATGTTCAGACCCATGTTCAGACCATGTTCAGACCCATGTTCAGACCATGTTCAGACCCATGTTCAGACCATGTTCAGACCCATGTTCAGACCATGTTCAGACCCATGTTCAGACCATGTTCAGACCATGTTCAGACCATGTTCAGACCCATGTTCAGACCATGTTCAGACCCATGTTCAGACCCATGTTCAGACCATGTTCAGACCCATGTTCAGACCATGTTCAGACCCATGTTCAGACCATGTTCAGACCATGTTCAGACCATGTTCAGACCCATGTTCAGACCCATGTTCAGACCATGTTCAGACCCATGTTCAGACCCATGTTCAGACCCATGTTCAGACCATGTTCAGACCCATGTTCAGACCATGTTCAGACCCATGTTCAGACCCATGTTCAGACCATGTTCAGACCCATGTTCAGACCATGTTCAGACCATGTTCAGACCCATGTTCAGACCCATGTTCAGACCATGTTCAGACCATGTTCAGACCCATGTTCAGACCATGTTCAGACCCATGTTCAGACCCATGTTCAGACCCATGTTCAGACCCATGTTCAGACCATGTTCAGACCCATGTTCAGACCATGTTCAGACCATGTTCAGACCCATGTTCAGACCATGTTCAGACCCATGTTCAGACCATGTTCAGACCATGTTCAGACCCATGTTCAGACCCATGTTCAGACCCATGTTCAGACCCATGTTCAGACCCATGTTCAGACCCATGTTCAGACCCATGTTCAGACCATGTTCAGACCATGTTCAGACCATGTTCAGACCCATGTTCAGACCCATGTTCAGACCATGTTCAGACCCATGTTCAGACCCATGTTCAGACCCATGTTCAGGACCATGTTCAGACCATGTTCAGACCCATGTTCAGACCCATGTTCAGACCCATGTTCAGACCATGTTCAGACCATGTTCAGACCCATGTTCAGACCCATGTTCAGACCATGTTCAGACCATGTTCAGACCATGTTCAGACCCATGTTCAGACCCATGTTCAGACCATGTTCAGACCCATGTTCAGACCCATGTTCAGACCATGTTCAGACCATGTTCAGACCCATGTTCAGACCCATGTTCAGACCATGTTCAGACCCATGTTCAGACCATGTTCAGACCATGTTCAGACCCATGTTCAGACCCATGTTCAGACCATGTTCAGACCATGTTCAGACCCATGTTCAGACCCATGTTCAGACCCATGTTCAGACCCATGTTCAGACCATGTTCAGACCCATGTTCAGACCATGTTCAGACCCATGTTCAGACCCATGTTCAGACCATGTTCAGACCATGTTCAGACCCATGTTCAGACCCATGTTCAGACCCATGTTCAGACCATGTTCAGACCATGTTCAGACCATGTTCAGACCATGTTCAGACCCATGTTCAGACCATGTTCAGATCATGTTCAGACCCATGTTCAGATCATGTTCAGACCCATGTTCAGACCATGTTCAGACCCATGTTCAGACCCATGTTCAGACCCATGTTCAGACCCATGTTCAGACCATGTTCAGACCATGTTCAGACCATGTTCAGACCATGTTCAGACCATGTTCAGACCCATGTTCAGACCATGTTCAGACCATGTTCAGACCATGTTCAGACCATGTTCAGACCATGTTCAGACCCATGTTCAGACCATGTTCAGACCATGTTCAGACCCATGATCAGGTGTCAGTCACACACCTCTCAGCAGGTGTGTGCTGGCAGGTCGTTCAGAACCAGAGCCATTACCAACACAAGGATATTATTGGGTTACCCACACGTTTAGCTGTGTTACTCATTCCACGATCCTTACAAATCATACCTGGTTGTAAAGGTGAGTAATCAACCATAAAATGATATAAAACACAATGCAGAATAGTATTATTGAAGGGCAGAAATAATCCACCAACGTTAACTTTCTGAACTTTGTGTGGGCAGTTTATGATATAATATAATATGATAAAGACACTGTTATGGAAAAATTGATAACTTATGCTAAGTATCGGATTCCCACAAAAAGCAGAAGTTCGAGAAGTGTTGAGACACAATCACCATTTATTTCAGGAGATCCCCGTCTGCCCCACACACCAAAGTATGTAGACCAGCCCTTTCCTAACAGTTTGCTACCTCTTTTATACAAGAGGGGAAAAATAGACTCAAATGAAGTGGTCACACATGCTCTAATATGGACATAAGGAAAGAAATAGACATCACACTTCATACCTTAAAAGGACATTTCTCCAGAACAAGGAGGAAACACTATTGTAAACCCATGACATTCTGGTGACAGGTGACAGAGCCCTGTCACCTTAGAACAGCTGTTCACTGAGAACGAGCGCTAACCAGAATTAGCCTGAATCTATTTAGAATTTCTCAGTTTGCCATTACAACTATCAGACTGCTCTACTTACACACACCTGGCTCTGTGCTGCATCTCTCTCTCTCTCTCTCTCTCTCTCTCTCTCTCTCTTTTCACCGCCTCTGTTGCCCGGACGACCGGTGAGCTGAGCGTAGCGGGACGGACCGACACTTAACGCACAGCGAGTTCAAACCCTTCAGAGGCATCATGATGATGATGATGATGAAGATGCTACAGCACCACTCCAACAGCCTTCTATGAACTACTGAACCAAACAGACCCTCATCTGCCTTCTGATGGGGAGGGGGGTGAGGGAGGAGTCTGGCTGTATGTGGGAGGAGTCTGCTGAAGGATATGATGATGATAGGCTGTATTATTGTTCTGCTTCTTCTTCTACTGTCATAAATACCATCATCCACATTATGATAGGATATGATGGGGGTCTTCAACGTTTTCAGGCCAAGGACCCCCTAGCTGAGAGAACGATGAAGCAGGGACCCCCTCCTCTATATTGTAAAAAAAAATGGGTTTCAGGATTTGTACTTGTTCTGCTCTTTTCCCCTCTACACCAAACCTCTTTGCCAAAAGTAGCAGATCTACAAGCTCACAACAAACTCACTTAAAGGTAGGGTAAGTGATATGTTTTGGTTAAAACAAAAAGTATTTTGTTAAAAGGTTAAAGCACTATATTCTGATAGTAATCATTACTATAGAGTGTTTGTTCAGTAACAGGAGTCTCCCCGTCTCTCCAGCTCTTTAATAAACAGAAAATACATTTTTCGGTAGGTGTCAAAATCTCAGCCAATCAGGAGAAAGTACCCATTTTTAAGCTTAATTTTTATAGTGTTCCAGTTCCAATTTTGTCTGCTCATTTCTTAGTGTCATCACTTCCAATTTCACTTGTTTAATCTATATCCTGATTGAGTTCTCTATCCTGATTGGATAAAATCTGAAATGAAACTGAAACGAAAATGCATTTTCTGTTTTATAAAGAGCTGGAGAGACAAGGAGACTCCTTTTACTGAACAAACACTCTATAGCAATGTGTACTATCAGAATATAGAGCTATTTAACACTTATTTTAACCAAAGAAAATCACTTACCCTACCTTTAAAAAAAAGAATAAACTTTTTTTTAAGTCCATACTGCTATTCATAGGGCTGCACATGTGTCATGTGTTTCGCTAGCCAATCACAGTCCTGAATTTGCAAAGTCAGCCAATCACATTACAGCTAGTGGTGATGACACTAGCTGTAATGTGATTGGCTGACTTTGCAAAAGTATAGATTTGCATTGACTGTGGAAGGGTTGTAGACTATTGGCCAATCACAGTGCAGGATTGGTCAGTGTCCAAACCTCACTTATAGGGGGCGGTTATACCGCCCCAAAAATCACACCCAGTGTGAAGTTAGTGGTGATATTTATGAGTTATTAATTGCATCATGCGTCTCGCTAGCCAATCCCAGTACGTCCTGCGGAGCTTAGCCAATGGGCGTGTTTTCCACAGCATGGCGTCACAGCCAAAGACACATTATCACAACGGAAAGAAAAACTTTCACCACGGATGGATGGTCCTAAACCCAGCGGTTGCACCGCTCAAAAATATAATGTATGATAATATCACACAAAGATTTGGCGGACCCCCTGTAATACCTCTGAGGACCCCCTCGGGGTCCCGGCACTGAGTCCAAGCGAACTTCACAACGTTCGGCACGGCAACTCGCTGGCTTTAGCTCGCTCAGTGGTGCCTCACGTGGTTCCAGTTCACTTGAGACGGTCATAAACTATACAGGATAAAGACATAGCCCAGTGGCTGTAGGCAGAGACACTTCCCCATTGGCCACAGAAGGGGGGAGTGGTTATAGCACAAGTGGTATAGGCTTTAGTATGTTGCATCAGAACATATATATAATAAACTGTATTTCCGTTTGGCTTTTACACAAAACTTCCAAAAGGCTGGAATGACAAATAACTAAGAATAAATTACTGACCATTCTATTAAGCCTAAACATCGTAGAAATAGCAGATCTACAAGCTCACAACAACGCATGCAGATCTGCTATTTCTGGAAGACGTATGAAAATGTATGAACATATTTCAACATGGAAAAACAGCAGTGTGGGACACACACACACACACACACACACACACACACACAGTGACCTACATGCACCTTACAGTGAGTTAGTTTACAAGCAGCTGGCTTCAGCCAAGCTAATAAATCAAATCACACCGTCTGTTATGAGGCCAGATACACACCCCCCCCCCCCCCCCCCCCACACACACACACACACACACACACACACACACACACACACACACACACACACACACACACACACACACACACACACACACACACACACACACACACACACACACACACACACACAGCTAATGTAAACACTGGAAGGGTTTGTGCAGAAAACCAACTATTTAGCAAATCACCCTGAATAAAGGTCCTTACACACCGGGGCCATTTTTTCGTGCGAATAATGCGTTTAAAAAAAAAAAAAACTTATAAAGTCAATGGCTCCGTACATGGAGCGAAAAAGCAAAAAAGCGTCTTTTAATTATTCGGAACGAGTCCGAATTTTGCGTATATTCGCCGGTATGTAAGGACCTTAACAATAACAGTAAATAACACTAACAGTAAATAACACTAAATCATTCTGCGATATTTTAGGAGCTCAAGTTCAGTTAAAAAATGTATATATATATATATAAATATATATATATATATATATAGATATAGATATAGATATAGATATATATATAGATATATAGATATATTCAAAGATTCAAAAATAGCAGCTCTACAAGCTCATAACCCTGAGCTTGTATATCTGCTATTTTTGAATAGCCAAAGAACTGTACAATGTAACCAAATGAACCCTTTACTGTACAATGTAACCAAATGAACCCTTTACTGTACAATGTAACCAAATGAACCCTTTACTGTACAATGTAACCAAATGAACCCTTTACTGTACAATGTAACCAAATGAACCCTTTACTGTACAATGTAACCAAATGAACCCTATACTGTACAATGTAACCAAATGAACCCTATACTGTACAATGTAACCAAATGAACCCTTACTGTACAATGTAACCAAATGAACCCTTTACTGTACAATGTAACCAAATGAACCCTATACTGTACAATGTAACCAAATGAACCCTTACTGTACAATGTAACCAAATGAACCCTATTACTGTACAATGTAACCAAATGAACCCTTTACTGTACAATGTAACCAAATGAACCCTATACTGTACAATGTAACCAAATGAACCCTTACTGTACAATGTAACCAAATGAACCCTATACTGTACAATGTAACCAAATGAACCCTTTACTGTACAATGTAACCAAATGAACCCTTACTGTACAATGTAACCAAATGAACCCTTACTGTACAATGTAACCAAATGAACCCTATACTGTACAATGTAACCAAATGAACCCTATACTGTACAATGTAACCAAATGAACCCTTTACTGTACAATGTAACCAAATGAACCCTTACTGTACAATGTAACCAAATGAACCCTATACTGTACAATGTAACCAAATGAACCCTATACTGTACAATGTAACCAAATGAACCCTTTACTGTACAATGTAACCAAATGAACCCTATACTGTACAATGTAACCAAATGAACCCTTTACTGTACAATGTAACCAAATGAACCCTTTACTGTACAATGTAACCAAATGAACCCTTTACTGTACAATGTAACCAAATGAACCCTTTACTGTACAATGTAACCAAATGAACCCTTTACTGTACAATGTAACCAAATAAACCATATTACTGTACAATGTAACCAAATAAACCCTTATGGGACCCCCATAAGAGAAGATATGCCAGGGACCCCCATAAGAGAAGATATGCCAGGGAGCCCCATAAGAGAAGATATGCCAGGGACCCCCATAAGAGAAGATATGCCAGGGACCCCCATAAGAGAAGATATGCCAGGGAGCTACGGGCGAGGGGCGTGACTTGAGTGAAGGACCGAATGTACCCAAACATCCTCTGATCACCTCTAACCTCTAACCTCTAACCCAAACATCCTCTGATCACCTCTAACCTCTAACCTCTAACCCAAACATCCTCTGATCACAAACGTCACAAAGTGACACAGGGCAGCACAAACGAATGGGGCGGGGCACACAATTGACAGGTGCTTGTGATTGGTGGGGGGTAATGAGTCACTCCATCTGCCCATTGTGTGTCCCAAACATGTGTGCGTCCTAAAGGAAGTTTAGATACTTTGTACATGCACTGTACAACTTTAAATACAAACACATTGGACATAAAAAAGACAATAGAATGTTAATACTAGTCATTAAGCTATTAATATAGGTCTTTAAAGTGGGTCATGTTTGCATGTTTAGAATCAATAATATATATGATATTAACCTGTGGGCCGCATTAAGTGAAGGTGGGGGCCGCATGTGGCCCCCGGGCCGCCAGTGTCCCATGTATGGATTAGAGCAGTGGTTCTCAAACTTTTTCATGTCAAGGACCTCCAAATTGACGCTCATTAGCCCGCGGACCCCCATTTGAAAAGATAAGCCAGGGACCCCAATAAGAGAAGGTTTTTACGGCTCTCTAGCAGTGATTCTCAGCCATTTTAATTTCAAGGACCCCCAGTTTGACATGCATTAGGGCTACGGACCCCCATTTAATGGCATTTATACCACTGGGACCCCAATTTATATTGTAAAATCAATGTTAATTTAACTCTGAGAGTGTAACAAATTTGTACACTCTCAGAGTTACAGACCCATAAGGGTCCATTTGGTTCCTGTCCATCATTTAGCTGGGGACCCCCTGGAACCCCCTCACGGCCTCCTGATGACATAAACCGGATCAGAAACCTGAACATGGTTTGGATCCCAGGCTACGACAAAGGATCTACGTCCTCCCGGTGGAGGCTCCTCACTGTCTGTCAGGTGAGTCAGTAGGCGGATACAACAGCAGTGACATCACAGAGAGGAGCCAATCAGCATGAGGGACAGGAGGTTAAACAACAACAACAATAAAAGGTTCTTACTGGTTGGTGGGCGGGGCTGACAGAGGGAACACCACCTCCTCCTCCTCGTACTCCGGCCCGTCCTGCATGTCGCTCTCATCCACCGTGCCCAGGACCCCCACAGGGCCCCCCAGGACCCCCACCGGACCCCCCAGGACCCCCGGGGGAGGCGGTGGAGGCAGTGGCAGCGGGGGGAAGGAGGAGGTCGTCTCTGGACCCTCTGAGGGAGGAGGAGAGGAGCTGACGATGGAGAGAGCCTCAGGGTGGTACACCTCCTGCAGAGGGGAGTCCGGGGAGGAGGTGCTGCTGCTGTTGTTGTTGTTGTGTCCTCCCACATCAGAGCCTCCTGTGACCCGGGGGGAGCAGGAGGAGGAGGGCTGGCTGTAGAGGTCTGAGCCTCCTGGAGGAGGAGAACCACAGCCTCCTGGAGGAGGAGAACCACAGCCTCCTCCCGGCTCCTCCGCGCTGAGCTCCCCGGCCATCATGCTGCTTCAGAGGGGAGAAAGAGTCTCCTTCTGCCCCTCTGACGGACCAATAGGATCCTCTGATGGACCAATAGGATCCTCTGATGGACCAATAGGAGGTCTGGTAGATCACTGGATCTCTCTTTATGTCCAAGTAGATCCCTCACTGCTCTGCGGCCGAATGAGCCCCAAATACAGCGATAAAACACCTAACCATAAACACCTAACCATAAACACCAAGCTCTAACCATAAACAAATAACTGGGTGAAAACACGTTCCAGCTAACCAGCTAACGGTCAGCCTCAGGAAGCTAACTATTAGCCCGTTAGCTGGAGGAGAAAGCTAGCGTGGCTTTTTATTCTAACAAGGTGTAAATAAACAGCGGACTGAAGCTTTAATTCGTGCATAAAGTCTCATTTAAACTAAAATAAGCTCTGAGTTCAGTTCAATCTGTTTCTCTTTGTTTTTCACGTTAAAGCGACGTGTTAGCTTAATGCTAGCATGCTAGGCTAGCATGCTATGCTAGCAGCTCTTTAATGAAGACAAACTTAATGTCTTCATTATTTATTTCCTGAGTTTAAACGTTAAAGTTGGTGTAAATATAATAATATAAGTGATATAAAACACATATAAACAGGTTATAATATAAAATCTAAACTAATGTGTTCAGAGTCTGTGATTCCAGTCCATTTGTGTAGCTGTTGCCGTGTGTAGTTGTTATTGTGTGTCTGTGAGTCTGAATCCTGTTGTTGTTTGTTTGGTTTCCTCACACACTGTCCACACACACACGCACACGCACGCACACGCACGCACACACACGCACGCACGCACACACACACACACACACACACACACACACACACACACACACACACACACACACACACACACAGACACACCTTAGTCTACAGTACACAAAAACACACAAATCTCTCTTTGTATAAATCCAGATCCTGAGCCGCTCCGTGTGTTCAAAACCACTTTAGTTAATAAAGTTTATTTCTCTCTCTCTCTCTCTCTCTCTCTTTCTCTCTCTCTCTCTCTCTCTCTCTCTCTCTCTCTCTCTCTCTCTCTCTCTCTCTCTCTCTCTCTCTCTCTCTCTCTCTCTCTCTCTCTCTCTCTCTCTCTCTCTCTCTGGACATAAGGAACTTTAATGCCTGCATCCTGTTTCACAGACACACACATGTGATAATACAAATATTCATAATAATCCTAATCCTTTACAGTCCTTTGTGCTCTTCTGCAATTCTTATTTATTATTATTATTATTATTATTACTATTATTAACATTGATATTGTTATTAATTTCATGAAAGATGAAATGATGTCATATGAAATATACAAATGACATATTTGAGATTATTATCAATATTCAACACACACTTCACTCCATAAGATCACATGAACTCTGTAGCTTGTAGAATGTTTTGAATTATGGGAGGGAGTGGGAGATGTACCTTATGGTTATTATAGAAGATGTGCCTTATAGTTATTATAGAAGATGTGCCTTATGGTTACTATATAAGGCAAAACGTTACCCTATGCAGTCCTTGGCCAAACCAAGTGAGCACTAACCTCGGTCCCAGCCTCACTCATCTGCAGTGAGCACTAGTGAGCACTGAGTGAGCCAGATGGATGGATGGATCAATCCATGACATCTGTGATCATCATTCATTCACACCCAGTACTGCTCATAGCTATTTGTAGATCTACAAGTATTATAACTATCAAATATAACTATAAATCCTACTAAAATATAACTATAAATCCTACTAAAATATAGCTATAAATCCTACTAAAATATAACTATAAATCCTACTAAAATATAACTATAAATCCTACTAAAATATAACTATAAATCCTACTCAAATATTACTATAAATCCTACTCAAATATAACTATAAATCCTACTAAAATATAACTATAAATCCTACTAAAATATTACTATAAATCCTACTAAAATATAACTATAAATCCTACTAAAATATAACTATAAATCCTACTAAAATATTACTATAAATCCTACTAAAATATTACTATAAATCCTACTAAAATATAACTATAAATCCTACTAAAATATTACTATAAATCCTACTAAAATATTACTATAAATCCTACTAAAATATAACTATAAATCCTACTAAAATATAACTATAAATCCTACTAAAATATTACTATAAATCCTACTAAAATATAACTATAAATCCTACTAAAATATAACTATAAATCCTACTAAAATACAACTATAAATCCTACTAAAATATAACTATAAATCCTTCCACCTTTTCTAATGAGAACCAGTTGTTTCATGTTTATGGTTGTAAATGTTCCTAAACACATTAAGCAGAATATCATTATTATTTTAAATGTTCCTAAACGTCATTATGCAGAATATTATTTAAACTCAACGTGTGTTTTAGCTCCGACGGAACCTCTCTCTCCGCTTTATAGCTCCGAGATGAGGTTCCTCGTTTGTCTCTGCCGTTTGAGCAGGACATTGTCGCACATTTTCCACTTCACATGTTTCTTTTACCCCTTTCTGCACATCGTATCCAAAAAGTAAAGCATTTCCGCCACTCTCTCAGATGTTTTAAGTTCTAGCGCACCATCAAATCTATCCAACGAGTTGAAGAAAGTATTTAATTTGCCTCTGTCTTCATCCGGTTACATGTTTTTAAGACGTTGCACAAAGAGTTGCGCCCGTAGAGATAACATTACTGATTCCCCTACTGGTCAAATGTTGAATTGCATCTTCTAATGCATAATATTATGGAACCGGATGAGGAGAGAAACGATTTAAACGCTTTTTTTTCCAACTCGTTGGATAGATTTTATGGTGC
>NC_139941.1:59656066-59683566 GCF_963454915.1 Gymnoscopelus microlampas
AATATTTGCCTCTGAGATGTAGTGGAGTAGAAGTAAAAGTGTTGGAAATTGGAAATACTCAAGTAAAGCACAAATACCTAAAAATTGTACTTAAGTACAGTACTTGAGTAAATGTACCTATAGTTACTTTCCACCACTGCCTACCTGTAGGCTCCATGCGTAGCCTCAGTCGTGTCAGGACGTCCAGCAGGAGGCAGTGTTGAGGCAGGTGTTGCAGGCTGACGGTGACAGAAGCTCTGAGGCCGGTTCCTACGTCGGCCGGACTGCTGCTGACCCAACCAATCAGCTGCTTCCATGAGAACACATGACGCAGAGCACTGTACTGAGCCTCCAGCTACACACACACACACACACACACACACACACACACACACACACACACACACACACACACACACACACACACACACACACACACACACATTGTCATGTGATAATAATAATCAACATGTATTGTTTACATGTTAATACACATGACTACCAGTCTACAATCATGTTTGAGGTCAAAGGTCAAAGGGTAAACTGACCGTCGGTAGGGTCATACAGATGGTCCTGAAGGCCTCAGAGATGTTTCCATCCTTCCTGTTAGAAACCAACTTCAGATGATCCTCTACGTTCACCCAGATCACCAGATCTCCCTCTGTACTGAGCCTGTAACACAACAGATCTATAGATCTCCCTCTGTACTGAGCCTGTAACACACAACACATCTATAGATCTACCTCTGTACTGAGCCTGTAACAAAACAGATCACCAGATCACCCTCTGTACTGAGCCTGTAACAAAACAGATCACCAGATCTCCCTCTGTACTGAGCCTGTAACACAACAGATCTATAGATCTACCTCTGTACTGAGCCTGTAAAACAACAGATCTATAGATCTCCCTCTGTACTGAGCCTGTAACACAACACATCTATAGACCCTCTGTACTGAGCCTGTAAAACAACAGATCTATAGATCTACCTCTGTACTGAGCCTGTAACACAACAGATCTATAGATCTCCCTCTGTACTGAGCCTGTAACACAACACATCTATAGACCCTCTGTACTGAGCCTGTAAAACAACAGATCTATAGATCTACCTCTGTACTGAGCCTGTAACACAACAGATCTATAGATCTACCTCTGTACTGAGCCTGTAAAACAACAGATCTATAGATCTACCTCTGTACTGAGCCTGTAAAACAACAGATCTATAGATCTACCTCTGTACTGAGCCTGTAACACAACAGATCTATAGATCTCCCTCTGTACTGAGCCTGTAAAACAACAGATCTATAGATCTCCCTCTGTACTGAGCCTGTAACACAACAGATCTATAGATCTCCCTCTGTACTGAGCCTGTAAAACAACAGATCACCAGATCACCCTCTGTACTGAGCCTGTAACACAACAGATCTATAGATCTCCCTCTGTACTGAGCCTGTAACACAACAGATCTATAGACCCTCTGTACTGAGCCTGTAACACAACAGATCTATAGATCTCCCTCTGTACTGAGCCTGTAACACAACAGATATATAGAACCTCTGTACTGAGCCTGTAACACAACAGATCTATAGATCTACCTCTGTACTGAGCCTGTAACACAACAGATCTATAGATCTACCTCTGTACTGAGCCTGTAAAACAACAGATCTATAGATCTACCTCTGTACTGAGCCTGTAAAACAACAGATCTATAGATCTACCTCTGTACTGAGCCTGTAACACAACAGATCTATAGATCTACCTCTGTACTGAGCCTGTAAAACAACAGATCTATAGATCTACCTCTGTACTGAGCCTGTAACACAACAGATCTATAGATCTACCTCTGTACTGAGCCTGTAACACAACAGATCTATAGATCTACCTCTGTACTGAGCCTGTAACACAACAGATCTATAGATCTACCTCTGTACTGAGCCTGTAAAACAACAGATCTATAGACCTACCTCTGTACTGAGCCTGTAAAACAACAGATATATAGACCCTGTAAGATGAAAGCAGACTCATAGAACAGACTAAAGTAGATGAAAGCAGACTCATAGAACAGACTAAACTAGATGAAAGCAGACTCATAGAACAGACTAAAATAGATGAAAGCAGACTCATAGAACAGACTAAAGTAGATGAAAGCAGACTCATAGAACAGACTAAAGTAGATGAAAGCAGACTCATAGAGCAGACTAAACTAGATGAAAGCAGACTCATAGAACAGACTAAACTAGATGAAAGCAGACTCATAGAACAGACTAAACTAGATGAAAGCAGACTCATAGAACAGACTAAACTAGATGAAAGCAGACTCATAGAACAGACTAAAGTAGATGAAAGCAGACTCATAGAACAGACTAAAATAGATGAAAGCAGACTCATAGAGCAGACTAAACTAGATGAAAGCAGACTCATAGAACAGACTAAACTAGATGAAAGCAGACTCATAGAACAGACTAAACTAGATGAAAGCAGACTCATAGAACAGACTAAACTAGATGAAAGCAGACTCATAGAGCAGACTAAAGTAGATGAAAGCAGACTCATAGAGCAGACTAAACTAGATGAAAGCAGACTCATAGAACAGACTAAACTAGATGAAAGCAGACTCATAGAACAGACTAAAATAGATGAAAGCAGACTCATAGAGCAGACTAAACTAGATGAAAGCAGACTCATAGAACAGACTAAACTAGATGAAAGCAGACTCACCAAACAGCTCTGGCATCTGGCCAATCCCGTGCCACTCCTGTCCTCATCTGAGTGGATGAGGGAGCGCTCACTGTCACCCCCTGCTGGAGATACAGCATCATACATCATATTATCGCTGAAACCTTGTATCTCCATTTATAGTTTTAATATATTTATAGTTTTAATATATTTATAGTTTTAATATATTTATAGTTTTAATATATTTATAGTTTTAATATATTTATAGTTTTAATATATTTATAGTTTTAATACATTTATAGTTTTAATATATTTATAGTTTTAATATATTTATAGTTTTAATATATTTATAGTTTTAATATATTTATAGTTTTAATATATTTATAGTTTTAATACATTTATAGTTTTAATATATTTATAGTTTTAATATATTTATAGTTTTAATGTATTTATAGTTTTAATACATTTATAGTTTTAATATATTTATAATTTTAATATATTTATAGTTTTAATATATTTATAGTTTTAATACATTTATAGTTTTAATATATTTATAGTTTTAATATATTTATAGTTTTAATACATTTATAGTTTTAATATATTTATAGTTTTAATATATTTATAGTTTTAATACATTTATAGTTTTAATATATTTATAGTTTTAATACATTTATAGTTTTAATATATTTATAGTTTTAATATATTTATAGTTTTAATATATTTATAGTTTTAATATATTTATAGTTTTAATATATTTATAGTTTTAATACATTTATAGTTTTAATATATTTATAGTTTTAATATATTTATAGTTTTAATACATTTATAGTTTTAATATATTTATAATTTTAATATATGTTTTGTTTTTTTAACGCTCTTCTTTGTCCTGAAAGAGCGTTGCACTAAAGTAGTCTAAATAGTGGATCTACAAGCTCAACGTGCTGCGATGTGACATGTTGTGAGCTTGTAGATCAGCTATTTACATTCATTTAGTAAGAAAGTTTTGAAAGTAAAAGTTAAAGTGTGCGTGTGCGTGTGTGTGCGTGTGTGTGCGTGTGCGTGTGCGTGTGTGTGTGTGTGTGTGTGTGCGCTTGTGTGCGTGCGTGCGTGTGTGCGTGCGTGTGTGCGTGTGTGCGTGTGTGTGTGTGTGTGTGTGTGTGCGCTTGTGTGCGTGCGTGCGTGTGTGCGTGCGTGCGTGCGTGCGTGCGTGCGTGCGTGCGTGCGTGTGTGTGTGTGCGCGCGCGCGTGTGTGTGTGTGTGTGTGTGTGTGTGTGTGTGTGTGTGTGCGTGTGTGTGTGTGTGTGTGTGTAATAAACATGACAGATGTTCTTACTTGCTGAGTCAGCTCCTCTATGCTGTAAAGTCTTCCAGGAAGCTGCTGTAACGCTTAAAGACATCATAATGTTAAATTCATGACATTACATGATGTTATGTTCATTATTGGACATGTTTAATTAACAACATCCAGACCTGTATTAACCCTATATGCTTCCCCAGGGTGACCACAAGTTGAAATGCCCCCCCCCCCACTCCCACTTTCAACCAAACCGAACAATTACCATACTTTTAGGCCTGAAAACCTGAAGAACCCGAAAAGCTGTCATTGTGCTTAATGTCCTCAAAGTCACACATCCAACAAGCTTTAAACTGAGCAGATTGGACCTTCTGTTCCAGAGATAATGGACAAAACATCTTGAAAGCAGCCACATTCACTGATTTTCGATCGCCGATTTTCGATTGAGTTTTGGCCATTGTCGCCCGTTTTTCTTTAATAACACGCAGTGGCGTACCCACCCCAACTAAAATCTAGCCTCCCCTAGAAAATAAAGTAAAAGACTGAAAAACAGGCAGTGAAAAAAATCCAAAGAGAATAGTGGCCGTCGGACCTCGTCCATTCACGCGGGCAGGCAGCTAATCACTACCGTATCCAAACAGCAGAGCGCCGTCGCCTATACTATAGTGATGCAAATGTTTGCCTTTATCTTCATGGGGTGTCAGGAGTGCCAGGTGTGGGGGTCTCTGGGCCATCACCTGTACTCACCAGGCATAAAAGGGGCTCTGAGTATGAGAGCAGCTTGGGGGGGGGGAGGTGGGGTAGGTAGAGGAAAAAATGTCGCCTGCCCTAAATGTAATTTCTGGGAACGCCACTGATAACACGGCGTAGGAAGGTCGGACGCCGTGAGGAACTCTCTGCGATGTAATGAATTCACATATAAAGTGGTGCAGTACCTCTCTTGGCCAGCGTGAGGAGCTATCTGCGATGTAGTCTCGCGTCCCCAGACAACTATTCCACAATCTCTGAATGCTATATAGAGGCTGGAACTCCACTTCCCGAACGCTGTTTAACGGAAGTTGTTCAGACCGGAAAGACATTCGACCAATCACGACGCGGTGCCCGCGGACCTGTAGTCCCAGTGGAAACAGAACCGAGGCGGAAGCATAGAGTCATAGGTAGATTCATGTTATTTGTGCGAGGATTGTTTATCATTATATTCATATATGTATCATATGATACATATATATATATTCATATATATATCATATTTATATTATTTAACATTTGTTGTGATTCCAGTCGGACTCCTTTGCACCACTGCACAATGCTAAAACGGAAGTGGGTAGGGGAGGGGCTTCCGCTTTCCCCTTAAGCATGATCAGAGCTTCCGAGTCCCAGACTGTATGCCGGAAACATTTGTAAATTGTGGGAGGCAACAGTCTGGCCACGCGAGACTATCTGCCATGTAATGAATTCACATATAAAGTGGTGCAGTACCTCTCTTGGCCAGCGTGAGGAGCTCTCTGCGTTCTCCACGGCTGCAGTGTGAAGGGAAAGTGAATGGCTCCACCCCTCTGACAACACTGACCTCACATCCTGTTATGTAAGAGCTGTCCAGGTCATCACCTCCCTGTTTGCGCACACACACACACACACACACACACACACACACACGCACACGCACACGCACACGCACACACGCACACACAATGGACTTTGTGCATCACAGAACCAAAGCAAAGACTTTAGAATGGTTCTTCATATTGGAACAGCGTCAGAAGCCCATAGGGTTAGGGTATATATATAGGGTTAGGGTATATATATAGGGTTAGGGTATATATATATAGGGTTAGGGTATATATATAGGGTTAGGGTATATATATATAGGGTTAGGGTATATATATATAGGGTTAGGGTATATATAAATCATAGGGTTAGGGTATATATATCATAGGGTTAGGGTATATATAAATCATAGGGTTAGGGTATATATAAATCATAGGGTTAGGGTATATATATCATAGGGTTAGGGTATATATAAATCATAGGGTTAGGGTATATATAAATCATAGGGTTAGGGTATATATATCATAGGGTTAGGGTATATATAAATCATAGGGTTAGGGTATATATATATAGGGTTAGGGTATATATATATCATATTGGAACAGTATCGTTGCTTACATATCGTCACTGTCGGGCTCAAACCTTCCATCTACGCTTTTTAAAACATTTTATCCTACTAGATATTCAGAGCGATCGCGGCCTTCAAATCCAGTCCTATGTTGCACTATATTATAATGTATTATTATGCATAATAATGTATTATATATATATATATAATAATGTTGCACTGCTCAGAGCAATGGTCACCATTTAAGTGTTAAACACTGTGTAAGTTTGGTCTTAATTGGAGCAGCGATGCACTTGCAGCACCAGCTCTTAACCCTAACCCAGGTCCACTGTCATACATTGCAACATGCGTTGCAGGGAGGCAGGAGTGGGGGACATATTGCAATTTCACCCACTTCCAGTGGTCAGATCGGCTTCCAGTCTAAACCGCTGGATTCTTTGTGGGGGAAAGAGTGTGTCGGTGAAGTTTCAAGGCAATCTGACAAACCGGAAGTAGGAAGGGAAGTTGTCATTTTTTATGAAATTGGAAGTCGTGGGACCACCCACCACGTTTGGAGCCTGTAGCATGCTGGGTTTATGGCTGTTTAAAAGTATTAAGTATTGTTCAATGTGAAGTGTCACTGTTTAGCAGAAGGGCCTTGCTATTGGGGGGTGTGTCTTTGAAATAATGTGCTCGTCATTTTGTCAGAAATCAATGACAGTATTTTAGAGAGCGGGTGGCTCAGTGTCTAGATGTAAAGAGATGTACAGAGACATTACAATGTAAATGTTATCTATCGTTGTTGTCGGGCAGAAACCTCCTATCTTCATGTTTGAACTTTTTTGTGTGTTTTGGTAAATGAAGGCCCTACTTGATCATACTGCAGCGTCTGTCACACAAAACTATCAACAGTAGCAGATCTACAAGCTCTAAACGCGGCGCGAAGCGATGCATTTTGAGCTTGTCGATCTGCTTCTTTTGCTATCTTTGAATTAGAATCCTGCGTGTTCTTTTTCTCCTATTGTGTGAAAGAGGTCGATAGACAACTACTCAAGTTGTCAAGGTTACCTTCAGGTTGTCCTGGTTACCTTCAGGTTGTCATGGTTACCTTCAGGTTGTCATGGTTACTTCAGGTTGTCATGGTTACCTTTAGGTTGTCATGGTTACTTCAGGTTGTCATGCTTACCTCCAGGTTGTCATGGTTACCTTCAGGTTGTCATGTTACCTTCAGGTTGTCATGTTACCTTCAGGTTGTCATGGTTACCTTCAGGTTGTCATGGTTACCTTCAGGTTGTCATAATTGAAGTCGCTCTGGATGCTGTTGTTGTTGATCTTGTAGTCATGGTAACGCTCGATGACGCGGTCCAAAAAATCACAGTACATGATGTAACACTGAGCATCTCCCGCTACACAACCTACACACTGTGATGCTACACACACACACACACACACACACACACACACAGACACACACACACACACACACACACACACACACACACACACACGGTAAAACACGGACCCGGATCCGTTCGGGTCTTGAGTCCTGTCGGGTTTGTCCGGTTACCGGTGGACCCGCTAAGAAGAGCTCTACTCTCAATCACCTGGTTCCTCCAGGCCCAGTCTGATGACATCATCAAAGATGACTCCGCCCTCTGTACACCTGGTGAATTGTCATTGGTACATGATTTAGGTTAGGACACGCCCCCATGTATGAATACAGTATATATATTTACATACATACATACCTGGTGAATTGTCGTTGGTACAGGTTGTAATTCATACAGAATGTAGTATACATATGTAGTATATATATGTAGTATATATATGTAGTATACATTGCACGGAGCCAGTGCACGTCATTCCGTGTATAGTCGCCTAGAAAACCCGCAAGTCCCATGGTGGGCGTAACCAGTTGCAACCCGGAAAAACCCGGAAGCAGAGCAGTCCCCACAACAACATGTACCATTCTGTGCCTATCGGTACATAACTCATTCTGTGCCTATCGGTACATAACTCATTCTGTGCCTATCTGTACATAACTCATTCTGTGTCTATCGGTACATAACTCATTCTGTGTCTATCGGTACATAACTCATTCTGTGCCTATCGGTAAATAACTCATCGGTACATAACTCATTCTGTGTCTATCGGTACATAACTCATTCTGTGTCTATCGGTACATAACTCATTCTGTGCCTATCGGTACATAACTCAAACGGCGCTGAGTAGGCTCAAGGGAACGTCGGAACGTTCGGGACGGCAACTCGCTCGCTTTAGCTCACTCGGTGGTCCCTCAACGTGGCTCCAGTTCCATTGAGAACTGAGAACTGCGCGCCTCCCAAATGGTTTAGTCACAATGGGGGAGAAGTGAGGCAGCTATGCACTGATTTTCGGATGTTTTGCAGTTGTCTATGCACGGAATGACACTCCCGTGCAATGTATACTAAGTCCTGTGAGATCGGATTGTTCATATATATATATATTTATATATTTATATACATACCTGGTGAATTGTCGTTGGTACAGGTTGTAATTCAGCACGCGGCCCATACAGGTTTGGTTCCCTCTCAGATCAGGAAACTCTTCTTCTGCAGAACCTCGAATCAGATGGAACTGATCCATGGGGTCTGGGGGAACCAAACTCTGGAACAAACAGGAAGTTGTCATTGAACCAAACTCTGAAATAAACAGGAAGTTGTCAAAGAACCAAACTCTGGAACAAACAGGAAGTTGTCATAGAACCAAACTCTGAAATAAACAGGAAGTTGTCATAGAACCAAACTCGGAAACATACAGGAAGTTGCCATAGAACCAAACTCTGAAACAAACAGGAAGTTGTCATAGGGTGCATCCACACGGATACGTCAAGTTGTCGTACGGAAGTCCCATCCACTCCCATGTTAAGTTAGAAACCGGAAGTTCCGGTCCGTTTTTTCCTATAACATGGGAGTGGACGGGACTTCCGACTTCCGTACGACAACTTGACGTACATGTGTGGATGCACCCATAGAACCAAAGTTGGAAAAAACAGGAAGTTGTCATAGAACCTCTCAATAAAGTCTCTCTCCTATTTCAAGTCGGTCGGTCGGTCAGGGTTTTTCAAAGTTTTGTCTGAAACTGTGGGATGACATCGTCACCTTGCTAAACTAATGGCCTAAGTCATTTTTTGAGGAAAATTATATTTTTGCCGAAGTCAGCTCTTCATGACACTGGCCACCTCTGGTAAAATCGCCCATCTCCTAATTGAAAAGGATCATGCTGTTCACTCCCCTTTTAATATAATGGCCTAACTCCCTAGTGTGACTTAGGACAAAATATGCCTTTTTTTTTTGCTTTAGTCACATGGTTTTGTGACTTAAGCCAAATTATTTACTGATTTAGGCCATTTTGTATTTTGTTTTGCTTTTTTTTTTGGCCAAAGTCAGATTTTATCCTATTTAAACCTATTTAAATCTCTTATGTTACATAACTGACAGACGCTGTTATTTCTATTTAAATAGTCATAATTTGTTATAAACATTTTGGGTGAAATGATTAAGACATATCATATAGTTTTGGATCAGTTTTTTCCTGAAAAACTTTAAAAAATGACTTATGCCATTAGTTTAGCAAGGCGACGATATTATAATGTTATAATTATTGACATTATATTGTTTAGACTGATGACTGATGACATCATATCTCATGTAACTTTAAGTAAAGCGTTTTTACTTCATAATAATTTCTCATGGTTTCTACTGTATTTAATAAATAAACGGTTCTTACCTCCAGAATGGGTCGGTAACAAGCCTCCTTGGCGAAAACTACAGGAGCTGAACGACACAAACGTTAAACATGTTTTAAGGTTTAAACATCTTTATCTCATCTCAATGTAGAAACGTTGTTAAAGGGATAGTTCACCCAAAAAAATAATAATCTTATATTAATATATATATATTTTTTTTGTCTCATTCCTAAGACAATAATGTGATGACCAGCGTTCCCGGTAGGCAGCGGTTCCGGTAGGAGACACAAAGGAGACTCTTTGTGTCTCCTACCGGAACCGCTGCCGGTCATCAAACTATTGTCTTTGGAATGAGACAAACTAAAACATATCCATGAATTCAAGTCTCCATGGAGTGACTAATACATAGAAAAAAATGAAATTTGGGGGGTGAACTATCCCTTTAATGTGTACATATCATAACATTAAGCATCTTTATCTCATCTTAATGCATATTATACAGAAACAAACAATAACGTCAATATAATAATAATACATTTATAAACCCACATGTTGAGAATCACTGAGGTTCTCAGAGTTACCACAAGGGGACCCCTAGGGGTTTCTCAGAGTTACTACAAGAGGACCCCTAGGGGTTTCTCAGAGGTACCACAAGGGGACCCCTAGGGGTTTCTCAGAGTTACTACAAGAGGACCCCTAGGGGTTTCTCAGAGTTACTACAAGAGGACCCCTAGGGGGTCCTTAGAGTGACTAGAAGGGGGTAAAGGCTAAATAAATGTGTGATATACTGTAGGAACTTCTTAAAAAATAAATCTATATTTGTGATCATTTCATGAATGACAGTAAATGACTTCAAATCAACTCAGATTATTGAGGGTTCAGAATAAATCATTTATAATTTAATAACATGACATTTAACCTGACTTTAAATATTATAGTTATATTAATATAATTAATATAATATTGTACTTACGTTTGATCTTCCACATGATGTAAATCTGTGTTTGTTATTATAATGTAATTATAATATAATATTAATTTATATAATACTTATAATGCTATTAAAATATTAGCTTCTACACAGCTGTCTGTCTTCAGTCACCAACTTCAAAGTCGGCTCTGAACAAAACATTTAAAAATACACACACATACACACACACACACACACACTGTGTGTGTGTGTGTGTGTGTGTGTGTGTGTGTGTGTGTGTGTGTGTGTGTGTGTGTGTGTGTGTGTGTGTGTGTGTGTGTGTGTGTGTTTATATATCCAGTGTGATGTCATTGTTCTGGGTGTCAGGTTACACCACCATAACAAAGAGAACATCTACTCCAGCTGTCTACCATGTAGAGACAGACAGACAGACAGACAGACAGACAGACAGACAGGCAGGCAGGCAGGCAGGCAGGCAGGCAGGCAGGCAGGCAGGCAGGCAGGCAGGCAGGCAGGCAGGCAGGCAGGCAGGCAGACAGACAGACAGACAGACAGACAGACAGTGGCAATCTGGGAACCCATTCAGTTAAAAAAAAAATATAATAATCCTTTCTAGAGAGATTAGTGGCATGGTATTACATATTGTATTATAAATAGATATAATATTATATATATATGGTATTACATATTGTATTATATATAGATATAATATTATATATACATGGTATTACATATTGTATTATATATAGATATAATATTATATATGTCATCAGAATCAGAATCAGAATCAGGTTTATTGTCACATCACAGGTTTACATGGTAAAAAGTGGGTGAAATTCGTTTTTGTACATCACTCCCATCGCAACGTTAAATTCCGTAGAAAGAAGAGTGGGGAGAGAGAAGAAGAAGAGGGGTAGGGGTTAAGTGGGAAGGAGATCAACAGAGAACAATAGAAGGCCAAAAACAAGTTATCTACATATTTACAAAGTACCTGAGATAAGAGACAAACTAAGGTGCCTGAGCATAGCAGCAATGTATGTATACTGTGCATGATATACTTATAGACGCTAAGGTGCTTAGAGAGAAAAAGAGTGCAATATTTTTTTTTTTTTTTAAGTTTGTGCGTTATACATGGGGATTAAGGTGCAGAGGGTCAGTGCGTGTAGCTGAAAAGGGCTCATGCTTCATTCAGCATTCTGAATTCATTCTGAATATGTAATATTGTATATATAATACAATATTACATATTGTATTATATATAGATATAATATTATATATACATGGTATTACATATTGTATTATATATAGATATAATATTATATATAGATGGTATTACATATTGTATTATATATAGATATTATATTAATTATGGCATGGTGGTGGTTTTATTGGTATTATTTGTATTTACTTGTTTAGGACACAAGGGGGCGACCGAGGACTACATAATTCTGCAGGAAGAGAGCGAAACTGTTTCTGGTGTTACACCGCATTTGGTGACCTTACAGAATAACGTGACTCCAGGCTTTTAGAAGTCAGAAGATGCTCTTATTCAGCGTGAGGACACAATAAACAGAGTAAACAAACATGAACTCTAGTCAATAAACTAATATTCTAAATGTTGCGCCGAGCATACCATGTAGTTGCTCAAATAAGCTTGTGATACTACAATAATCGATGGGTCACCAATTTCGGTATAACACACCCGTCAAACCAGTCAAACTAAACGCTCAACCTGACAACCGTTGCTAACAACACAGAGGTGTCTGAATATGGACTGCAGTGAAACCAGTGAGAACACAGTCAACCTGATGGAGGAGAAACCAGTTCAAACCAGTGAGAACGCGGAGGCTTTGAAGCTTCAAACCAGTCATTTTTACAAAGTTCATCAGAATCTACCAGCGAGGTTCAACAACCCTGACGGTTTCCATGGTTACAGGTAAGAGGCTGTGATAACAGTCTGTTAAAAGCAGCTGTTTTAGGACAGGGGTGATGATGCAACTTTAATGGTCCAGCGGGCCACATTACATACTGTCTGTTTAATGATGTAGAGGGCCACTATATTTCCACATTGCATATACTGTCAGGCCGACAAATCTTATCTCCGTTTTTTAACTTTTTTCGTATGTCACACAAAAGTAGTGTAGTGAAATGTATTAATCTGTGGGGCTATTTGCCCTTGTTTAAGGAGAATTAAAGAGTCCAGGCATTCCTTCTCCTCAGTTGATTTTATTAAGGAGAGAAGAGAATTACTTACATGGTTACACAGGACAGGGCATGGCAGCTTTCACACAGGAAAAGAGGCAGAGTAAAACACAGCATTGATATTTATACTCTGTGTGTATGCACGTGCATGCTGTTTTCTATAGGCTTGTGCATGAGGTGTGTGTGTTGAGGTCCACATGTCTAAACAGTGTGGATCCTATATGTGTGTGTGTGCATGCACGGATGCACTTCAGTGTGCACGTAGGTGCGTGTGTTAGACTATGTGTGTAAATGAGTATGTGCTTAATTAAGTAGTTTGGTGTGTGTGTAGGTCTATTGTGTGAGTTGGTTAAGACAATATACTGGTCAACTAAGGGCAGATGACCCCAGGAGATACTGACATCTGGACCTGGGCTTTTCTCCCCCATGAAAGGGTGTAGAATTTCTGTAGCTAATCAGGAATGTCTCCCAAACCAGCTAGTCAGCGTTAAGTTTGACCAGAGTAATCAATGGACTATGTTTATTAGGCCTTTGTAGTATTTAGTAGTATGCATAGTTATATCATAATGTGAGTGCATCACAATATGGGTACTGGTATATTAGTGTATAATGATATGTGATATTATGCATGGATGCATGTATATAGGTACAAAACCATGTGTTGCCCTAGATCACTGTTAGTCATTGACCATAGGAGCATCCAGTGTGTGGCATCCTGTGGGGGATGTGTCTCTCTAGATCTGCTCTTTGTGTGTTCATCTTAGGTATTTTTAGACTATATGATTATTAGACTATATGCTTAGTTCTAATATACTACAGTAGCAAAAATAGCAGATCTACAAGCTCAAAACGCGTCGCAGTGCGACGCGTTTTGAGCTTGTAGATCTGCTATTTTTGCTACTTTTGAATTTGAATCCTGATTTTTTTTCCCCCTCTTTTTGAATTGGAATCCTGAAAAGTAACATTATTATTTAATTCCAGATGCATTTAGTTATACTTATGTTAACTGTATGAACTTAAATACAAATACATTGGACATAGTCATTAAGCTACTAATATAGACTGAATTCATTAAAGCGGGTCATGTTTGTAACAGCTGAAATCAAAACAATAATATGTCAGTATTCTGATATTAACCTGCGGGCCGCATTAAGTGCGGGCGCCAGTTGCCCATGTATGTTTTAGGGCAGTGGTTCTCAAACTTTTTCATGTCAAGGACCCCCAAATTGACACTTATTAGCCCGCGGACCCCCATTTGAAAAGATAAGGCAGGGACCCCCATAAGAGAAGATTTTTACGGCTCTCTAGCAGTGATTCTCATCCATTTTAATTTCAAGGACCCCCAGTTTGACATGCATTAGGGCTACAGACCCCCATTTAATGGCATGTATGTCTCTGGGACCCCAATTTATATTGTAAAATCAATGTTAATTTAACTCTGAGAGTGTACAAATGGAACCAAATGGACCCGTTAGGGTCCATTTGGTTCCATTTGGACACTCTCAGAGTTACAGACCCATAAGGGTCCATTTGGTTCCTATCCATCATTTAGCTGCATGGGGACCCCCTGGAACCCCCTCAAGTACCCCTGGGGGTCCCCGGACCCCACTTTGAGAACCAATGTTTTAGGGGCTTAACCTGACAACAGTACTTTTTCTTTTTCTTACTCTTTGCCTGTAACTTTATGTTAAGCTGCTGTGCTGCCTCTGGGCGACCCAACCCCCCCCATGGGATAATAAAGGTATCAATCTATCTAGAATGATTGTTAATGAACATGTTTGTATTATTATGATTATTTTCAGTCAGAAGAAAACCCATCCGTTGTACCAGACCTCCAACCAGCTGTATGGCAGCAAGAAACCAACCGTTCACCACATGCCTGTAAATATGATATACATACATGATATAAATACACTATATATACATGATATAACTATTTTATATTTTACACTTTATATAGGTTCAGAAACTTAATTTTGGTAGATTTTTCTCCAAAAATACCAATTGGTCTTGTATTTTGTATTTTGTATTTTGTATCATTTTTTATCATTGATCATAGTCACCTTTACAATGAGGTATAACGTGTTTGTGCAATCATGGAATGAGCAACACAGCTAAACCCCCAAACCCCCCAAATACCCCAATATATACCCCACTAAATACCCCACAATATATACCCCACTAAATACCCCACTAATATGCTTCTGTTGGTAATCGCTCTCCTCACACCAGCTGGCAGGTGTGTGTCAGTCAGTCACAGGTGTGTGTCAGTCAGTCACAGGTGTGTGTCAGTCAGTCACAGGTGTGTGTCAGTCAGTCACAGGTGTGTGTCAGTCAGTCACAGGTGTGTGTCAGTCAGTCACAGGTGTGTGTCAGTCAGTCCCAGGTGTGTGTCAGTCAGTCCCAGGTGTGTGTCATTTGGTACTCGCCCCTAATTGTCGGTCAGAAAAATGGACACAGGACCACCTTGGTATAGTTGAGTTGGATTTATTGACAATTGACTATGTGATAGTATAACAGTATGACAGACTGACAGTATGGTCTGGAATACAAAACCAAACAAACACACAGGTTCATATTCATAAAAAGCAACACTGTACCAAACTCTAACAATTAGCACATAGTACGAACAATGACACAAAACTGAATTAACTGAAGAACTGAAGCACAAAACCTACATCATAAAGTACTTACTTATCAGGAATGACACATAGAGGTCTCTACTGACACATACTGTACAGAGGTCTGTACTGACACACATACTGTACAGAGGTCTGTACTGACACACATACTGTACAGAGGTCTGTACTGACACACATACTGTACAGAGGTCTGTACTGACACATACTGTACAGAGGTCTGTACTGACACATACTGTACAGAGGTCTGTACTGACACACATACTGTACAGAGGTCTGTACTGACACATACTGTACAGAGGTCTGTACTGACACATACTGTACAGAGGTCTGTACTGACACATGCTGTACAGAGGTCTGTACTGACACATACTGTACAGAGGTCTGTACTGACACATACTGTACAGAGGTCTGTACTGACACATACTGTACAGAGGTCTGTACTGACACATACTGTACAGAGGTCTGTACTGACACATACTGTACAGAGGTCTGTACTGACACATGCTGTACAGAGGTCTGTACTGACACATACTGTACAGAGGTCTGTACTGACACATACTGTACAGAGGTCTGTACTGACACATGCTGTACAGAGGTCTGTACTGACACATACTGTACAGAGGTCTGTACTGACACATACTGTACAGAGGTCTGTACTGACACACATACTGTACAGAGGTCTGTACTGACACATACTGTACAGAGGTCTGTACTGACACATGCTGTACAGAGGTCTGTACTGACACATACTGTACAGAGGTCTGTACTGACACATACTGTACAGAGGTCTGTACTGACACACATACTGTACAGAGGTCTGTACTGACACATACTGTACAGAGGTCTGTACTGACACATGCTGTACAGAGGTCTGTACTGACACATACTGTACAGAGGTCTGTACTGACACATACTGTACAGAGGTCTGTACTGACACATACTGTACAGAGGTCTGTACTGACACATACTGTACAGAGGTCTGTACTGACACACATACTGTACAGAGGTCTGTACTGACACATACTGTACAGAGGTCTGTACTGACACACATACTGTACAGAGGTCTGTACTGACACATACTGTACAGAGGTCTGTACTGACACATACTGTACAGAGGTCTGTACTGACACATACTGTACAGAGGTCTGTACTGACACATGCTGTACAGAGGTCTGTACTGACACATACTGTACAGAGGTCTGTACTGACACATACTGTACAGAGGTCTGTACTGACACATACTGTACAGAGGTCTGTACTGACACATACTGTACAGAGGTCTGTACTGCAGGCAAACTAAACTAAACTGACACTCTGGGTCAAGTCAACCTGAACACAATAAATTATAAGTGCAGAAGGCGGGCTTCAATACCTAACTGCCCAATAAGACTTCCAGCCTGTTAAGGGACTGGCATGATCTACAATTAGCTGAAAGTAA
Source organism: Gymnoscopelus microlampas (assembly GCF_963454915.1). Classification (NCBI taxonomy): domain Eukaryota; kingdom Metazoa; phylum Chordata; class Actinopteri; order Myctophiformes; family Myctophidae; genus Gymnoscopelus; species Gymnoscopelus microlampas. The sequence continues at coordinate 59,673,048 of NC_139941.1, forward strand.
AAACACCTGAGTAATCATTATTGACAACAGCTGTGTAATCATGGCCTTTCTTACAGGTCTTCCTTGGTTGTTGTCTTCCTTTGACTTCACCGAACTTGAAGTGAGACTGAAGTCAATTCAGTGAGACTCACAGAAGTTTGAAAGGAACTCACAGACTTCAGTGAGACTCACAGAACTTGGTCCTAAGTTTGTAAATGGTTCCAGGGCTGACACCACATAATGCTGTCACTCACATAATCATCAGGTGTTATGGTTATACTAGGAGGAAGATTCTTTTTTTTAAAAAGTGTGTAACGGAACAGCAGCTTCACTTGTCCTGTTGCACCATGGGCCTTATCGTGAAGGTCCTGTTGCACCATGGGCCTTATCGTGAAGGTCCTGTTGCACCATGGGCCTTATCGTGAAGGTCCTGTTGCACCACGGGCCTTATCGTGAAGGTCCTGTTGCACCATGGGCCTTATCGTGAAGGGACAAACGTGGCATCTGTCCATGGGGGGGGGGGGGGGGGGGGGGGGGGAGTGTTGCTGCTTGGAGCATACACTGTCATGCAGTAGGGTTTACATGGCAAAAGAAGGGAGTCCAAAACTCCATGAATACGTGCTTGTTCAAAACATGTGATCTATGATCACGTTTTCAAAACCTTTCGGTATGGCACATATCCAGCCTGGCTGCAAAAAAGCCCATCACATCAACCTCTGATATGGATTTTGAAGGGATGTCAGTGTATTGTGAACTATTCAATAGACCTTATAAGGAGACCTCAGGAGTTGCAATCCACATCCCAACACCTACCGTGTAACTGCACCCCGGGGCCAAATGCTCTCTCTCTCTCTCTCTCTCTCTCTCTCTCTCTCTCTCTCTCTCTCTCTCTCTCTCTCTCTCTCTCTCTCTCTCTCTCTCTCTCTCTCTCTCGCTCTCAACAAAAATCAAACAAACTGGTGTGAACCTCAAAAAAAAAGACAACGATTACCAACATAAGCATATTGGGGGATTTTGGCAATTTCTTTTTTTTTGTGCGGTGGGGGGGGGGGGGGCTACCTACACGTTTAGCTGTTGCTCATTCCACGTTTGCACAATCCTTACAAGTTTTACGTTGTTAGTTGTAAAGGTGACTAATCAACGAAAACATCCACCGAAGTTTGTGAGTTTATAAATATATATGAATATCCAATTAAAACTCAATTGATGTGTTTCAGACTCAGTATTGATCATTAATCAGGTTTATTGGTTGGTGTTTTAGACTCGGTATTGATCAGGTTTATTTATCGATGTGTTTTAGACTCGGTTCTTCGGGACGTCTCGGCGTTTTTCTGAGGACCTTCTGAGAGGCGGGATGTTTCAGGACAGCAGCTTAAACACCTCGCTACAAAACGCACCAATCAGCTTCAACTACCATCATCATCACCATGGCAACTAGCTCTGTCATCCTGCTAAACAACTACATCACCATGGTAACTAGCTCTGTCACGCTGCTAAACAACTACATCACCATGGCAACTAGCTCTGTCACCCTGCTTAACAACTTCATCACCATGGCAACTAGCTCTGTCACTGTGCTTAACAACTACATCACCATGGCAACTAGCTCTGTCATCCTGCTAAACAACTACATCACCATGGTAACTAGCTCTGTCACCCTTATTAACAACTACATCACCATGGCAACTAGCTCTGTCACTGTGCTAAACAACTACATCACCATGGCAACTAGCTCTGTCACTGTGCTAAACAACTATATCACCATGGCAACTTGCTCTGTCACCCTGCTTAACAACTACATCACCATGGCAACAACAGTAGTCTGTAAACATACTAAACAACAACTGTTTATTGTACATATTCCTTGTTTTTCATACAGTAACCTGTAAGCTGATTGTATGACGTTCTGCATAGTAGTGTATATCTGTCTGTCATCATGATGTGAGTGCATGGGATCTCATTCTAAATAAGACGTTGTGCTTTTATGAGCGATCCAGTTTAGAGGACCTTGTGATGTGAATTGTATTTCCATGTCTTTTCTAAATAAAGTATTCATTCAATCAAAAACTGACCTGATTTCATGATTTTAATATTAAACGAACAAATAGAAATGAAACTCATAGATTATGTAAATAACTGTCCAACCAGACAAAGAGAACATTTCATACACATGAGATACAGCTGAGGAAGACAAGAACATAGAACCATGAAATCTAGAACATGAAAATAACACATAGAAATACAAGACTTAGACGAGACACCTATCATATCATATCGTATCATATCATGTCTTATCATATCATATCTTATCATATCATGTCTTATCATATCATATCATGTCTTATATCCAATCCAATCCAATCCACTTTATTTATATAGCACGTTTCACAGCCAGGGTTTAAGTGCTGTACAGAAAATCATGCAAAGTACACTGTTAAAATATGCTAAAACACAAAAAGATAAAACAAGAGCAAGGACACACAAAGAACAATAAGACATAGACCATAGAAACTCAAGCGGGGTTAAAATGCCAAGGTATAAAGATGTGTCTTAAGCCGAGATTTAAAAGTCTCAATGGTGGGGGCCGTTTTAACATGGGGGGGAGCACATTCCATAGTGAAGGGGCTATGGCAGCAAAGGCTCGGTCGCCTCTGGTCTTTAATTTGGTCTTTATTGTGACCTCCAGGTTTAGCTGGCCGGCAGACCGCAGTGACCTTGGGGGGGTATAGACCTTTATGAGGTCAGAGAGGTACTGGGGTGCCAAGCCATTCAGGGATTTAAAAACAAACAATAACATTTTAAAATCAATTCTGGTAACCAAAAACAGGTAACCAGTGGAGTGAGGCCAGCACGGTCGTAATGTGCTCACGTCTACTGGTTCCTGTCAGGAGGCGTGCCGCAGAATTTTGGACTAACTGCAGGCTTGCTAAGGAGGCTTGATTTAGCCCGACATACAGCGCGTTGCAGTAGTCCAGACGTGTGGTAATAAAGGCGTGAATGACACGCTCAAAATCATTGAACGACAAAACTGGCTTAATTCGGGCAAGCAGTCTCAGATGATAAAAACTGGAGCTGACCACAGCATTTACCTGTTTATCTAATTTGAGTACATTGTCAAACTTGACTCCAAGGTTGGAGACGACAGGTTTCACATAAGACTGCAGAGGGCCCAGATTGGTGGGTATAATGCCAGGACCACTAGGCCCAAACACTATGACCTCTGTCTTTTTTTCATTGACACTTAGAAAGTTAAAAGCCATCCAGGTTTTAACGTCGTTGAGACAATCTAGAAGTGGTGTCAGGGAGCTATTACATTCCTTTTTTAGGGGCATGTAGATTTGAGAATCATCTGCATACAGATGGTAAGAGATGCCATGCTTCTTAAAAATTAGACCCAGGGGGAGAAGATACAGGGAGAACAATATAGGCCCCAAGGATCGAACCCTGGGGGACTCCGGAAGACAAGGGTGTGGAGGATGACACAAAATCTCCAAATTTCACTGAGAAACATCTCTCAGATAGATAAGACCTAAACCAGTCTAGGGCAGTGTCTGTGACACCAACACACTGCTCCAAACGGGAGATTAGAGTCTTGTGATCCAGGGTGTCGAAAGCAGAGGTCAAGTCAAGGAGTAGCAAAATAGCAGAGTTACCTTTGTCAGTGGTCAATAGTACATCATTGAATACTCTCAACAACGCAGACTCGGTACTGTGAAATGCTTTGAAACCAGACTGAAAGACATAAAAAATATTGTGTTCCTGTAAAAAAGACTGTAATTGAAATAAAACAGTTTTCTCAAGGATTTTGGAAATGAAGGGAAGCTTTGAGATTGGTCTGTAGTTTGACAAGACGGAGGTATCGAGACTGGGTTTTTTGATCAGTGGTGTCACAACTGCTGTTTTGAAATATATTGGCACAACACCTGAGGCCAGACTGCTATTAATGATGTTGTGGACACTAGGCCCAATGGACTCCCAAACCTCCTTAAAGAGGTGAGTGGGGATAGCATCTGTGGGGCAGGATGAGGTTTTGAGGTGCATGACCAGTTCGCTGAGTTTTGAGAATGACACAGGGTTGAAATGATTAAATATAGTTGTGCAGGTGACAGCCAGAGAGGGGTCTAGGGCAGGGGGGGAGATGTGTGCTCTAATGGTTGTGACCTTGTCTACAAAATAGCAGAGAAAATCCTCACAGACATCAGAAGATGCTTCCAGACAAGTAGGTTGGGGAGGATTTAACAGCTGGTCAATAGTTTTAAAAAGAACACGCGGTTTATCCACATATCATGTCTTATCATATCATGTCTTATCATATCGTATCATATCTTATCCAGTAAATTAAGATTCTCAATCGGCCCGCCCAGTAAATAATGTTTAAACTTTAGGTAAATACCCTTTTGTTTGTTTGTTTTGAACACATTTTTGACCATAATCAGATTGGACATATAGTTGTTTTTAGCTCTCATGCACAGTGATAGTGTGGTAGGCCATGACAAGGAGGCCATGCCAAGGAGACGATGCCAAGAAGACGATGCCAAGGAGGCGATGATTAGATGCCGAGGCCAGATTCCCCACAGATACTTGGACTTCTGCCAGAAATACTCCCACTGCCAACATATGAGCTGCTCACGACACAAAGAACACATTTACACAACCTTTAGATAGTCAGACAGACAGGTACTACACATTATGTAACCTTTAGATAGTCAGTCAGACAGACGGACAGACAGACAGACAGACAGACAGACAGACAGACAGACAGACAGACAGACAGACAGACAGACAGACAGACAGACAGACAGACAGACAGACAGACAGACAGACAGACAGACATACAGACAGACAGGTACTACACATTATGTAACCTTTAGATAGTCAGTCAGACAGACAGGTACTACAAGCATCAGACAGACAGGTACTGTGGTCAAGGCTCCATAAAGATTATCAAAGTCCAATAATGCACTTTTTGTGTTTTAATTCACCTCCTAAACACCAGCAGTCCAGTGCTGTGTAATAACAATAAACTCTCACTAAGCTAACACCAGGCCTTTGAGTTAACTTACACATTTACTGAAGGTTTTATCATTAACCTGACATAACTTTCCGGGCAGCCTTTACATTCATACTGATGGGACAGACCGAGAGCAGAGCCGCTGCTCCTTGACTTGGAGAGGAGCCAGCTTAGGTGGTTCGGGCATCTATGGTACGGACGCCTCCCGAGCGTCTGTACTAGGGAGGTCCTCTGGGCACGTCCTACTGGGAGGAGGAGACCTGCTGGCAGACCGAGGACCACCAGATGGTCCGTGACTGTTTAGTGTTTACATAATATATGTATCTCTGCTGTCCGGCAGAAACCAGCTAACTCCAAAATGTTCATTTTTCAGGAAATGAAAGAAAGTGTAGTTAGGAGGTTTTGTTCATCATTGATAAGAACAGCTGAATGGAACCTCCAAGCTTTACTTTACTTTATTTGTTTATTTGGACAGGACAGAGCATATTAATGGACGTCACATGGACGTAAATACACCGGATTTAGCAAAGATGCTAGTTTTCATCCGCAGTCCTCACAAGAAACATAAAATCAGAAAACAGACAGACAAACGGTGGAATACGTTTACATAACATCACATAGGGAACACGGCATAAAAATAAACATGAAACAAGATCACAAATGGTTTTCAAGCTCACAATGAGGTTGGAGCAAAAGCCTCAAAATGGAGTTAGCTGGTTTGTGCCGGACAGCAACGATATGCAACGTGTTCCTCTGGAGTGAGTGTGTAGATATATATATATATATATATATATATATATATATATATATATATATATATATATATATATATATATATATATATATATATATATATATATATATATATATATATATATATATATATATAATATAGTGGCCCTCTCCATCATCAAAGTTTCATCACCACTGGTCTATAGCAGTGGTTTTCAACCTTTTTCATGCCAGGGACCCCTAAATTGATATACATTTGGCCGCGGACCACCATCTGAAAATGTTTTGTGCCAGGGACCCCCCCAGGAGCAAAGATTTGAGTTAATGTTCTCTTTGAAAACAATTTATATTCAAAGATTTGAACACATTGTCAAGATTTTTCAAAAATAGCAGATCTACAAGCTCATAGCGGAGCTTGTATATCTGCTATTTTTGAATAGCCAAAGCTAAGTGGTTAAAATGATTCTGAGGCTAGGTTAGCTAATTTAGCTGGGGACCCCCTGGTAGCCCCCCAAGGACCACTGGTGGTCTCCGGACCACTGGTTGAAAACCACTGGTCTATAGTGTAAAACAAAAATTGCAAAATTAGCCGATCTACAAGCTCAAAACGTGTCTTATCGCAACACGTTTTGAGCTTTTGCAGATCTGCTAATTTAGCATTGTTGCTATTGTTTTTATAGGAAATCTGAAAAGGAAGAGTTTTGAAAATGGAGAGAGCTGGTAATATAATGAAATATTCAAATGTTTTAATGCTCATAATTCACCAGGAGGTTTAAAACAATTCATATAAATATGTTCTGAAATCTCTATGGGAAAAATGAATAGGGATTCTATCTGTGGCACCACAAAATGGCCATCACTGCTATGCCCTATATACAGTATAAATCATATATACAGTATATTTATACAAGAGAGAGAGAGAGAGAGAGAGAGAGAGAGAGAGAGAGAGAGAGAGAGAGAGAGAGAGAGAGAGAGAGAGAGAGAGACACACAGACACAGACACACACACACACACACACACACACACACACACACACACACACACACACACACACACACACACACACACACACACACACACACACACACACACACAGAGAGGCAGCCTTCTCTCTCTCTCTCTCTCTCTCTCTCTCTCTCTCTCTCTCCTCTCTCTCTCTCTCTCTCTCTCTCTCTCTCTCTCATAACTGGGTCATGTGTTCCACCGTTTCCCTCCGCTGGTTGCCTAGACAACAGTGACATCCCACAATGCAGTGCGGGAGCTGTGTGTGTGTGGAGGCTGGATGAGCAGGTTGTTGCTACGGGTTTGGAACCTGCAACCTTTTTCATTACAGGACGTCCAGCCAGCAGATGGTACACACCACATGAGCACCTGTGTGTGTGTGTGTGTGTGTGTGTGTGTGTGTGTGTGTGTGTGTGTGTGTGTGTGTGTGTGTGTGTGTGTGTGTGTGTGTGTGTGTGTGTGTGTGTGTGTGTGTTCATCCCCAGCAGCGTGTTCCTTTCCTCTCAGCAGGGGTGTAAAAAGTACTCAATGTTTTTTACTTAATAAAAGTATCAATACTGCAATATAGAAATCCTCTGTAAGGGATTTACAGAGGATACAGTATTCAAAATGTACTTCTATCCTAGATCTATGATGTCATTTACAGTCAGTGACGTGCACAGACATTTTGAGGGGCAGGTGCTCAAGTAAATTATACTTTTTTTTGTTTACTTGGTCTGCTCTTTTTTCCCTCTACACCTATACCTCTTTAAAAAAATAGCCGATCTACAAGCTCGTAGATCTTGTAGATCTGCTATTTTTGGCTAAAGTTCTCCTCAGAAAAGGGATGCAAGGTTTCGAGTGGTTATGGTAAAAAGAAAAATCATATCACATAAAGATTTGGCGGACCCCCTGTAGTAACTCTGAGGACCCCCTAGAGAGAGACCCCTGCTTTAAACTGAAAAAAAGAGATCTCATTTTTTCAAAAGGGCACTTCTGGTCAAGAGGGCAAAGGGCAGGTGCTCTAGCACCACCTAGAGTCTATCTGTGCACGTCCCTGTTTACAGTGGATAATGTATGGGTAGGTGGTCATTTTTTAAAATGAAATCCCTTCAGGGTGATTATCCACCAACACGGAGCGGAGGTGGATAATCACGCTGAAGGCATTTAATTTTCAATAATGACCACCTAACCATACATTATCCCGCTTATTACACGGCTTAATGAATAAATTGACCCAAAAGTAACAACAAAACAAAAAGTATTTCCTTGCTCACGGCAATGAAAGTTCATAAGTATTGGGCTGGGCGGACAAGTTCGCCTCGGAAAACAAATGACAGTATTCCATAAGGTAACGGGAAGACTCGCCTCAAAACACACTCGCCCCCCCATTCTATATACCGCAGGATTTGCCTATTTGCCCCGGGGCGAATAGGCAACACGGTGTGTTTTGGGTCGACTGTGTTTTGGGGCAACTGTGTTTTGGGGCGACTGTGTTTTGGGCCGACTGTGTTTTGGGCCGACTCTGTTTTGGGCCGACTGTGTTTTGGGCCGACTGTGTTTTGGGCCGACTGTGTTTTGGGCCGACTGTGTTTTGGGGCGAGTGTGTTTTGGGCCGACTGTGTTTTGGGCCGACTCTGTTTTGGGCCGACTCTGTTTTGGGGCGACTGTGTTTTGGGCCGACTGTGTTTTGGGCCGACTGTGTTTTGGGGCGACTGTGTTTTGGGGCGACTGTGTTTTGGGGCGACTGTGTTTTGGGCCGACGGTAAACATGGAAGTGTAGAGGATGAATGACTTTTGGGTGTAAAAGGGATATCCCTTTGGTTTAGTGGTTAAGATGTTGGCTTTCCACGTGGGAGTTTGAATCCCGGGCGTAACGCATGTGTGTGTGTGTGTGTGTGTGTGTGTGTGTTGTGTGTGTGTATGTGTGTGTGTGTGTGCGCGTGCGCGCGTGTGTTCTATTATCACACTGATCTCAGACCTGTGATGTGTTATGTTCTACATGGTGTACAGTATCTACATCATCACACACAGAGCAGTGTGTGATATATATATATATATATATATATATATAGTGTTATGTTGTACATGTTGTACAGTACATCACACACAGAGAAGCTGAGCTGACCGTTTGCTTTTTCCACACGAATGATTTATCATTCTGGAGCCAATCTTTAATTTATCATCTACTGAGAGAGAGAGAGAGAGAGAGAGAGAGAGAGAGAGAGAGAGAGAGAGAGAGAGAGAGAGAGAGAGAGAGAGAGAGGGAGGGAGAGGGAGAGGGAGAGGGAGAGGGAGAGAGAGAGAGAGAGAGGGGGAGAGAGAGAGAGAGAGAGAGAGAGAGAGAGAGAGAGAGAGAGAGAGAGAGAGAGAGAGAGATCCGTGACAGAGGAGGAGAGGAGAAGAAAACAGAAGAGGAGAGGAGAGTAGAGAGAGAGAGAGACAGAAGGAAGGATGGAGGCATCGGGCGAGATTCTGCGTGTTGCTCTGTTGCTGCTGCTGGGAACAGAATTCACACAGGTATTAATTTATATATATTATATATCTATCTATCTACGTATCTATCTAATCATCTATATATCTATCTATCTATCTATCTATCTATACAACCATCTATATATTTATACATTAAATATGATATTATATTTATATCTACATTATAATTATAATAGTATAGTAAATTATATATATATATATATATATATATATATATATATATATATATATATATATATATATATATATATATATATATATATATATATATATATATAAATGTACATTTACATGTATTTGTATGTATCTATTTATAAAATATAATCATATTTACTGTCATATTATTTATTTGTATCTAAATAATAAAAATGTGATTATTATTTAAGACACTTAAAGAGACAGTGCCCTCAATATCTTCTGTATAACTACTTCTGCACAGTGAGTGACATGCACAGATACACCACTAGAGGCGCCACCATGATCTAGTGTCTCCTACATTTAGAGCAACAATGGGAAACATTATAATGTAGATTGACCGATATCATCCATTAAATAATGTATAATATAATGTATGATATATTAATAATAATGTGTAACGTCCTCACACCGTCCATTAATAGATGTGAATAGAGCACTGAAGTCTGATGTCACTGCCACTAGAGGGCGCTGTTTCATGGGTTCGTGGCTTTATTTTTTGTGTTGAAATCCCCATTTGTGAATGTTAGATCAGGTCATATATGAACTGTGTTCCAAACATAAACACACCACCCTGGCGTTTCTGTCAGGGGGCGTGGCTCTGCATCGTTTATGATATTCATTCATATTTGATACAGCCTGCTTCAGGCGAAAATGGAATGAATTCTGCCTTAAAGGGATTGTAGGCGAGTTCAGACATAATCAAAGAAAAAAACTGTTGTCAAACACCACCCCTCCAGCAGTTTGTTTCCCCGACCACCAGGGGGTGACGCAGGGGGGGACATCTAAATGAGCCATGCCCAAAATAGGTTGCCTTATGCGGATACAATTCACGGAACTGCCCGCCCCTACGGTTCTCTGAATTTTTATTTTTAAATAGGCTCTTTCATGATAAATTGAACACATATATGAAGTTAAACAACTAAATTCTATCCACACGCTATCTTAAAAGTAAATTCTGTGCCTCTAAAACGAAGTTTGAGAGCGTTTTAAAACCGAAAGTAAAAAGTTGACACGGGCACGGACGTGCACATGCGTGCGTTAATTTACGACCCGGACATAAACAACATGAACATAAACAGTAGGGAAAATACGGATTTCAGAAAGTGTACTGTGTTTCAATG